>NC_139762.1:1934235-2313776 GCF_965231275.1 Zosterops lateralis
TTTTTTCCCTCTTCTTCTTGTTGTTATTTCCCTTTTTTTTTCCTCTCTCCAGTTTTTTCTTCTTCTTTTTTATTTTTTTTTTTATTTTATTTTTTGGGATTTTTTTTTTCAGCCAGAAAATCCCAACCCCAAAACTCCCCAATTTTTCCCTCGTTTCCTCATGGCTGGAGCAGCGGGAAGCTCCCAAAATTCCTCCGGCGAGCCCATGAGGGGAGAGAAAAAAAAAATAAAAATAAAAATAAAAAGAAGAAAAACTCAAACTCTGCAACTCCGGGCACTTCAAACTCATCATCCGCTGAAAAAATCGAGGAAAAAACACCAAAATCCGCAATAAAATCCCCAAATCTGCAAAAAAACCACCAAAATCGAGAGGAAAGTCCCAAAAATCCGGAAAAAAGTCCCAAAAATCGGCAGAAAAGTCCCAAAAATCCGAAAAAAAAATCACAAAATCGAGCAAAAAAATCAGCAAAATCTGCAGGAAAATCACATCCATATGAGCCTGAAAAATCGGGATTTTTTTAAAATATATTTTTATATTTTTTTTTTCGTTTTGTGGCTCCGGGAAGTTCAAATCATTTCTTTGTAGGGGAAAAAAAAAAAAGGAAAAAAAAAAGCAAAGAGGGAGAGGGAGGAGGGAAAAGAGGGAGGGAAAAGGGGTGGGAGATGTTGGAGGAGGAGGGAAGGAAAAGGGGAAAAAAAACCGTTTTATTTTTAGCTGCTGGGATTTGATTTTTTCCCTTTTTTTTTTTCTCTTAAAAATTTTTTTTTAATTTTTTTTTTATTTTAAGTTTTTATTTATTTTTAAATTTTTTTCTTTATTTTTAGTTTTTTTCTTTATTTTTAATTTTTTTCCTTTTTTAATTTTTTTCTTTATTTTTTAATTTTTTATTATTTTTTAATTTTTTTAAAAATTTTTTATTATTATTTTTCTCTCTTCTCTGCCAAAAAACCCCTCAAATTCCCCCCTTTTTTAAAAAAAATAATTTTTTTATTTATAATTTTTTTATTAATTTATAATTTTTTAATTTTTAAATTTTTAATTTTAATTTTTAATTTTTAATTTTAATATTTTAATTTTAATTTTTAATTTTTTCTTTTATTTTTTAAAATATTTTAAATATTTTTAAATTTTTTTATTTATTATTTTTGTCTCTTCTCTGCCAAAAAATCCCCCAAATTTTACCCCCCTTTTTTTAATTTTTTTAAATATTTTTAAATTTTTTTATTATTATTTTTGTCTCTTCTCCGTCAAAAAATCCCCAAATTTTTTTTATTTTTAATTTTTTTCTTTACTTTTAATTTTTCTTTATTTTTTATTTTTTATTATTATTTTTTAAATATTTTTCTTAGTTTTTTTATTATTATTTTTCTCTCTTCTCTGCCAAAAAAACCCTCAAATTCCCCCCCTTTTTTAAAAAAATATTAATTTTTTTATTTTTAATTTTTTTCTTTATTTTTTATTTTTTATTATTTTTTATTTTTTTTAATTTTTTTTAATTATTATTATTTTGTTTTTCTCTGCCAAAAATCCCCCCCAAATTTCCCCCCTTTTTTAAATTTTTTTAAAATTTTTTTAAATTTTCTTTATTATTATTTTTAATTTTTTAATTTTATTTTTGCCTCTTCTCTGACAAAAGAATCCTCAAATTTCCTCCTTTTTTTAATTTTTAATTTTTAAATTTTTTTAATTATTTTTTGTTTTTCTTCACCAAAAAAATCCCCAAATTTCCCCCTCTTTTATAATTTATTTTAAAATTTTTTATTATTATTATTTTTGTCTCTTCTCCATCAAAAAATCCTCAAATTTTTTATTTTTAATTTTTTTCTTTATTTTTAATTTTTTCTTTATTTTTTATTTTTTATTATTATTTTTTATTTTTTTAAAATTTTTTTTATTATTGTTTTTCTCTCTTCTCTGCCAAAAAAACCCTCAAATTTCCCCCCTTTTTTTAAAAAAAAATTTTATTTATAATTTTTTTATTTATTTTTAATTTTTTCTTTATTTTTTTAAAATATTTTTAAATATTTTTTAATTTTTTTATTTATTATTTTTGTCTCTTCTCAGCCAAAAAATCCCAAATTTTACCCCCTTTTTTTAATTTTTCAAATATTTTTAATTTTTTTTTCTCTTCTCTGCCAAAAAATCCCCAATTTTTTTCTCCCCCCTTTTTTTTATATTTTAATTTATTAAATTTTTTTTAATAATTTTGTTTTTTCTACTCCCAAAAATCCCCAAATTTCCCCCCTTTTATAATTTATTTTTAGATTTTAAATTTTTTTTTTGTCTCTTCTCCGTCAAAAAATCCTCAATTTTTTTTATTTTTAATTTTTTTCTTTATTTTTAATTTTTTCTTTATTTTTAATTTTTTTATTATTATTTTTTAAATATTTTTAAAATTTTTTTATTATTATTTTTCTCTCTTCTCTGCCAAAAAAAACCCCTCAAATTCTCCCCTTTTTTTAAAAAAAAAATTTTTTTTATTTTTAATTTTTTTCTTTATTTTTAAAATTTTTTTCTTTACTTTTTAAATTTTTTTAAGAATTTTTTAATTAATATTTTTGTCGCTTCTCTGCCAAAAAATCCTCAATTTTTTTCTCCCCTTTTATAATTTTTTTTTATTATTATTATTGTTTTTTCTCTGCCAAAAAATCCCCAATTTTTTTCTCCCCCCTCTTTTTATTTTTTAATTTTTTCATTTTTTTTTTTATTATTGTTTTTGTCTCTCCTCCGTCAAAAAATCCCCAAATTTTTTTTTTTTTAATTTTTTTCTTTACTTTTAATTTTTTTCTTTATTCTTTATTTTTTATTATTTTTTTAATTATTATTTTTGGTCTCTTCTCAGCCAAAAAAAACCCCAAATTTCCCCCCTTTTTTTAAATTTTTTTATTATTTTATTTTATTTTTTTTAAAATTTTTTTTATCTCTCCACCAAAAAAATCCCCAAATTTCGCCCCCTTTTTTATTTTTTCATTTTTAAATTTTTTTATTATTATTATTTTTGTCTTTTCTTCGCCAAAAAAAAATCCCCAAATTTTTTTCCACCTCCCCCCCAAAAAAAAAACCAAAAAAAAAAATTGGGATTTTTTTTGGTTTTTTTTACCACAAGGTTTTTTTTTTTTTTTTTTTTCAGGAGTTGGTTCTGTCCCAATTTTGTGGTTTTTTTGGGAGAAATCGGAAATTTTAAAATTTTTTTTTTACTTTTTTTCTCTTTTTTTCTGCAGTTTTGCAACGTGGGGTTGAGAATTCCCTCCTTTTTCCTCCTTTTCCCTCCTTTTTCCTCCTTTTTCCTCCTTTTATTTTATCAGATTTAGAGTTTTATTTTTATTTTTATTTTTTTATTGATTTATTCCCCCCAAATTTTGGCTTCACTTCAAAATTCCCCTGAAATCTTCAGGGTTAATTTTATTATTTTTTAATTTATTTTTAATTTTTTTTTCCATCACAGAGTTCTCCCAGGATTCCTTAAAAAAAAAAAGGAAAAATTGGGTTTAAATCCTTCTGCTCCTATTTTTATTTTTAGTTTTAGTTTTTATTTTTATTTTTTCATTTTAGTTTTTTTATTTTTATTATTTTTATTTTTATTTTTATTTTTTATTTTTATTTTTATTTTTATTTTTTTATTTTTATTTTTAATTTTTTATTTTTTATTTTTAATTATATTTATATATTTATTTTTATTTTATATTTTAATTTTTATTTTTATTTTTATTTTTATTTTTTATTTTTTATTTATTTTTATTTTTATTTTTATTTTTATTTTTATTTTTTATTTTTTATTTATTTTTATTTTTATTTTTATCTTTATTTTTATTTTTATTTCTTATTTTATTTTTATTTTATTTTTATTTTTTAAATTTTTATTTTTATTTTGGTTTTGCTTTTATTTTTATTTTTTATTTTTATTTTAAATTTTTTTTATTTTTATTTTTTATTATTTTTATTTTAATTATTTATTTTTCTTTTCTTTTCTTTTCTTTTCTTTTATTTTATTTTATTTTATTTTATTTTATTTTTTATCTTTATTTTTATTTTTCTCTCCCAGCTTGAATTTCTCCAACATTCCCAAAACTTTTCCACAACTGGAATTTCACTCCTGGCTCAAAACTGGGAATTTTCATTCATAAAAAAAACCAAAAACTCCACTGCAAACAACAAAAAAAAATTTAAATATATATATATAAACATAAATAGAAATATAAATAGAAATATAAATTAAAAGAAAATTTAATATTTATATTCATATCCCCTCCAAATTCCAAATATTCGGGACTATTTTTGGCAGATCTGGAATTCCTGGTTGGAATTTCCCGGCTGGGAAAGGGTTAAAAAGGCCCTGCAGGGGATTCTCCCCCCGAGAGGCGCTGACTCATTTCTCAGCCTGAAAAAAAATCAAAGTTTTCAGGGGTTTTTAAAGTTTTTTTTTATTTTTTCCCGCTTTTTTTTTTTTGTGGTTATTTGGGAGTTGGTGGAGAAATTCTGATTTTTCTCTTGGGGGAGCAGATGGGAAAAATATCAAGTTTGGGGGTTTTTTTGGAGAAAAGAAGAAATAAAAATAAAAAATAAAAAAGAGAGTGAGAGAGAGGGAAAAAAAAATTAAAAATAAAAAAAAAAAAAAAAAAAAAAAAAACCAACAATAAAAAAAAAATTAAAAAAATTAAAAATGAAAACCTGAAGTGGAAAAAAAATTTTAAAAATATTAAAAGATGAAACCCCCAAGCAAAAAAAAAAAAAAATTAAAAACGAAACCCTCAAGCAAAAAAAAAAAATTTAAAAAAAATTAAAAATGAAACCCCCAAGCAGAAAAAAATAATTAAAAAAACTAAAAAATGAAACCTCCAAGTGGAAAAAAATAATTTAAAAAAAAATAAAAATTTAAATCCCTAAGCGAAAAAAAAATTTAAAAAAACTAAAAAATTAAACCCCCAAGCGGAAAAAAATAATTAAAAAAAACCCCTAAAATTAAATCCCCAAGCGAAAAAAAAAAATTTTTAAAAACCTAAAAAATGAAACCCCCGAGGAAAAAAATAATTAAAAAAATATAATTAAAACCTCAAGCGAAAAAAAAAAAATTTAAAAAAACTAAAAAATGAAACCCCCAAGCAGAAAAAAATAATTTAAAAAAATTTTAAAATTAAATCCCCAAGCGAAAAAAATAAATATTTTTAAAAACCTAAAAAATGAAACCCCCAAGCAGAAAAAAAAAAAAATTAAAAAAATTTAAAAATTAAACCCCCAAGGCAAAAAAAAAAGTATTAAAAATGAAAACCTGAAGTGAAAAAAAAAATTTTAAAAAATTAAAAATATAAAACCCCCAAGCAAAAAAAAAAAAAAATTAAAAAACGAAATCCAAGAGTGAAAAAAAAAAAAAAAATTAAAAATATGAAAACCCCAAGCGCGAAAATAAAAAAAAATTAAAAAATGAAACCCAAAAGCTAAAAAAAAAAATTAAAAATAAATTTTAAAACCCTCAACTCTCCTCTCACTCTGCTTGGAATTTTTTTTTCTTTAAATTCACCGAGTTTATTTATTTCTTTTTATTTTTTTCTCTCTGGCTCCATGGCTGTGAAAGGGCGCCTTGAGCCGCGTTTATGAAAAGGCCCTTTCCAGGCCAAGGTAGAGCTGAACTTCCTGTGAGAGCCGGGAGGGGAAGGGATGAAAAAAGGGCTCTGAGCTGCTCCTCCTCCTCCTTTTCCTCATTTTCCTCCTTTTCCGACTTTTCCGACTTTTCCGACTTTTCTTCCGACTCCGGTCCCGCCCTCCTCCCAAAGGATCCCAAAGGTTGTGGGGTGGGGCTGAGGTGGGGTGAGATCCCGGTTGGGATTGGAGAGGGGAAGGTGGGTTGGGGGTGAGGGGTGGGTTGTGAAATTGTCTTGTTATCCCGTCCCGTTATTCCATCCTGTCCCATTATCCCATTATCCCGTCTCATTCCATTATCCCATCCTATTATTGTATCCTATTATCCCGTTATCCCATTATCCCATCCCCTGGATCCCATCCCATTTATCCCATCTCATTCCATTATCCCATTCCATTATTGTATCCTATTATCCTATTATCCCATTATCCCATTATCCCATCCCCTGGATCCCATCCCATCCCATCAAGCCTGTCCTATCCCATTATCCCATCCCATTATCCCATCCCATTATCCCATCGTAACAATCCCACCCCATTTTTCCATCCCATCCTGTTATCCCATCTCATCAATCCTGTCTTATCCTATTATCCCATCCCATTATCCCATCCCATCCCTTCTATCCCATCTCATCACATCAATCCCATCCCATTATCCCATCCCATTATCCAATCTGATCACATCAATCCCATCCCATTATTCCATCCCATTCCGCCCCATGGATCCCATCCCATTGATGCCATGGATCCCATCCCATTATCCCATCCTATGCCATCCCATTATCCCATTATCCCATTATCCCATTAATCCATTATCCCACTATCCCATCCTATCCCATTATCCCATCCCATTTATCCCATCTCATTCCATTATCCATCCCATTATTGCATCCTAATATCCCATCCCATTATCTCATCCCATCCCATGGATCCCATCCCATCAATCCTCTCCTATCTCATTATCCCATTATCTCATCAACCCCATCCCATCCCATGGATCCCATCCGATCATCCCATCCCATTATCCCATCATATCAATCCCACCCCATTATCCCATCCCATCCCATCCCATTTTTCCATCCCATCCCATTATCCCATCAGTCCTGTCCTATCCTATTATCCCATCCCATTATCCCATCAACCCCATCCCATCCCACGGATCCCATCCCACCACATCAATCCCATCCCAGGGATCCCATCCCATGGATCCCAGCCCATGAAGCCCATCCCATCCCCTTATCCAATTTGCTCACATCAATCCCATTCCATTATTCCATCCCATTCCATCCCATGGATCCCATCCCATGGATTCCATGGATCTCATCCTGTTGTCCCATCCTGTGCCATCCCATTATCCCATCCCATTATCCCATTATCCCATCCCGTTATCTCATCCCATTATCCCATCCCATCATATCAATCCCAAGCCATTATCTCATCCCATCTCATCCCAGTATCCCATCTCAGTATCCCATCCCATTTTTCCATCCCATTATCCCATCTCATTATCCCATCCCATTTATCATATCCCATTATCCCATTATCCCATTATCCCATCCCCATCTGTTCCTTCAGAGAATTCCCTCCATGGAATCCGGCTGGGATCAGGCCCCGTGTGCAGAGGGATTGGGACACAAAGGTCACTTCTGTCACCCTGAAATCCCAAATTTTATGGCTCTGGGGTGAGGGGGAACCTGTCCTGGCACTGGATATCCCATTATCCTATTATCCTATTATCCCATTATCCAATTCTCTCATTTTCCCATTATCCAATTATCCTATTATCCCATCCTATTATCCCGATCCCATGGATCCCATCCCATGGATCCCATCCCATTATTCCATCCTATTATCCCATTCCATTATCCTATCCCATCGCATTATCCAATCCTATGGATCCCATGGATCCCATCCCATTATCCCATCCCATCAATCCCAATCCCGTCCCATCCCATTATCCCATTATTCCATTATCCTGTTATCCCATCCCATGGATCCCATCCCATTATCCCATCCCATTGTTCCATTCCATCATATCTATCCCATGCCATTATCCCATCCCATCCCATTATCCCATCCCATAGATCTCATGGATCCCCTCCCATTATCCCATCAATCCTATCCCATTATCCCATTCCATCATATCAATCCCATGCCATTATCCCATTCCACCTCATCCCATTATCCCATCCCATAGATCCCATCCCATGGATCCCATTATCCCATTATCCCATCCCATTCTATCCCATGGATCCCATCCCATTATCCCATTTCATCATATCAATCCCATGCCATTATCCCATCCCATCTCATCCCATTATTCCATCCCATTGTCCCATCCCATTCCATTATCCCATTCCATTCTAGCCCATTGATTCCATGGATCCCATGCCATTATCCCATCCCATTGATCTAATTGATCCCGTCCTATTATCTGATTATCCCATTATCCCATGGATCCCATTGATCCCATTATCCCATTATCCCACTATCCCATTATCCCATCGGGATTGGGATGGAGGTTGCTGAGGCACCCCACAACTCCTCCCACCCCATTCCCCATCCCAGCTGGATCCCAAATCTGCTTTTCCAGAAATTCCCAAATTATCCATCAGGGACAGTGGGAAAGGTTTGAGGACTAATAATGGGAATAATGGGGTTTAATTGTTTTGGGTATTTTAATTATTTTGAATTTTTATTATTATTATTAATTATTTTTATTATTTTATTATTATTATTTCTAATTTATTCCTTTATCATTTATTTCATTGTCGTTTATTTCTTTGCCTTTTATTTCTCTGTCATTTATTTCCTTGTCATGTATCTATTTCTTTATTCATGATTTCTTTCAGATTTTTTTTTTCTTTCCAATTTCTTTTATTTGAACTTCCTTCGTGATTTCTGTATTTGCATTTATTTTATTCCTCCTCCAAATCAATGGGATTGAAAGGAATTTTTCACAGTTTAATTCTGGCAAAAAAAGGGAATTTTCTCAGTCTGACATAAAACTGGGAATTTTTTCCAGTTCAAGCCTGGAATAAAAAGAGATTTTTTCCAGTTTAACCCTGGGGAAAAAAGGGAATTTTCCCAGTTTAACTCTGACATAAAACTGGGAATTTTTTCCAGTTCAAGCCTGGAATAAAAAGAGATTTTTTCCAGTTTAACCCTGAGAAAAAAAAGGGAATTTTCCCATTTTAACTCTTGGACAAGACTGGGAAATTCCCCTGTTTAACCCTGGCATAAAACTGGAAATTTTTCCAGTTTAACCCTGGAAAAAATAGGCATTTTCCCACTTTAACCCCAACAAAAAAAGAGGGAATTTTCCCACTTTAACCCTGGCATAAAACTAGGAATTTTTCCCAATTCAACCCTGGAAAAAAGGGAAATTTTCCCAGTTCAACCCTTGCACAATAAGGAATTTTTCCCACTTTAACCTTGGTATAAGATGGGGAATTCCACCAGTTTAACCCTGGAAAAAAAGGGATTTTTTCCAGTTTAACCCAACATAAAACTGGGAATTTTCCCAGTTTAACCCTTGGACAAGACTGGGAAATTCCCATGTTTAACCCTGGCACAGGACCAGGATTTTCCCAGTATAACCCTGAGAAAAAAAAACCGTATTTTCCCAGTTTAACCCCAACATAAAACTGGGAATTTCCCCCGTTTAACCATTGGACAAGACCAGGATTTTCCCAGTTTAACCTTGGAAAAAAATGGGAATTTCCCCAGTTAAACCCTTGCCCAAGACTGTGAATTTCTCCTGTTTAACCCTGGGAAAAAAGGAAATTTTTCCCAGTTTAACCCTTGGACAAGACTGGGAAATACCCCTGTTTAACCCTGGCATAAAACTGGGAATTTTCCCAGTTTGACCCTTGCACAGGAACAGGATTTTCCCAGTTTAACCCTGGGAAAAAAACGGTTTTTTTGCCAGTTTAACCATTGCATAAAACTGGGAATTTTCCCAGTTTAAACCTTGAAGAAGAAGGGAATTTTCCCAGTTTAACCCTGGAAAAAAGGGAATTTTCCCAGTTTAACCCTGACATAAAACTGGGAATTTTCCCAGTTTAACCATTGTTCAAGACCAGGAATTTTTCCCACCCTGCTCATCCTTTTCCCTGTGCTTTGGGAAGAGCAGAAATGCAGAGAATGCCTGGGAGGGGAATATTCCCAATAAAATATTCCCAATAAAATATTCCCTATAATATATTCCTTATAATATATTCCCTATAAAATATTCCCTCTAATATAGTCTCAATAATATATTCCCTATAGTACATTCCCTATAATATATTCCCTATAATATATTCCCTATAAAATATTCTCTATAAAATATTCCCTATAATATATTCCTTATAAAAGATTCCCAATAAAATATTCCCTATAATATATTCCTTATAAAAGATTCCCAATAAAATATTCGCTATAAAATATTCCTTATAAAAGACTCCCTCTAAAAGATTCCCTATAATCCGTTCCCCATAAAATATCCTCTATAAAATATTCCCTGTAAAATAGTCCCAATATTATATTCCCTAAAAAATATTCCCTATAAAATATTCCCTATAAAAATATTCCCTTTTCCAAGGGGAAATTTTCCCTCTTCTGAGAGGAGTTTTCCCTCTTCCGTGAGGAATTTTCCATTTTCCAAAATGAATTTTCCTTCTTTCCAAGAGGAAATTTCCACCTTCCAAGAGGAATTTTCCTTTTTCCAAGAGGGAATTTTCCCTTTTTCCAAAAGGAAATTTCCCCCTGGAATCCTTCAGCACATCCCAAAGTTCGGATCCTTCTGTTGATGGAATTTTCCCTGCCTGGAACATTTCCCACATTTTTCCACTAAAATCCTTCATTTTTAACGACGCTGCTTCATCAGGAATGAGCGACAAAGAAAAAAATTTGGGATGACAACAAAATTCCCAACTCAGGAATTTTTTAATTTCAGCATCCAGGTGGTCCCAAAGGAGGCCTGACCTGTGGAAAAATTGGGATTTTGGAAATTTGGAAAATACCTGGATTTATGACCCAGGTGGTCCAAAATGAGGCCTGACCTGTGGAAAAAATTGGGATTTTTGGATCCCAAAACCTCCTTGCAGGGATGACTTGGGATGACTTTGGGATTTCCTATAAGAATTCCCCATAAGAATTTCCATAAGAATTCCCCATAAGAATTCCCATAGGAATTCCCCATATGATCCTATAAGAATTCCCATAAGAATTCCCATAAAATCTATGGGAAAATCGGGATTTTTGCATCCCAAAACGTCCTTGCAGGGATGACTTGGGATGACTTTGGGATCTGTCTCCGTGTGCAGGACCGGGAAAAGAATAAATCCATGGATTTATTGAATTTATTATATTTATTAAATTATTAAATTGGAGGGATCAAGTTTCGTGTTGAGGATTGGGAGAGATTCCTGTGGATTATTAATTATTAATTATTAATTCCTGAGAATTCCAGGATTATGAAGGATGGGAAAGGATCTTTGGGATCATCAGAGCCCTGAGGGGGGAATTCCACATCCAGGAATTCCTGGGACACCTCCAGGGATGGAGAATCCACACCCAGGAATTCCTGGGACACCTCCAGGGATGGGAATTCCAAATCCAGGAATTCCTGGGACACCCCCAGGGATGGGGAATCCACATCCAGGAATTCCTGGGACACCCCCAGGGATGGGGAATCCACACCCAGGAATTCCTGGGACACCCCCAGGGATGGGGAATCCACACCCAGGAATTCCTGGGACACCCCCAGGGATGGGGAATCCACATCCAGGAATTCCTGGGACACCTCCAGGGATGGGAATTCCACATCCAGGAATTCCTGGGACACCCCCAGGGATGGGGATTCCACATCCAGGAATTCCTGGGACACCTCCAGGGATGGGGAATCCACACCCAGGAATTCCTGGGACACCCCCAGGGATGAAAATTCCACATCCAGGAATTCCTGGGACACCTCCAGGGATGGGGAATCCACATCCAGGAATTCCTGGGACACCTCCAGGGATGGGGAATCCACACCCAGGAATTCCTGGGACACCCCCAGGGATGGGGAATCCAAACCTCCCTGGGAAATTCCAAGCCCTGGGCACCTTTTCCATGGAGAAATGATCCCAAATATCCAATTTAACTTTTCCCTGGAATAACTTCAGGCCGTTCCCTCTCCTTTTCTCCAGGATGGACATTCCCAGCTGAGCTCTGAACTCCCAACCATCCCATGGGAATTGTTCCACCATCCCAAAGGGGATTCCAGGGATGGAACCAGCAAAAAAAAAAAAAAAAATTAAAAAAAACCACCAAAAACCAAACCAACAAACAAACAAACAAACAACCCCCCCAAAAAAAACCAAAAAAACACAACAACAACAACAACAACAACAACAACAACAACAACAACAACAACAACCAAAAAATTAAATAATTAAAAAAAAACCCTCATAATTTATTCAGGACCTATTTGATTTCCACTCCAAAATCCTTCTGGTTTTCCATTTATTCCCAACCCTAACCCCAAAATCCTTCTGGTTTTCCATTTATTCCCAGCTCTGACCCCAAAATCCTTCTGGTTTTCAGTTTATTCCCAAAATCCTTCTGGTTTTCCATTTATTCCAAAGATCTGATCCTAAATTCCTTCTGTTTTTTCTATTTATTCCCAGCTCTGACCCCAAAATCCTTCTGGTTTTCCATTTCTGACCCCAAAATCCTTCTGGTTTTCCATTTTTGATCCCAAAATCCTTCTGGTTTCCCATTTATTCCCAAACTCTGACCCCAAAATCCTTCTGGTTTTCCATTTCTGATCCCAAAATCCTCCTGGTTTTCCATTTATTCCCATTTATTCTCCCGCGGAGTTGGAGAACGTTGACCAATTCAATATTGGAATATCCAGGAGCTCCTTTTCTCCAGGATGGACATTCCCACCTCCCCCATCCCCACTGTGAATTTCATCCCAGTTATTTTTTAAATATTAAATTGGAATTATTTTATTCCGTGTGGTTTTAATCCCTCCCAGTCTCTGCCCAGGGAACTTTTGACCCCGTTGCTCAATTTTAAATAAATTTCCCAGAAGGATCAAAAAGTCCTGTCAATATTTTTTGTGTAAATTCTGTCCAAAAAAAAAAAAAAAAAAAAAAAAAAAAAAAAAAAATCGATTGTGAGAGTGGAGGGGAAATTCCAGGAAAAAACCAAAAACAAAACCAAAAATATAACTCTGAAACAAGAGGCTGTGATGGAAAATCGGTAAAATTATGGAATGGAAATGCAGGGATGGAAAGGTTTGTAAGTAATGAAGGAAGAAGGGATAATATTTTATATATAGATAAATAAAAATATAAATATATAGTATATGGAAAATATATATGAATATATAAAAATATAACTGATGTATTATATATAGATATATACATAATATATGGGAGTAAAATATGTATAAAAGATAAATAAAGAAATAAATATTCCATAATATCTATATAAAAATATATAAATATATAGTATATATATAATATATAACCCTATATATATAATTATATTGTATATATAATTATAATTATATATTATAAATATTTTTATCTATATAAAATATTACCTTCTATTATATTATATATATATATACCCTAATAGGTATATATAAATATATATAAATATATATGAAAATATAATGTATATATAAATTAATATATAAAATTAATAATAAATAAATTAAAAAATAATAAATTATATAAAATTAGACATAGAAATTATATATATAATATAAATATATATATAATATAGTAAATATAGATAGATATATGTAGAAAAATCTATATTTAATATATTACATATTAAATGTATATAAATATATAAAATAAATATAAATATATAGGAGTAAAAACCTGCATAAGCCCTGCTGAAATCACAGCAAAGTTACATTATTTGCAGCAATTAAATCACAATTAATGCAAATAATCTCAATATTTACAGGGAAGGGAAGGGAAGGGAAGGGAAGGGAAGGGAAGGGAAGGGAAGGGAAGGGAAGGGAAGGGAAGGGAAGGGAAGGGAAGGGAAGGAAAGGAAAGGAAATTTCAGGAAAGGAAATTTCAGGAAAGGAAATTTCAGGAAAGGAAATTTCAGGAAAGGAAAGGAAAGGAAAGGAAAGGAAAGGAAAGGAAAGGAAAGGAAAGGAAAGGAAAGGAAAGGAAAGGAAAGGAAAGGAAAGGAAAGGAAAGGAAAGGAAAGGAAAGGAAAGGAAAGGAAAGGAAAGGAAAGGAAAGGAAAGGAAAGGAAAGGAAAGGAAAGGAAAGGAAAGGAAAGGAAAGGAAAGGAAAGGAAAGGAAAGGAAAGGAAAGGAAAGGAAAGGAAAGGAAAGGAAAGGAAAGGAAAGGGGGGTTGGTTCAGAGCTGGGACAATTTACGGCTCTGGCTCCAGGAATCTCACGGACGAGCCAAGGACAAACATCTCGTTCCCAGATGGGGAACGGAGTCACCCAGGAATGGAACGATCATAAAAAACTGGAATTCCAGAGCTGGGAGTCCATCCCAAACCCCATAAACCCCATAAATATCATAAATCCCATAAACCCCATAAATCCCATAAACCCCATAAATCCCATAAATCCCATAAATCCCATAAATCCTTGGCGGTGACTCCAACTAAGGCTGGCCATGGTTTCTCTCCCAGTTGAAGGGAAATTTCCAAGTGAAATCCATGACCAGGATTCTTTTTGCCCAAATCCCATAAATCCCATAAATCCTATAAATCCCATAAATCCCATAAATCCCATAAATCCTGGATGGTGACTTCCCCTCTTGAGGGATTGGAAATGAGGATTTGGATGATGGGAAAAGGAAAAGGAATGTGAAAATTTGCCTCGAAGGGCTTTCCTGCCACAGCACGAGCCAAAACAAAAAAATTAAATTAAAAATTAAAAAAAAAAATAAAATATTTAAAAACAACATAAATTATTAAATAAAATAATATTAAACTGTATTTAAAGTTACAAAATTTAAGATAAATATATACAGTATAAAAAAGTAAAATTATATAAATATAGAATATAGTAATCATATAATATTATATATAATATATAATATATATTTATATATATATTTAAATTTTATTTAATTATTATTATTTATTTATTTTCTGGGTTTTTTCTGTTTGTTTTTTTTTTTTCTTGGGATTTGCTGGGGTGTTTTTTTCCTGTTATTACTATTATTATTATTATTATTATTATTATTATTATTATTTTCTGGGGTTTTTTTTCCTTGTGAATTGTTGGGTTGTTTTTTTCCTGTTTTTTTTTTTTTTTTTTTTTTTTTTTTTTTTTTTTTTTTAAATTATTTTCTGGGGGTTTTTTTTCCCTGGTTGGTTTTTTTCTGGGTTTTTTTTTCAGGTTTTTTTTTCCTTGGGATTCGTTGGGTGGGTTTTTTCTGCTTTTTTCCCTTGGGATTTGTTGAGCTGGATTTTTTCTGGTTTTTTCCTTTAGGATTTGTTGAATTGAGTTTTTTTTCCTGCTTTTTTCCCTTGGGAACTGTTGAGTTGATTTTTTATTTCTGGGGTTTTTTTCCTTGGGATTCGTTGGGTGGGTTTTTCCTTTTGTTTTTTTCCCTTGAGAACTGTTGAGTTGTTTTTTTTTATTTCTGTTTTATTTTTCCTGGAATTCTCTGGGTTATTTTTTTTCCCTGAACTGCAACAGCCGCAGAAATTCCCCCGTGACTTTCTCAGTGACCCTCGGCCTTTCCCTCCCCTTCTGTCCCCCCTGGAATTCCTGGAGCTCAGGAGAACAAACACGGAAATGTGGTAAACAAGGAGCTGGGAGAGGCCCCAGATAAACCAGTTCAGGGCTGAATTCCCAGGAATCTTCACTGGGAAAATAATTTGGGAAACAAATCCAAGATCCCTGAGTGCTGTGGGTGGGATGGGAACAGAATTCCCAGGATTTGTCATAAATAATTTGGGAATTCCCAAAACATCTCAGGGGAGTCAGGAGCCCACAAGTCCCAGATCCCAAAGAAAATCCCAGATTTTTTTGGAGTGAGAGTTGTACAAAATATCAGGAATTGTTTCTGTGCTGGGAAAATAATTTGGGAAACAAATCTGAGAGTCCTGAGATCCCTGAGTGCTGTGGGTGGGATGGGAAGAGAATTCCCAGGATTTGTCAGAAATAATTTGGGAATTCCCAAAACATCTCAGGTGGGTCAGGAGCCCACAGGTCCCAGATCTCAAAGAAAATCCCAAAATTTTTCAGCGTGAGGTGAATTTGAGAGTTGTACAAAACATTCAGGGGTTGTTTCTGCACTGGGAAAATAATTTGGGAAACAAATCCAAGAGTCTTGAGTGCTGTGGGTGGGATGGGAACAGAATTCCCAGGATTTGTCATAAATAATTTGGGAATTCCAAACATCTCAGGGGAGTCAGGAGCCCACAGGTCCCAGATCTCAAAGAAAATCCCAAATTTTTTGGTGTGAGGGTTGAACAAAACGTTCAGGGGTTGTTTCTGCACTGGGAAAATAATTTGGGAAACAAATCCCAGAGTCCTGAGTGCTGTGGGTGGGATGGGAACAGAATTCCCAGGATTTGTCATAAATAATTTAGGAATTCCCAAAACATCTCAGGGGAGTCAGGAGTCCACAGGTCCCAGATCCCAAAGAAAATCCCAAATTTTTTTGGTGTGAGGGTTGTACAAAACGTTCAGGGATTGTTTCTGCACTGGGAAAATAATTTGGGAAACAAATCCAAGAGTCCTGAGAGTCCTGAGTTCATTGGGTTGAAAGGGAACAGCACCATGAACAGAATTCCCAGGATTTGTCATAAATAATGTGGGAATTCCCAACCTCTTGGGTGGGTCAGGAGCCCACAAGTCCTGGATCTCAAAGGAAATCCCAAAATTTTTTTGGCATGAGGTGAATTTGTTTTGTTCAAGGGTTGTTTCTGCACTGGGAAAATAATTTGGGAAACGGATCCAAGAATCCTGAAATCCCTGAGTTCATTGGGTTGGATGGGAACAGAATTCTCAGGATTTGTCACAAATAACTTGGGAATTCCCAAAACCTCTCAGGTGGGTCAGGAGCCCACAAGTCCCAGATCTCAAAGAAAATCCCAGATTTTTTTGGAGTGAGAGTTGTACAAAGTGTCAGGGATTGTTTCTGTGCTGGGAAAATAATTTGGGAAACAAATCTGAGAGTCCTGAGTGCTGTGGGTGGGATGGGAACAGCACCATGAACAGCAGAATTCCCAGGATTTGTCATAAATAATTTGGGAATTCCCAAAACATCTCAGGTGGGTCAGGAGCCCACAGGTCCCAGATCCCAAAGAAAATCCCAAATTTTTTTGGTGTGGGGGTTGTACAAAGCTTTCAAGGGGTTGTTGGAAGGCTCAGGGAGTTGGGGATGTTTGGCTTGGAGAAGATAAAATTTGGGGTGACCTCATTGGGAACAAGGAAAATTTGGGATTTATATTATATTATAGTGCATGTAATTATATATATTATTACATATCATATAATTATATATATTATATTACATATAATATATGTATATATAACTATATATAATATTACATATAATATATGTACATATAACTATATTATTACATATAATTTTATTTATTATATTAAATAATATATATATAATATATTGAAAATACAAAAGTATTATAATATATATTATATTATAGTGCATATAATTATATGTATTATTACAAAAAATATATTTTTATTTATTATATTACATATAATATATATAACATATATATATTTATTGAAAATACAAAAGTATTATAATACATATTATATTATAGTACGTATAACTATATATATTATTACATATAATACAATTTTTTATCTATTATATTACATATAATATATATATAATATATTGAAAATACAAAAGTATTATAATGTATATTATATTATAGTACATATAATTATATATATTATTAAAAATTATATATTTTATATATTATATTACATATAATATATAACATATAATAATATATTGAAAATGTAAAAGTATTATAATATATATTATATTATGGTACATATAATTATATGTATTATTACATATAATATAATCATATATATAATCTTACATATAATATATATAATATATTGAAAATACAAAAGTATTATAATATCTATTAAAATATAGTACATATAATTATATATACATTAGTACAAATAATATATTTTTATATATTATACTACATATAATATATATAATATATTGAAAATACAAAAGTATTATAATATATATTAAAATATAGTACATATAATTATATATATTATTACATATAATATTATTTTTTATCTATTATATTACATATAATATATATATAATACATTGAAAATACAAAAGTATTATTATATATATTATATTATAGTACATTTAATTATATATATTATTACATATCATATAATTTTTAAACTATTATATTACATATATATAACATATAATAATATATTGAAAATACAAAAGTATTATATATTATATTATAGTACATATAATTATATATATTATTACATATCATATAATATATATTATTACATATTACATATATAACATATAATAATATATTGAAAATACAGAAATATATTTAAATATATATATTTTTAATATCTTTTAAAATGATACCAAAAATATATTGTTTTTAAAAGCAATAATTCCATGATGGACATTCTTGTGGAAAGTCAAATTTCCAGTTTAACCCCCTGTGGAATCCCTGGCAGTTCAATTTTTAATTTCCTGATAAATATCCCGGGATGAGATTCTTAATTGTGTCTTAATTAAATGAATTATAGAAGTAGAAATTATCTCAATAAATCTATTTTAGGGGAAGAAATAGATAGGAAATAAAGATAGATGGGGAAAAATAGAATAAATGTACATTTAATGTATAAATATGTATTTGTATAAATAAAAAAATAGACAATAAATACATATTAAATATATGGAAATTATTTCAATAAATCTATTTTAAATGAAGAAATAGATATTAAATTAATATTGAAGGGGAAATATAAAATAATAATAATAATATATTATATTTAAATTCAATTTTTTCTAATTAATTTATATTTATTTAATTATATGTTTATTTTTTAATCAAACCTTTTGAAGGTGACTTATTTGCTGGATTTTTAAATTTTAAATATTAATTCTTTTTCTATATTATCTATTTTTTTATTATTTAATATAATTATATAAAATACATCACAATGAATATTAATTAATATTTCTATAATTGTAAATTATATTATAAATTAATACAGTTTTAACATGGGACTAATAAGTAGCCCAGCCCATATTTCCATTTCAAACCCAAATAAAACCCAATGGAAAATCCCAGCTCTGGTTTGGAATTGGTTGGAATTGAAATTGAAATTGAAATTGAAATGGAAATTCAAATTCAAATTCAAATTCAAATTCAAATTCAAATTCAAATTCAAATAGGAACTGGAATTGGAACTGGGATTGGAATTGAAATTTGAATTGAAATTCAAATTAAAATTGGGATAGGAATGGGAATTGGAACTGGAATTGAAATTGAAATTTGGAATTGAATTTCAAATTAAAATTGGAATAGGAATTGGAACTGGAATTGGAATTGAAATTTTAAATTGAAATTCAAATTAAAATTGGGATAGGAATGGGAATTGGAACTGGAATTGAAATTTAAATTGAAATTCAAATTAAAATTGGGATAGGAATGGGAATTGGAACTGGAATTGGAATTGAAATTTGAATTGGAATTGGAACAGAGATTATGATTTTTTTTAATTTTTTTTTTTCTCAAGTAGGAAAATTCAGTTTCTCAACACTCGAAAAAAATTTGAGACGAGCCCAAAGTTCACAGATAACGAGACAGGAAGGGACAACAAATCCCACTTTATCCCCTGTGGAGGAGGAGAAGGAGATAAATGGGAATTTTCCATCAGCTCGTCCCGAGGACAGTCGTGGTCAGGCCTGGCCTAAAGGGGGATTTGCAGTCCCGGCTCCGTGTCCCCACCCCGAATTCTGGGAATTGCTTTGGGATCCGGGACTGGGATCCCTGGAATTGTTTGTTGGGACTGGGAGGGTTTGGAGGGTCAGGGGGTTGTGGAGGTGCCTGGGGGTGTCCATCAGTCCTCGGGGTGGAGTTCCAGTTCCTGTTCCTGTTCAAATTCCAATCCCAGTTCAAATTCCTATTCCAATTCCAATCCCAGTTCAAGTTCCAATTCTATTTCCAATTCCAGTTGCTATTCCAATTCCAGTTCCAATTTCTATTCCAATTCCAATCCCAGTTCCAATCCCAGTTCTAATTCCAATTCCAATTCTTATTCCAATCTCAATTCCATTTCCAGTTCCAATTCCAATTCCATTTCCAATTCCAAATTCCAAATTCCAGTTCCAGTTCCAGTTCCAATTCCACTTCCAATTCCAATCCCAATTCCAATTCCAATTCCAATCCCAGTTCCAGTCCCAATTCCTATTTCTATTCCAATTCCAAATTCCAATTCCAATTTGAATTTCAATCCCAATTCCAGTTCCTATTCCAAATTCCAAATTCCAATCCCAATCCCAGTTCCAATTCCAAATTCCTATTCCAATTCTAGTTCCAGTTCCAATTCCAATTCCAGTCCCAATCCCAGCTCCAATTCCTATTCCAAATTTCAATTCCTATTCCAGTTCCAATTCCAAATTCCAATTCCTATTCCAAATTCCAAATTCCAACCCCAATCCCAATTCCAATTCAAATTTCTGTTCCAATTGCTATTCCAGTTCCAATTCTAATTCCTATTCCAACTCCTATTCCAGTTCCAATTTCCAGTTCCAATTCCAGTTCCAATTCCAATTTCAGTTCCAATTCCAGCTTGAATTCCAATTCCTATTTCTATTCCAATTCCAAATTCCAATCCTACTTCCAATTCCAGTTCCAATTTCCAATTCTAGTTCCAATTTAAAATCCAATTCAAATCCCAGTTCCAATTCCAGTTGCAATTTTAATTCCAATTCCGATTTTAATTCCAATTCCAATCCCAGTTCCAATTCCAATTCCAATTCCAATTCCAATTCCAATTCCAATTCCAATTCCAATGGAATTTCACCCCTCACTGCGATTCATAAATATCAGGAAATTTTTTCCCAAAATCAGGGATGAAGCTGAACACAAACGGATCAAATCCCTCTAAAATTCCCAATAAATCCCCGCTCTGGGAATTGCCTGAGCTCAGCTCAAAGTCTGGCTCAGAAAAGGAATTTATTGCCCGGGTTTAAGTTCAGGCCTGGCTTTTCCCAGCTCGGCTGGGCTCGGTTCTCTCGTCTCTCAAATTTAATTCTCCTTGTAGCTTTTAACACAAAAATCTTCTTGGAAAGGATTGGGGGAAGTGGGAAACAGCTAAAAATTATAATTAAAAAAAATTTCCCGAATATATTTATAAATGGTTTAAATGGTATAAATTTGTATTTATAAATTGTTTAAATGGTATAAATTTATATTTCTAGATTTATAAATGGATTAAATTGTATAAATTCATATTTATATATTTATAGAAGGATTTAATGGTATAAATATGTATTTATATATTTATAAATGGATTAAATTATATAAATTTATATTTATATATTTATAAATGGATTAAATTGTATAAATTTATATTTATATATTTATAAATGATTTAAATGGTATAAATTCATAGTTATATATTTATAAAAGGATTTAATGGTATAAATTAATATTTATATATTTATAAATTGTTTAAATGGTATAAATTCATAGTTACATATTTATAAAAGGATTTAATGGAATAAATTTATATTCATATATTTATAAATTGTTTAAATGGCATAAATTCATATTTATATATTTATAAATGGATTAAATGGTATAAATTAATATTTATATATTTATAAATGGATTAAATTATATAAATTTGTATTTATATATTTATAAATGGTTTGAATTGTATAAATTTATATTTCTCTATTTATAAATGGTTTGAATGGTATAATTCTATATTTATATATTTTTTAAAGGATTTAATGGTATGAATTTATATTCATATATTTATAAATTGTTTAAGTGGCATAAATTCATATTTATATATTTATAAATGGATTAAATGGTATAAATTCGTATTTATATATTTATAAATTTTTAAATGGTATAAAATTATATTTATATATTTATAAATGGATTAAATGGTATAAATTTATATTTCTATATTTATAAATTATTTAAATGGTAGAAATATATATTTATAAATGGTTTAAATGGTATAAATTTATATTTCTATATTTATAAATGGTGTAAATGGTAGAAATTAATATTTATATATTTCTAAATGGTCTTGGCAGGGATATCCCGGGAGGGGAAATCCCAGTCAGGAATTCCCGTGGAATGTTGGGAATCAGGAGATCCCAAATCCAGGAATAAAAAATACACCCCAAATCCCCTGAGTGGGGAATTCACAAAGGTCCAAATCCCGCCTTTCCTCCAATTCCTAATTCCTCACTCTTTAAAATTCCATAATTTTGGGAAGAGGTGACTGAGGAGGGGAATTTCCAAGCAAAACATTCCCAATTTTTGTTCCTTTTCTCAGCTTTTATTTTTTTGGGAATTATTCCATCCCCACACGAGCCCCGTGAGGGTTCAAAGCAATTTCATTCCTGTGTCTTTTATCCCATTAAATCAGATTTTAAAAAGTAAAATTAGGGAATTCCTAAGGAAATGATTAAGGAAAAGACCTCTAGGATTGAGAACTTCCAGGGGCTGGTTCTTGACACATTTTGGGGTTTTTTTGGGACAATTCCCACCCCTGAGAGTGAAATGTGGGTCTGGAGTTGATCCCAGAAAATGGAAAATTCCAGGGAATTGGGAGGGACTGGGAAAAATCTGGAGGTTGTGGGATTAGGGGGTTGTGGGATTAGGGGGTTCTGGGATTACGGGATTGTGGGATTGTGGGATTCTGGGTTTCTGGGATTCTGGGGTTGTGGGATTATGGGGTTGTGGGATTATGGGATTCTGGGTTTGTGGGATTGTGGGATTATGGGATTGTGGGATTTTAGGATTGTGGGATTTTAGGATTGTGGGATTTAAATTGAATTAATTTTAATGGAATGCTGATTCTAAGGGAATACTTTTAAAGGTATTCAAAGGGAATTCCAGGGAGATTCAAAAGGGAATTCCATGGAGATTCAAGGGGAATTCCATGGAATTGTGGGATTACGGGATTGTGGGATTTTGGGAATGGGATTGTGGGGTTATGGGGTTGTGGGATAGTGGGAATGTGGGATTGTGAGATATTGGGAATGTGGGATTCTGGGATTATGGAATTCTAGGATTCTGGGAGTCTGTGGGGTTGTGGGATTGTGGAATTCTGGGATATTGGGATTCAGGGACTCTGGGACTCTGGGATTGTAGGATTTTGAGATTCTGGGAGTCTGTGGTTCTCGGATTCTGGGATATTGGGATTCTGGGATTCTGAGATTCTAAGATTCTGTGATTTTGAGAGTGTCATTCTGTAGTTCTGGGATTCTGGGACTCTGGGACTCTGGAATTCTGTGATCCTAGGATTCTGAGATTCTGTCATTCTGTGGTTCTGGGATTTGGGGACTGTGGGATTCTGGGACTCTTGGATTGTGGGATTGTGGGATTTGGGGCTCTGGGATTCTGAAATTCTGAGAGTTTGTGGTTCTCTGATTCTGGGATTCTGAGA
This sequence comes from Zosterops lateralis, assembly GCF_965231275.1. Lineage (NCBI taxonomy): Eukaryota > Metazoa > Chordata > Aves > Passeriformes > Zosteropidae > Zosterops > Zosterops lateralis. The sequence continues at coordinate 1,957,539 of NC_139762.1, forward strand.
TATTGGGATTCTGGGACTCTGGAATCCTGTCATTCTGGGATTCCAAGATTCTGAGAGTCTGTCATTCTGTGGTTTGGGGATTGTGGGATTGTGGGATTCTGAGATTCTGGGATAGGATGTTGGGATTCTGAGATTCCAGGATTCTGGAATTCTGTGGATCTAGGATTTGGAGATTCTGAGAGTCTGTGGTTCTGGGATTCTGGGATTCCGGGACTCTGGAATTCTGTGATCCTAGGATTCTGAGATTCTGTCATTCTGTGGTTCTGGGATTTGGGGACTGTGGGATTCCAGGACTCTTGGGTTCTGGGATTGTGGGATTTGGGACTCTGGGATTCTCAGATTCTGTGGTTCCATGATTCTGAGATATTGGGATTGTGGAATTCCGTGAGTCTGGAATCCTGTGTATCTAAGGATTCTGAGATTCTGAGTGTCCGTCATTCTGTGGTTCTGGGATTGTGGGATTTGGGACTCTGGGATTCTGAAATTCTGAGAGTTTGTGGTTCTCTGATTCTGGGATTCTGGGATATTGGGATTCTGGGATTCTGGGACTCTGGAATTCTGTGATCCTAGGATTCTGAGATTCTGTCATTCTGAGGTTCTGGGATTTGGGGACTGTGGGATTCTGGGATTTTGGATTGTGGGATTTGGGACTCTGGGATTCTGCGATTTTGAGAGTCTGGGGGTCTCTGATTCTGGGATATTGGGATTCTGGGATATTGAGATTCTGGGGTTCTGGGATATTGGGATTGTGGAATTCTGGGATTCTGGGACTCTGGAATCCTGTGATTCTGGGATTCCAAGATTCTGAGAGTCTGTCATTCTGTGGTTTTAGGGATTGTGGGATTGCAGGATTCTGGGATTCTGGGATAGGATATTGGGATTCTGGGATCCTGTGATTCTAAGATTCTGAGAATATTGAGAGTCTGTCATTCTGTGGTTCTGGGATTTTGGGATTCTGGGATTCTGGGATTCTGGGATTCTGGGATTTGGGACTCTGGGAATCTGGGATTCTGTGATTCCGAGATTCTGAGTGTCTGTGGTTCTGCGGTTCTGGGAAAGGATATTTGAATTCTGAGATTACGAGATTCTGGAATTCTGTGGCTCTAGGATTCGGAGATTCTGAGAGTCTGTGGTTCTGAGGATTGTGGGATTCTGAGATTTTGGGATATTGGGATTCTGGGAGTCTGGGATATTGGGATTCTGTGATCCCAGAACCACCAGGGACCTTCAGGCAGCTCTGCCTGTCCCTGCTCCCTGTTCTCTCCAAGAAATCCCGTTAAAAACCCAAAACCTCATTCCTGTGACTCGGGATCACCCGGCCAAGGGGTCAAACTCCAGCCCCGAATTCCCCTCCCGTTTTCCACCCTCGGCCAGGGCCGGGTCAATCTTTAACTCCTCTCCCAGCGCCAAAAACGACCTTGAGGATAAATCAGTAACTCCTCTCCCACCGGGAATTCTCCCATGGGCTCCTCTTCCCTCTCCGTGCTCGTTGTGCCGGATCCGTGTCCTTGGCTCTTGTTTTTTTTTTTAATTATTTTTCAGGATTAATTTTTATTTTTGTGGCCCAAGGTTCAAGCTCGTGCCCCTCGGGATGGAAAGAGCGTTGGGGAGGTGGAAATTAAATCTCTCCAGGAGTTAATTTATTCATGGCGTTAATCACCCCTGACCAACGAGGCCATCCCTGCCCAGGGAGCTTTTTCCATCGGGTTATTTTTATCTCTTTTCCATGGAAATTTAGGGAGAGGTGGGAAGGGTCAAACCTGGGAATGCTCAAGTTGTTCATCCACGTCCAAAAGGAGAAAAATTCCTTTAAAGTCCCTTTAAAGGTTGAGGTGCCCCTCAAGGATTTATTAATGATCCTAAAATCCTTTTCCAGCTTTAATTCCCATCCCTGGAATTGTCCAAGGGTGGTTTGGATGGAGTTTGGGATAGTGAAAAGTGTCTCTGTTGTGGGAAAAGGGTGGAAGGATTTTAAAAATTAAAGATTTAACGTTAAAGATTTAAATGTTCGTCCCGATCCAAACCCGTTCCACCATCAAGAGGATTCCCAGATGTGAAACGCCCCGATTTTCAGATGGATTTTGGGGAAAAAGGGGAATGGGATATTTGGATTTCCAGCTGGATTTTGGGATAAAGGGAAAAAAAAAAATCCCAGTTTTTATTCGGATATTGGGATAAAGGGATTGAAATATTTGGATTTTCAGCTGGATTTTGGGATAAAGGAATAAAACATCACGATTTCCATGTGGATATTGGAATAAAGGGAATGAAACATTGGGATTTCCAGCTGGATTTTGGGATAAAGGAATGAAACATTTGGATTTCCTGCTGGATATTGGGACAAAATAAATATAATATCCCATTTTTCAGCTGGATTTTGGGAGAAAGGGGATAAAACATCCCATTTCCAGATGAATATTGGGATAAAAAGAATGAAACATTTGGATTTTCAGCTGGGTATTGGGATAAAGGGAATAAAGGGGGATAAAACATCCCAATTTTTATTTGGATTTTGGGAAAAAGGGGAATGGAATATTTGGATTTTCAGCTGGATTTTGGGATAAAAGAATAAAACATCACAATTTCCAGCTGGATTTTGGGATAAAGGAATAAAACATCCCAATTTCCAGCTGGGTTTTGGGATAAAGGAATAAAACATTTGGATTTTCAACTGGATTTTGGGATAAAGGAAAAAAACATCCCAGCTTTCATTTGGATATTGGGATAAAGGGATTGAAATATCCCAATTTTCAGTTGGATTTGGGGAAAAAAGGGAATGGGATATTTGGATTTTCAGCTGGGTTTTGAGATAAAGGGAATGAAACGTTTGGAATTACAGCTGGATTTTGGGATAAAGGAAATAAAACATTGGGATTTCCAGCTGGATTTCGGGATAAAGGGAATGGGATATTTGGGTTTTCAGATGGATATTGGGGAAAAAAAATAAAACATCCCAATTTTCAGCTGGATTTTGGGATAAAGGGAATAAAAAAATTCCTAATTTTCAGCTGGGTTTTGGGATAAAGGGAATAAAACATCCCAGTTTTTATTTGGATATTGGGACAAAGGAATAAAACATCTGGAATTTCCAGCTGGATATTGGGAAAAGGGAATGGAATATTTGGATTTTCAGCTGGATTTTGGGATAAAGGGAATGAAACATTTGGAATTACAGCTGGATTTTGGGATAAAGGAATAAAACATCTCAATTTCCAGCTGGATATTTGGATAAAGGAAATAAAACATCCCAATTTTCCCTTTCCCTTTTTCCTCCGTTCCCTCATTTCTGGTGTTTCCAAATGCCAAAATCAGGGAAGGTTTCCTATGGAAAGAGGGAAAAAATATTTTTTTTTAAAAAAAATTAAAGAATTAAAAAAAAAAAAAATTAAAAAGATTTAAAGATTTTTTAAAAAAATTAAAATTTAAAAAATTTGGATTTCTTTTCCCAGGACCGTCAGTTTTGGGAATCCCTGGAGCTCCTAAACAGCCAAAATTTTGGGAATCTCTGGAGTTCCTGATCAGCCAAAATTTTGGGAATTCCTGGAGCTCCTGTCAGCCAAAATTTTTGGAATTTCTGGATCCCCAGATCAGCTGAAATTTTGGGAACCTCTGGAATTTCTGATCAGCTGAAATTTTGGGAACCTCTGGAGTTCCTGATCAGCTGAAATTTTGGGAATCTCTGGAATTTCTGATCAGTTGAAATTTTGGGAATCCCAGAAGTTCCAAGTCAGTTGGAATTTTGGGAATTTCTGGAGCCCCTGTCAGCCCAATCAGCTGAAATTTTGGGAATCCTTGGAGTTCCGGGTCAGCCAAAATTTTGGGAATCCCTGTAGCCCCTAAACAGATGAAATTTTGGGAATCTCTGGAGTTCTTGATCAGCTGAAATTTTGGGAATCTCAGTAGTTCCAAGTCAGTTGGAATTTTGGGAATTTCTGGAGCCCCTAAACAGCTGAAATTTTGGGAATTTCTGGAGCTCTTGATCAGCTGAAATTTTAGGACTCTCAAGATCCTAATCAGTTGAAATTCTGGGAATCTCTGGGGCTCCTGTCAGCCCAATACCCTGAGATTTTGGGAATCCCTGAAGCCCCAAATCAGCTGCAATTTTGAGAATCCCTGGAGTTCCTGATTAGTTGAAATTTTGGGAATCTCTGGAGCTCCTTTCAGCCCAATGAGCTGAAATTTTGGGAATCTCTGCAGCCCCTAAACAGCAGGAAGTTTGGGAATCTCTGGAGCTCCTGATCAGCTGAAATTTTGGGAATTCCTGGAGCTCCTGTCAGCCAAAATTTTTGGAATTTCTGGATCCCCAGATCAGCTGAAATTTTGGGAACCTCTGGAGTTCCTGATCAGCTGAAATTTTGGGAATCTCTGGGGCTCCTGTCAGCCCAATACCCTGAAATTTTGGGAATTTCTGAAGTTCCTCATCAGTTGAAATTTTGGGAATCCCAGGAGTTCCAGATCAGTTGAAATTTTGGGAATCTCTGGAGCTCCTGTCAGCCCAATGAGCTGAAATTTTGGGAATCTCTGCAGCCCCTAAACAGCAGGAAGTTTGGGAATCTCTGGAGCTCCTGAACAGCTGAAATTTTGGGACTCTCTGGAGTTCCAGGTCAGCTGGAATTTTGGGAATTCCTGGAGCTCCTGTCAGCCAAAATTTTTGGAATTTCTGGATCCCCAGATCAGCTGAAATTTTGGGAACCTCTGGAATTTCTGATCAGCTGAAATTTTGGGAATCTCTGGAGTTTCTGACCAGCTGAAATTTTGGGAATCTCTGGAGCTCCTGTCAGCCCAATACCCTGAAATTTTGGGAATTTCTGGAGTTCCTGATCAGCTGAAATTTTGGGAATCTGGAGTTCCTGATTAGTTGATTTTTTGGGAATCCCAGGAGTTCCAGGTCAGTTGGAATTTTGGGAATTTCTGGAGCCCCTGTCAGCCCAATCAACTGAAATTTTGGGAATCCTTGGAGTTCCGGGTCAGTCAAAATTTTGGGAATCCCTGTAGCCCCTAAACAGATGAAATTTTGGGAATCTCTGGGGCTCCTGTCAGCCCAACCAGCTGAAATTTTGGGAATCTCTGGAGTTCTTGATCAGCTGAAATTTTGGGAATCTCAGTAGTTCCAAGTCAGTTGGAATTTTGGGAATTTCTGGAGCCCCTAAACAGCTGAAATTTTGGGAACATCTGGAGTTCCTGATCAGCTGAAATTTTGGGAATTCCTGGAGTTTCTGACCAGCTGAAATTTTGGGAATCTCTGGAGCTCCTGTCAGCCCAATACCCTGAGATTTTGGGAATCCCTGAAGCCCCAAATCAGCTGCAATTTTGAGAATCCCTGGAGTTCCTGATTAGTTGAAATTTTGGGAATCTCTGGAGCTCCTGTCAGCCCAATGAGCTGAAATTTTGGGAATTTCTGAAGTTCCTCATCAGTTGAAATTTTGGGAATCCCAGGAGTTCCAGGTTAGTTGGAATTTTGGGAATCTCTGGAGCTCCTGTCAGCCCAATGAGCTGAAATTTTGGGAATCTCTGCAGCCCCTAAACAGCAGGAAGTTTGGGAATCTCTGGAGCTCCTGATCAGCTGAAATTTTGGGAATTCCTGGAGCTCCTGTCAGCCCAATCAGCTGAAATTTTGGGAATTCCTGGAGCTTCTGTCAGCCCAATACCCTGAATTTTTTGGAATTTCTGGAGCTCTTGATCAGCTGAAATTTTGGGAATCTCTAGTTCCTGTCAGGCCAATCAGCTGAAATTTTGGGAATATTGAGTTCCTGATCAGTTGAAAGTTTGGGAATCCCCAGAGCCCCTAAACAGCTGAAATTTTGGGAATTTCTGGAGCTCCTAAACAGCTGAAATTTTGGGACTCTCTGAGGCTCCTGTCAGCCCAATCAGATGAAAATTTGGGAATATGTGGAATTCATGTTCAACTGAAATTTTGGGAATCTCTAACTCCTGTCAGCCCAATCAGCTGAAATTTTGGGAATCCCAGGAGTTCCAGGTCAGTTGGAATTTTGGGAATCTCTAACTCCTGCCAGCCCAATCAACTGAAATTTTGGGAATCCCAGGAGTTCCAGGTCAGTTGGAATTTTGGGAATTTCTGGAGTTCCTGTCAGCCCAATACCCTGAAATTTTTGGAAACTCTGGAGCTCCTGTCAGCCCAATCAACTGAAATTTTGGGGATCCCTGGAGTTCCCAATCAGCTGAAATTTTGGGAATTCCTGGAGCCCCTAAACAGCTGAAATTTTGGGAATCTCTGGGGCTCCTGTCAGCCCAACCAGCTGAAATTTTGGGAATCTCTGGAGTTCCTGATCAGCTGAAATTTTGGGAATCCCAGTAGTTCCAAGTCAGTTGGAATTTTGGGAATTTCTGGAGCCCCTAAACAGCTGAAATTTTGGGAATTTCTGGAGCTCTTGATCAGCTGAAATTTTAGGACTCTCAAGTTCCTAATCAGTTGAAATTCTGGGAATCTCTGGGGCTCCTGTCAGCCCAATACCCTGAGATTTTGGGAATCCCTGAAGCCCCAAATCAGCTGCAATTTTGAGAATCCCTGGAGTTCCTGATTAGTTGAAATTTTGGGAATCTCTGGAGCTCCTGTCAGCCCAATCAGCTGAAATTTTGGGAATCTCTGCAGCCCCTAAACAGCAGGAAGTTTGGGAATCTCTGGAGCTCCTGATCAGCTGAAATTTTGGGAATTCCTGGAGCTCCTGTCAGCCAAAATTTTTGGAATTTCTGGATCCCCAGATCAGCTGAAATTTTGGGAACCTCTGGAGTTCCTGATCAGCTGAAATTTTGGGAATCTCTGGGGTTCCTGTCAGCCCAATCAGCTGAAATTTTGGGAATTTCTGAAGTTCCTCATCAGTTGAAATTTTGGGAATCCCAGGAGTTCCAAGTCAGTTGGAATTTTGGGAATTTCTGGAGCTCCTGTCAGCCCAATCAGCTGAAATTTTGGGAATTCCTGGAGCTCTTGATCAGCTGAAATTTTGGGAATCCCTGGAGTTCCAGGTCAGCCCAATCAGCTGAAATTTTGGGAATCTCTGGAATTTCTGATCAGCTGAAATTTTGGGAATTCCTGGAGCTCCTGTCAGCCCAATCAGCTGAAATTTTGGGAATTCCTGGAGCTTCTGTCAGCCCAATACCCTGAATTTTTTGGAATTTCTGGAGCTCTTGATCAGCTGAAATTTTGGGAATCTCTAGTTCCTGTCAGGCCAATCAGCTGAAATTTTGGGAATATTGAGTTCCTGATCAGTTGAAAGTTTGGGAATCCCTGGAGCCCCTAAACAGCTGAAATTTTGGGAATTTCTGGAGCTCCTAAACAGCTGAAATTTTGGGACTCTCTGAGGCTCCTGTCAGCCCAATCAGATGAAAATTTGGGAATATGTGGAATGCATGTTCAACTGAAATTTTGGGAATCTCTAACTCCTGTCAGCCCAATCAGCTGAAATTTTGGGAATCCCAGGAGTTCCAGGTCAGTTGGAATTTTGGGAATTTCTGGAGCTCCTGTCAGCCCAATGAGCTGAAATTTTGGGAATCCCAGGAGTTCCAGGTCAGTTGGAATTTTGGGAATTTCTGGAGTTCCTGTCAGCCCAATCAGCTGAAATTTTTGGAAACTCTGGAGCTCCTGTCAGCCCAATCAACTGAAATTTTGGGGATCCCTGGAGTTCCCAATCAGCTGAAATTTTGGGAATTTCTGGAGCCCCTAAACAGCTGAAATTTTGGGAATCTCTGGGGCTCCTGTCAGCCCAACCAGCTGAAATTTTGGGAATCTCTGGAGTTCTTGATCAGCTGAAATTTTGGGAATCCCAGTAGTTCCAAGTCAGCTGAAATTTTGGGAATTTCTGGAGCTCTTGATCAGCTGAAATTTTAGGACTCTCAAGATCCTAATCAGCTGAAATTCTGGGAATCTCTGGGGCTCCTGTCAGCCCAATACCCTGAGATTTTGGGAATCCCTGAAGCCCCAAATCAGCTGCAATTTTGAGAATCCCTGGAGTTCCTGATTAGTTGAAATTTTGGGAATCTCTGGAGCTCCTGTCAGCCCAATCAGCTGAAATTTTGGGAATCTCTGCAGCCCCTAAACAGCAGGAATTTTGGGAATTTCTGGAGTTCCTGATCAGCCAAAATTTTGGGAATTCCTGGAGCTCCTGTCAGCCAAAATTTTTGGAATTTCTGGATCCCCAGATCAGCTGAAATTTTGGGAACCTCTGAAGTTCCTCATCAGCTGAAATTTTGGGAATTCCTGGAGCCCCTAAACAGCTGAAATTTTGGGAATCTCTGGAGTTCCTGATCAGGCAAAATTTTGGGAATCTCTGGAGCTCCTGTCAGCCCAATCAGCTGAAATTTTGGGAATCCCAGGAGTTCCAGGTCAGTTGGAATTTTGGGAATTTCTGGAGTTCCTGATCAGCTGAAATTTTGGGAATCTGGAGTTCCTAATCAGCCAAAATGCTGGGAATCCCTGCAGCCCCAGACCAGCTGAAAAGCCGTATTTATTTCCACCCTCCGCCAGTTTTTAAAGCTTTTCTCTTCCCCCGGGAGCATTTTCTGGGATGAGTTTTCTCCTCCTGGCAGCCGGAGCCGAGTTTATCCCTTCCAGCCGGGAACGCTGACAACGCTCGGTGCCAGAATTTTGGGGAGGAAAATAAAACTTTTGTGCCACTCCTGGAGTGACTCACGCCGAGGGAAAGGACTGCACAGGACGAGCTAAAAATAAGGAGCAGGAGAAGCTCCTGCTGGATCCGCGCCTGGAGGAGGAAAACTGATCCCAAATAATTCCCGGGTCCAGTGGAAAAAAAATCTTCAGTTCCCTCTCGGGTGGTTTTGAGGGGTTTCGAGGCATTTTTTGGTTTATTTTATTCTGTGTCTCCATAGTTGGAATGGAATCAGGAATTCCAATCCCTCTGGGATTGCTGATTCCCTCGGCTGGGAATTCTGGCACAGGGTGGATTTTGTTCCGTCACCTGTTGGGAATTTGGGATTCTTTTCTCTCTGTCTCAGCTCCGTCCCTCTCAGGGTTTTTGGGAGATCTCCCTGCTGGGCCAGAATCTCCCTGGAGGATTCCTTGGATCCTTTGGGCTGGATGGACACAATTCCGTGATCCTACAGGGTCTGAATTCCCTGTTCGCCTGGATTTTGCTGGATCCTGCTGAGTGGGAAGAGGAAATTCTTTCATTTTGGGGTCTCGTCCCTGTGGGTTTTTTGGACATCATTCCATGGTCCCATGAGATCTGAATTCCCTTTTCTCCAGGATTTTCCTGAATCCAACTGCTGTGGAAAGAAGGGAAAGGGAACTCTTCCATTTTGGGGTCTCATCCCTGTGGTTTGGTGGACACCATTCCATGATCCCACAGGATTTGAATTCCCTGTTCTGGCTTTTTCTGGATCCTGCTGAGTGGGAAGAGGAAACTCTGCCATTTTGGGGTCTCATCCCTGTGGGTTTGTTGGACACCAATCCATGACCCCACAGGATCTGAATTCCCTGTTCTCCTGGATTTTCCTGGATCCAGCTGCTCTGGGAAGAGGAAACTCTTCCATTTTGGGGTCTCATCCCTGTGGGTTTGGTGGACACCATTCCATGACCCCACAGGATCTGAATTCCCTGTTCCTGGTTTTTCCTGCTGTAGTGGGAAAAGCATGGAAAATAGGAAAGGGAACTCTGCCATTTTGGGGTCTCATCCCTGTGGGTTTGGTGGACACAATTCCATGATCCCATAGGATCTGAATTCCCTTTTCTCCTGGATTTTCCTGAATCCAACTGCTGTGGAAAGAAGGGAAAGGAAACTCTTCCATTTTGGGGTCTCATCCCTGTGGGTTTGGTGGACACCATTCCATGATCCCACAGGGTCTGAATTCCCTGTTCTGGCTTTTCCTGGATCCAACTGCTCTGGGAAGAGCATGGACAAGGGGAAAGGAAATTTCTATTTTGAGGGTCTAATCCCTGTGGGTTTGGTGAACACCATTCCATGAACCCACAGGGTCTGAATTCTCTGTTCTTCTGGATTTTCCTGGATCCAACTGCTCTGGGAAGAGCAGGAAAGAGGGGAAAGGGAACTCTGCCATTTGGGGTCTCGTCCCTGTGAGTTTGATGGACACCATTCCATGACCCCACAGGATCTGAATTCCCTGTTCAACTGGATTTTCCTGGATCCAACTGCTCTGGGAAGAGCATGGAAAAGGGGAAAGGAGACCCATTTTGGGGTCTCATCCCTGTGGGTTTGGCGGACACCATTCCACGATCCCACAGGATCTGAATTCCAGGATCCAACTGCTCTGGGAAAAGCATGGAAAAGGGGAAAGGGAACTCTGCCATTTGGGGTCTCATCCCTGTGGGTTTGGTGGACACCAATCCATGATCCTACAGGATCTGAATTTCAGGATCCAACTGCTCTGGGAAAAGGAAACTCTTCCATTTTAGGGTCTCGTCCCTGTGGGTTTTTTGGACATCATTCCATGATCCCACGGGATTTGAATTCCCTGTTCTCCTGGATTTTCCTGGATCCAACTGCTCTGGGAAGAGGGGAACGGGAACTCTGCCATTTTTGGGATCTCATCCCTGTGGTTTTACGGGATAAACACTCAGCAGGTGACGGAATTGACGGAACGTCTCCACGCCCACCCACGGCGAGGGAAAACCCTTCGTGTCCATCCAAAAAACGCCTTTTCAACCACACCAGGATCAATCCCAAACCCCCCCCACCCTCCTGCTCCGTCATTCCCCTCCGGAATCGCATCCCAAAAACCCTCCTCCTCCTGTTGTTTGGAGTTTGGGATTTATTACCCCGGAGCTCTGGCCAAGGTCAACGTTTCCTTTCCCCAAAGCCAGCGAGGATTTGTCATTTTCCTGCGGACGATCCTCCGCTCAGCCACATCAAGGGGAGGGCGGAGAATTCCAGGGAGGAACAGACAATTCCCACCCTGGAGAAGCTGCTGTGAGTAATTCCCTGTTCCTCCTCTCAGCCAAATTCCAGCTTTGATCCCGGGTTTGAAAGGCCCAGAAATTTAAATGATAAATGTTGATCCTCGTCAATCCCAATCCTACAATTCCTACAACTCCCAGGATTTGTCTCATCTGGGAGAAAAAATCGATTTATCATTGAGAACAGGAATTTTTTTTAATGGGAATCAGGGATTTGACATCTCCAAATGTTGACTCTCCACTGATCCCTGTTAAAGCTGGTTCATATCCCAGAAAATCAAAAATTTAAATGGAATTTCTTGCATCTTTCAATGTTTTCTGGGATGTTGATCCCACCCCAAACCCAGTTTAATTTGGGAGAGAAAAGAAAATCAAACTCAACAAAATTATTTCAGTGACTTTTATTCCCAGGCAGAAAATCCCAGAAATTTAAATGATAAATGCTGATCCTCATCAATCCCAATCCTACAATTCCTGCAACTCCCAGGATTTGTCTCATCTGGGAGAAAAAACCGATTTATCATTGAGAACAGGAATTTTTTTTAATGGGAATCAGGGATTTGACATCTGCAAATGTTGACTCTTCACTGATCCCTGTTAAAGCTGGTTCTTATCCCAGAAAATCAAATTTTTAATGGAATTTCTTGCATCTTTCAATGTTTTCTGGGATGTTGATCATAGTTAAATTATATCCAGTTTAATTTTGGGGGAGAAATAAAAATCAAATTCAGCAAAGTGATTTCAGTGACTTTTATTTCGATGCAGAAAATCCCAGAAATTTAAATGATAAATGTCGATCCTCATCAATCCCAATCCTACAATTTCTGCAACTCCCAGGATTTGTCTCATCTGGGAGAAAAAATCGATTTATCATTGAGAACAGGAATTATTTTTTTTGGGAATCAGGGATTTGGCATCTGCAAATGTTGACTCTCCACTGATCCCTGTTAAAGCTGGTTCATATCCCAGAAAATCAAAAATTTAAATGGAATTTCTTGCATCTTTCAATGTTTTCTGGGATGTTGATCCCACCCCAAACCCAGTTTAATTTGGGAGAGAAAAGAAAATCAAACTCAACAAAATTATTTCAGTGACTTTTATTTCGATGCAGAAAATCCCAGAAATTTAAATGATAAATGTTGATCCTCGTCAATCCCAATCCTACAATTCCTGCAACTCCCAGGATTTGTCTCATCTGGGACAAAAATGGATTTTTGGCATCAGGAATAGGAAGTTTTTTTTGGGAATCAGGGATTTGACATCTGCAAATGCTGACTCTTCACTGATCCCTGTTAAAGCCGGTTCTTATCCCAGAAAATCAAAATTTTAAATGGAATTTCTTGTGTCCTTCAATGTTTTCTGGGATGTTGATCCCACCCCAAATCCAGTTTAATTTTGGAGAGAAAAAAAAATCAAACTCAACAAAATGATTTCAGTGACTTTTATTCCCAGGCAGAAAATTGTGGAAATTCCCAAAGATCAAAGGGATAAATTCCATTTATTTTGGGCCCTGGAATTATGTGAATCCACATCCACTTTATCCTTCCCTTTATTATTATTATTATTATTATTATTATTATTATTATTTGTATTTGTATTTTTATTTTTATTTTAAAAATCAGCCATTTTTAGCTAAAAAAATCTTCCACCTCAAAGGATTTACGGAAAAACACCTGGAAAACCCCAAAATGGCCAAAAATCGCCCCACAAATACAAAATAAATCTGGTTTTTTTTCAGGTTTCTCTGGGGCTGGGAATGGATTCTCCCAATGGATCCTTGTAAAATTGGAATTATTCTCCTATTTTTTTTTTTTTTTTTCAGGAGCTGGGAATGGTGGATTTTATGTCCGTAATACGGGAATTCTGTCACACTCCCAAATTTAAATTAAATTCTGAGTGGTTCAGTGACCTCCAGGTGAAATTATCCCTCTTTTTTAGGCCTGGATTTGGAATTTCACCTTGAATTTCCATGGAATTCCCTTTAATCTCCATGGAATTTCCACTTGGAATTTCCATGGAATTCCTTTTGAATTTCCATGGAATTCCCTTTTGAATCTCCATAGAATTCCCATTGAATTTCCATGGAATTTCCATTTAATCTCCATGGAATTCCCTTTGGAATTTCCATGGAATTCCCTTTTGAATCTCCATGGAATTTCCATTTGGAATTTCCATGGAATTCCCATTGAATCTCCATGGAGTTCCCCTTTAATCTCCATGGAATTCCCTTTGGAATTTCCATGGAATTCCCTTCGAATCCCCATGGAATTCCCTTTAATCTCCATGGAATTCCCTTTAATCTCCATGGAATTTCCACTTGGAATTTCCATGGAATTCCCTTTGAATGTCCATGGAATTCCCTTTTGAATCTCCATAGAATTCTCTTTGAATCTCCATGGAATTTCCATTTAATCTCCATGGAATTCCCTTTGGAATTTCCATGGAATTCCCTTTGAATTTCCATGGAATTCCCCTTTAATCTCCATGAAATTTCCCTTTGAATCTTCATGGAATTCCCTTTAATCTCCATGGAATTTCCACTTGGAATTTCCATGGAATTCCTTTTGAATTTCCATGGAATTCCCTTTTGAATCTCCATGGAATTTCCACTTGGAATTTCCATGGAATTCCTTTTGAATTTCCATGGAATTCCCTTTTGAATCTCCATAGAATTCCCATTGAATCTCCATGGAATTTCCATTTAATCTCCATGGAATTCCCTTTAATCTCCATGGAATTTCCATTTGGAATTTCCATGGAATTCCCCTTTAATCTCCATGGAATTCCCATTGAATCTCCATGGAATTCCCTTTTGAATCTCCATGGAGTTCCCCTTTAATCTCCATGGAATTCCCTTTGGAATTTCCATGGAATTCCCTTCGAATCCCCATGGAATTCCCTTTAATCTCCATGGAATTTCCACTTGGAATTTCCATGGAATTCCTTTTGAATTTCCATGGAATTCCCTTTTGAATCTCCATAGAATTCTCTTTGAATCTCCATGGAATTTCCATTTAATCTCCATGGAATTCCCTTTGGAATTTCCATGGAATTCCCTTTGAATTTCCATGGAATTCCCCTTTAATCTCCATGAAATTTCCCTTTGGAATCTCCATGGAATTCCCTTTAATCTCCATGGAATTTCCACTTGGAATTTCCATGGAATTCCTTTTGAATTTCCATGGAATTCCCTTTTGAATCTCCATAGAATTCCCATTGAATTTCCATGGAATTCCCTTTTGAATCTCCATAGAATTCCCATTGAATTTCCATGGAATTTCCATTTAATCTCCATAGAATTCCCCTTTGAATCCCCATGGGAATTCCCTTTGGATCTCCATGGAATTTCCCCTTTAATCTCCATGGAATTCCCTTTAATCTCCATGGAATTCCCTTTTGAATCTCCATAGAAATTCCCTTTGGAATCTCCATGGAATTCCCTTTGAACACCTTTAAAAGTATTCCCCTGAAATCAGCATTCCCATTAAATCATCATTCCCATTAAAATCAGCATTCCCTTAAAATAATTTCCTTAAAATCAGCATTCTCTTAAAATGTGCATTCCCATTAAATCAGCATTCCCATTAAATTAGTATTCCCTTGAAATCAATATTCCCCATTAAAATCAATATTCCCATTAAAAGCAGTATTTCCTTTAAATCAACATTCCCATTAAATCAACATTCCCATTAAAATCAGTATTCCCAATAAATCAGCATCCCATTTAAATAATTTCCTTAAAATCAGCATTCTCTTAAAATTAGCATTCCCATGAGATCAGCATTCCCTTAAAATCATTTCCTTCAAATCAGCATTCTCTTAAAATTTGTATTCCCATTAAATCAGCATTTGCTTTAAATCATTATTCCCTTAAAATCATTATTCCTTTTAAAATCAGCCACTTTAAATCAGTTTTTCATTTAAATCAGCATCCCCTTTAAATCAGCATTCCCATTAGATCAGCATTCCCAATAAATCATCATTCCCTTTAAATCAGCATTTGCATTAAATCATTATTCCCTTTAAATCAGCATTCTCATTAAAATCAGCCCCTTTTAAATCAGTTTTTCATTTAAATCACCATTCCCTTTAAATCAGCATTCCCATTAGATCAGCATTCCCAATAAATCAACATTCCCATTAAATCAGCATTCCCAATAAATCATCATTCCCTTTAAATCAGTATTCCCTGATCATTTAATCAGCACCCTGATTAAATCACCATTCCCAATTAAATCAGTATTCCCTTAAAATCAGCATCCCCATTAAAATCAGCATTCCCATTAAAATCAGCATTCCCATTAAAATCAACATTCCCTTAAAATAATTTCCTTAAAATCAGCATTCTCTTAAAATGTGCATTCCCATTAAATCAGCATTCCCATTAAATTAGTATTCCCTTTAAATCAACATTCCCATTAAAATCAATATTCCCATTAAAATCAGTATTTCCTTTAAATCAACATTCCCATTAAAATCAGTATCCCCAATAAATCAGCATCCCATTTAAATAATTTCCTTAAAATCAGCATTCCCTTAAAATCAGCATTCCCTTAAAATTAGCATTCCCTTAAAATCAGCATTCCCTTTAAATCATTTCCTTCAAATCAGCATTCTCTTAAAATTTATATTCCCATTAAATCAGCATTTGCTTTAAATCATTATTCCCTTAAAATCATTATTCCTTTTAAAATCAGCCACTTTAAATCAGTTTTTCATTTAAATCAGCATCCCCTTTACATCAGCATTCCCAATAAATTAACATTCCCATTAAATCAGCATTTGCATTAAATCATTATTCCCTTTAAATCAGCATTCTCATTAAAATCAGCCCCTTTTAAATCAGTTTTTCATTTAAATCACCATTCCCTTTAAATCAGCATTCCCATTAGATCAGCATTCCCAATAAATCAACATTCCCATTAAATCAGCATTCCCAATAAATCATCTTTCTCTTTAAATCAGTATTCCCTGATCATTTAAACAGCACCCTGATAAAATCACCATTCCCAATTAAATCAGTATTCCCTTAAAATCAGCATCCCCATTAAAATCAGCATTCCCATTAAAATCAGCATTCCCATTAAAATCAGCATTCCCTTAAAATAATTTCCTTAAAATCAGCATTCTCTTAAAATGTGCATTCCCATTAAATCAGCATTCCCATTAAATTAGTATTCCCTTGAAATCAATATTCCCCATTAAAATCAATATTCCCATTAAAAGCAGTATTTCCTTTAAATCAACATTCCCATTAAAGTCAGTATCCCCAATAAATCAGCATCCCATTTAAATAATTTCCTTAAAATCGGCATTCCCTTAAAATCAGCATTCCCTTAAAATTAGCATTCCCATGAGATCAGCATTCCCTTTAAATCATTTCCTTAAAATCAGCATTCCCTTAAAATGCGTATTCCCATTAAATCAGCATTTGCTTTAAATCATTATTCCCTTAAAATCATTATTCCTTTTAAAATCAGCCACTCTAAATCAGTCTTTCATTTAAATCAGCATCCCCTTTACATCAGCATTCCCATTAGATCAGCATTCCCAATAAATTAACATTCCCATTAGATCAGCATTCCCAATAAATCATCATTCCCTTTAAATCAGTATTCCCTGATCATTTAATCAGCACCCTGATAAAATCACCATTCCCAATTAAATCAGCATTCCCATTAAATCAATATTCCCATTAAAATCAGTATTCCCATTAAAATCAGCATTCCCATTAAAATCAGCATTCCCTTAAAATAATTTCCTTAAAATCAGCATTCTCTTAAAATGTGCATTCCCATTAAATCAGCATTCCCATTAAATTAGTATTCCCTTGAAGTCAATATTCCCCATTAAAATCAATATTCCCATTAAAATCAATATTCCCATTAAAAGCAGTATTCCCATTAAATCAACATTCCCATTAAAGTCAGTATCCCCAATAAATCAGCATCCCATTTAAATAATTTCCTTAAAATCAGCATTCCCTTAAAATTAGCATTCCCATTAAATCAACATTCCCTTTAAATCATTTCCTTCAAATCAGCATTCTCTTAAAATTTGTATTCCCATTAAATCAGCATTTGCATTAAATCAGCATTCCATTAAAATCAGCATTCCCCATAAATCAACATTCCCATTAAAATCAGCCCCTTTTAAATCAGTTTTTCATTTAAATCACCATTCCCAATAAATCAGTATTCCCATTAAATCAGTATTCCAAATAAATTAACATTCCCATTAAATCAGTATTCCCATTAAAATCAGTATTCCCATTAAATTTGTTTTCCCATTAAAATCAGCATTCCCATTAAATAATTTCCTTAAAATAAGGATTCCCTTAAAATTCGTATTCCCATTAAATCAGCATTCCCAATAAACCATCATTCCCATTAAATCAGCCTTTGCATTAAATCAGTATTCCCTTTAAATCAGTATTCCCATTAAATCCCCATTCCCATTAAATCAATCACCATTCCCAATTAAACCATCCTTCCCATCAAATCCTGCACTCTGGGAACTCCCAGAACTGAAATTCCCAGAATTTCTCCTCCCATCCCTTGGAACCCCCTCCCCGTGCTTTGGGAATTAACTCAGGGCCAGGAACTGCTGATGAATTTCCCGGGATTTCACCCACCCTTGGGATCAACCACAACCCTCAGTCCCTTTTTCCCCCTGACTCTGCATTTCCACAGCCCACAATTCCCATAATAATTCCCATAATTATTCCCATAATTCCCATAATTATTCCCATCATTTCCATAATTAGAAGCCGGAGGGATCCGTGTGGGTCTCTGGGGTTTGGAGCTGGGAATTTGAGGAATCTCCTCCTAAAAACCAGGGGAATTAACCCTGAACCAGCAGCTCAGCCCAAATTAGCAGGTCAGATTTAATTAGAGACTGCCTTGGCTTAAACCAACAGCTCAGACTAAATTGGGCAGGGGGTTAAATCAAATTATCAGTTCGGTTTAAACCAACAGCTCAGACTAAATTGGGCAGTGGGTTAAATCAAATTATCAGTTTAGTTTAAACCAAGAGCTCAGAATAAATGGGGCAGGGGGTTAAATCAAATTATCAGTTCAGTTTAAACCAACAGCTCAGTCTAAATTGGGCAGAGGGTTAAATCAAATTATCAGTTTGGTTTAAACCAACAGCTCAGTCTAAATTGGGCAGAGGGTTAAATCAGCATTTTGGTTTAAATTATCAGTTCAGTTTAAACCAACAGCTCAGTCTAAATTGGGCAGGGAGTTAAATCAGCATTTTGGTTTAAATTATCAGTTTAGTTTAAACCAACAGCTCAGTCTAAATTGGGCACTGGGGTAAATCAGCAGTTTAATTTAAATTATCAGTTTAGTTTAAACCAACAGTTTAAACCAACAGCTCAGTTTAAATCGGGCACCGGGGTAAATCAGCAGTTTAATTTAAATCAGCAGTTCAGCTGAAACTGGACAGCAGTTCAGTGTTAAACTAAACAGTTCAGAGTAAATTAGTAGTTTGGTTTAAATCAACAGTTCTGTCTGAATTGGCAGTTTAGTTTAAATTAGCCAGGAAAAGCCACTTCTATTTTTGGTCCCTGCAGAGCCAGAGGCGCAACCCCAGCCGGGTTTGGGTGGGAACGTGCTGGAAAATCCATCCCTGTGTCCCGGGCTGGAATCTGAGCCTCTCCCGAGGGATATTCCAGAGGTTGGAAGTGAAATCCAATTTCTCCTTTGAGTTTCTTTATGTTGGAAAAACCTCAATCCTTTCCTTTCCTTTCCTTTCCTTTCCTTTCCTTTCCTTTCCTTTCTTTCCTTTCCTTTCCTTTCCTTTCCTTTCCTTTCCTTTCCTTTCCTTTCCTTTCCTTTCCTTTCCTTTCCTTTCCTTTCCTTTCCTTTCCTTTCCTTTCCTTTCCTTTCCTTTCCTTTCCTTTCCTTTCCTTCCCTTCCCTTCCCTTCCCTTCCCTTCCCTTCCCTTCCCTTCCCTTCCCTTCCCTTCCCTTCCCTTCCCTTCCCTTCCCTTCCCTTCCCTTCCCTTCCCTTCCCTTCCCTTCCCTTCCCTTCCCTTCCCTTCCCTTCCCTTCCCTTCCCTTCCCTTCCCTTCCCTTCCCTTCCCTTCCCTTCCCTTCCCTTCCCTTCCCTTCCCTTCCCTTCCCTTCCCTTCCCTTCCCTTCCCTTCCCTTCCCTTCCCTTCCCTTCCCTTCCCTTCCCTTCCCTTCCCTTCCCTTCCCTTCCCTTCCCTTCCCTTCCCTTCCCTTCCCTTCCCTTCCCTTCCCTTCCCCTTTTCCCCTTTTCCCCTTTTCCCCTTTTCCCTTTTCCCCCTTTTCCCCTTTCCCCTTTTCCCCTTTTCCCCCTTTTCCCCCTTTTCCCCCTTTTCCCCCTTTTCCCCCTTTTCCCTTCCCTCTCTCCAAAGGGATTTTTTTCCCCAATTCTCACAGAAGGGGCCTGACCAAACCTTTCTATTTTTTAGGAGTTTTTTTTTTCAAAGAAGTTTTGGGATTTCATGGTCACCCTGCTCCGAGGACTGTGATCCCAGAGGAAATCCAGGACTGTGGAGAGAGGACTCTCGGGGAATCCTGGAATTGTTTGGAAAGGACCTTAAGGATCATCCCAATCCATGGGCTGGGACACCTCCCACTGTCCCAGGGGGATCCAGCCTGGCCTGGGATCCACAAATCTCTGGGAATTCCATCCCAGCCAGGAATTCCCAATTCCCAATCTCCCATCCCAGCCAGGAATTCCCAATTCCCAATCTCCCATCCAGCCCATTCCCCGTGTCCCGTCCCTTCCCTGGATCCCAACTCTGGCTGTGACAAACCGGGAGACCCTTCCCAGAAAAGCCCCAGCACCTCCCCAGCCTTTGCTTCCCCTTTTGTCCCACAGCTGTTCCCAGGGAAATCTGGGATTCCAGAGCTCCCCATTCCTGGTTTTTTTGGGGGAACGTGTCCCAGGCAGAGACTTGAAAGGGCTGGAATTGCAAAGGGAATCTTGGAATGGTTTGGGTTGGGAAAGATCTTAAAGTGTCACCCCTGAGAGGGGCAGGGACACCTCCCACTGTCCCAGGGGGATCCAGCCTGGCCTGGGATCCACAAATCTCTGGGAATTCCAGCCCTGACAGGAATTCCTAATTCCCAATCTGCCAGCCCAGGCAGGAATTCCCAATTCCCAATCTCCCATTCCATCCCATTCCCTGTGTCCTGTCCCTCCATCCCTTGTCCCCAGCCCCTCTCCAGCTCTCCTGGAGCCCCTGGAAGTTTTCCCTGGATTTTTCCCTTCTCCAGGGGAACATTCCCAGCTCTCCCAGCCCTGGAGCAGCTCCGGGGCCTCCTCTGGATCTCTCCAGCAGCTCCTGTGGATTTTGGGCTCCAGGGCTGGGGCAGCTCTGCAGGTGGGGATTCACCTGAGGGGGCAGAGGGGCACAATCCCAGCCCTGGATCCCCTTTTCCAGCAGAAAATTCCAACTTGACTTCTCTGGGAATTCCAGCCCAGCCAGGAATTCCCAATTCCCAATTTCCCATCTCACCAGTGGGAAATCATTCCCTGTGTCCTGTCCCTCCATCCCTCATCCCAAATCCCTCTCCAGCTCTCCTGGAGCCCCTGGAATTTTTCCCTGGATCCTTCTCCTCTCCAGGGGAACATTCCCAGCTCTCCCAGGGGAATTTCCAGGCTGGGGGTTCTCTGGGTGCTTTGGGGATTTTGGGATGGATTTGGACAGAGAAGGAAAAGATGGATCCAGGAAAGGAAAGGAAAGGAAAGGAAAGGAAAGGAAAGGAAAGGAAAGGAAAGGAAAGGAAAGGAAAGGAAAGGAAAGGAAAGGAAAGGAAAGGATCAATCCTGGAGAAATTCAGGATTTGGCTGCTCAGGCCCCAAAGGATTTAAGGGATAAAACACCAGGATCTATCACCCCAAAGGATTTAAGGAAAACTCCTGGAACTGGATTATGGTGGCCTTGGAAAAACTCCTTGAAAAACCCCAAAAATGACCTAAAAATTACCCCAGAAATTCAAAATAAATCTTTTTTTTTTTTTTTTTTTTTTTTTTTTTTTTTTTTTTTTTAAATGTCCAGTTGGAACCAGTTTCAGGCCTGGGTGATTTTTCCACCTTCTCCAGGTTCCTCTGGAGCTGGGAATGGATTTAATTAAATCCTCCTTGAAATCTCTCCCATCCTTGTAAAATTGGATTTCTTGTCCCATTTTTTTCTTCAGGAATAAAATTTATTTTCAGGAAGAAAATGAGAATAAATTTAAAGAATTAAATCTTATTTAGAAATAATAAAATTCTAAATATCAGAAATATCAATGGTATTATATGAAGAATGTTATTGGGGGGGAAAGGAGAAGATTTATCTGATTATTTCAGATAAATCTGAATGATTTATCTGATTATTTATCTGATTATTTTTTATATAAAGAAGATTATTTGATAATCTTCTTTATATCAAATAAGATTTCTTTGCAGCTCTGTTCTCACAAAACAATCAATTGAGAAGAAATTAGAATATTACCCAAAAAAATATAAATTTCCCATTTTTTTTTAATGTATTATTGCTGATTTTTCCCAATTTTTTAGTGTTCCCCTCTTCCCTCAGCCCAGACAGTGAATTCCTCACTCGACTTGGCCCCAAACCTTCCCCCAAATCCCAAAATCCCGGGATAAAGTCACTGAAAAACCAGAGAAAACGAAACAGGATCCGAGGCCGAAAAATGCAGGAGCAGCACAAAAATAGGAACCGCTCGAGCAAATCCCACCCCGGCATTTAAGGGAAAAAATGCTGAAGGTTTGGGGGTTTTATTTTTTTTTTAGAAACCCTTCTCTGGTTTCCTCCAGGCCAGGAGAAAAAAAAAAAAAATAAAAGAAAAAGGAAGAAAGAGAGAAGAAAAAAAATAATTCTTTGTAATTTTTTTCTCTGAGTGAATAGCAGAATTCAGGGCTGGAGGATCCTTTCCCTCTGTTGGGTTTTTTCCCTAAAAAATCTGATTTTTTTTTAGATTAGAAAGATCAATTTAATCTTAAATTAATCAAAAAAATTCATTTAATGAGGGCTCAGATTTCTAATTTTGTTCCCTGGGTTTTGTGGGCAGAGCAGGAACTCCTGGTGGTTCAGGAAAGGGATATTTGAGCTGATCCAGAGGGAAAAAAAAATAATTCCTGGTGTTTTTGGAGGAGGAACGGATGAAATTGGAGTGGTGGGGAGGGAAAGGCTGCTCCTTTAATTATCATTCCTTTAATTATCATTCCTTTAATTTTCATTCCTTTAATTATCATTCCTTTAATCATCCCTTTAATTATTCCAAGGTTTTTTTGGGGTTGTTTTTTTTTTTGCTCAAAAATATTTTTGGTTTTTTTTGCTCAACGCGCTGAGGAATTTTCCTTTTCCCTGGGAGAGGAAAAAGGAATTTTTCTGCTGAGTTTTTTAAGGATGAGCAACAACCAAAGAGATTTTCCTGGGATTGGGAAAAAATAAATGTTTGGATCCCATGGAGAATCCCAGAGTTCAAAGTTGGGATGTTCCCGTTTTTTTTCCTCTCCATGGAAATAGATGGAATTTCCCATCATTCCCTGCGGTTGAAGAGGTAAATGAAGCGCAGAGGATCATGGGAAATGTAGTTCCCCATTGGGAATGCGGAAGATTCAAATTAAACCCCAGAGGATTCTGGGAAATGTAGTTTTCCCTTTTTGGGAATTTTCCCATCCAGGAATTGATTCCAATTTTTCTCTATAAAGATATTTTGTGCTCATCCTGAACTTTTTTTATAAATAAATAAATTTCAAATTTTGGAGGAGGGGGGCAAAAAATTTCCTCATTTTTTTGTTAAAGGCAGAAAAAGCCCTAAAACCAGAATGGATAAATTAATTTTCTTTTCAAAAAAACATTGGAAAAGCCTGAGGAGATGCCAAGGCATCACCTGTGTCATTCCTAATTATTTTAAATTAAAGGCATTATTTTATTATTTTAAATTAAAGGCATTGCCATTATTATTATTATTATTATTATATTAAATTAAAGGCATCACCTGTGCCATTCCTAATTAATAATAAATTAAAGGCATTATTTTATTATTTTAAGTTAAAGGCATTATTATTATTATTATTATTATTATTATTATTTAAAATTAAAGATATCACACATGCCATTCCTGATTATTTTAAAATAAAGGCATTATTATTATTATTATTATTATTATTATTTAAAATTAAAGGCATCACCAATGCCATTCATAATTAATATTAAATTAAAGGCATTATTATATTATTTTAAATTAAAGGCACTATTCTTATTACTATTACTATTATTATTATTATTATTATTATTATTTTAAATTAAACGTATCACCCATGGCATTCATAATTAATATTAAATTAAAGGCATTATTATATTATTTTAAATTAAAGTATACTATTATTATTATTATTATTATTATTTTAAAATAAAGGCATCACCCATGCCATTCCTAATTAATAATAAATTAAAGGCATTATTTTATTATTTTAAATTAAAGGCAGTATTTATTATTATTATTATTAATATTATTATTATTATTATTATTTTAAATAAGGCATCATCCATGCCATTCCTAATTATTTTAAAATAAATGTATTATTATTATCATTATTATTATTATTAAAAATTAAAGGCATTACCCATGCCATTCCTAACTAATATTAAATTAAAGGCATTTTTTTATTATTTTATATAAAGGCATTATTACTATTATTATTATTATTATTATTATTATTATTATTAAAAATTAAAGGCATCACCCATGGCATTCATAATTAATATTAAATTAAAGGCATTATTATATTATTTTAAATTAAAGTATACTATTATTATTATTATTATTATTATTTTAAAATAAAGGCATCACCCATGCCATTCCTAATTATTTTAAAATAAATGTATTATTATTATCATTATTATTATTATTATTTCAAATTAAAGGCGTTATTATTATTGTTATTATTTTAAAGGCATCAATTCGAAATTAAAGACATTATTTTATTATTTTTATAAATTAAAGGCATTATTATTATTAATATTATTATTATTATTAAAAGGCATCTCTCATGCCATTTCTAATTATTTTAAGGATGATTTTTTCCCCTTCTTTTAGATCCTCCTATTGTGATTTTCTTGAAAAATGAAATTGAAAATTGACGTGAAATTGAAATTTAAAATATATTAAAATAAGAAAATATATTAAAATGTAAATATATATTAAAATAAAATAATATAAACAATACAAATAATATAATATAATATAATATAATATAATATAATATAATATAATATAATATAATATAATATAATATAATGTAATATAATATAATGTAATATAATATAATGTAATATATAATATAATATAATATAGTATAATATAATATATTTATAAAAATTAAAAATGTATAGAAATGATATAATATAGATAATAAAAATTAAAATATTAAATATTGATATAAAATATATAAGTATATAATAAATAATTTATAATAATATGAATAATGAATATTTAAATAATATAAATAAATAATATATAATAATAATAATATATAAAAATTAAAATATAAAAATATATTTAAAATATAAATGCCTTTTAAAATTCCTTTAAAAACGTAAAGACTGATCCTGGCTGCTCAAATTGGGAATTTTTAGGGAATTTTAATTGTCTGTAGAAGATGTAAAAAAAAATAAAAGTTTTTAGGATCTTCATCCCAAATCCTTTGTGACCTCTGAGAATTTCATTGAAAAAACCAAAACCATGGGAAGGATTTAATGAGAAAATGCAAAATTTCCAGGAAAAAAAAAAAATAAAAAATAAAAACCAGAGAATCCATGGATTCATTCCAAGGATTTTCCCATCCCAGAATTTGATGTTGAGGAGAAAAGTTGAGATCCATCCCCAGCCCCAATTTTGGGGTGATTTTTCCTGAATTTTGGGGTGATTTTCCCTGAATTTTTCCTAAAAAATCCACGAGCACCTTGAGAGGTGCCTGGAGATGATCCAGGAATTATCTGGGACTTTTTGATCCTTCTGGGAAATTTATTTAAAATTGAGCAACAGGGTCGAAATTCCCAGGGGAAGGGACTGGGAGGGATTAAAACCACACGGAATAAAATAATTCCAATTTAATATTTAAAAAATAACTGGGATGAAATTGACGGTGGGGATGGGGGAGGTGGGAATGTCCATCCTGGAGAAAAGGAGCTCCTGGATATTCCAATATTGAATTGGTCAACGTTCTCCAACTCCACGGGAGAATAAATGGGAATAAATGGAAAACCAGAAGGATTTTGGGGTCAGAAATGGAAAACCAGAAGGATTTTGGGATCAGGGTTGGGAATAAATGGAAAATCAGGAGAATTTTGGGGTCAGGGTTGGGAATAAATGGAAAAGCAGAAGGATTTTGGGATCAGAAATGGAAAACCAGAAGGATTTTGGGGTCAGAGCTGGGAATAAATGGAAAACCAGAAAGAATTTGGGATCAGAATTTGGAATAAATGGAAAACCAGAAGGATTTTGGGATCAGAAATGGAAAAGCAGAAGGATTTTGGGATCAGAGATGGGAATAAACAGAAAACCAGCAGAATTTTGGGATAAAAACTTGGGAATAAACAGAAAACCAAAAGGATTTTGGGATAAGAACTTGGGAATAAATGGAAAACCAGAAGGATTTTGGGATCAGAGAGGGGAGTAAATGGAAAATCAGGAGGATTTTGGGATCAGGGTTGGGAATAAATGGAAAACCAGAAGGAATTTGGGATCAGAAATGGAAAACCAGAAGGATTTTGGGGTCAAAGCTGGGAATAAATGGAAAACCAGAAGGATTTCGGGATCAAAGCTGGGAATAAATGGAAAACCAGAAGGATTTTGGAGTGGAAATCCAATATATCCTGAATAAATGATGAGGTTTTTGCTGGTTCCATCCCTGGAATCCCCTTTGGGATGGTGGAACAATTCCCATGGGATGGTTGGGAGTTCAGAGCTCAGCTGGGAATGTCCATCCTGGAGAAAAGGACAGGGAACGGCCTGAAGTTATTCCAGGAAAGGGTTAAACTGGATATTTGGGATCATTTCTCCATGGAAAAGTTGCCCAGGACTTGGAATTTCCCAGGGAGGATTTGGATTCCCCATCCCTGGAGGTGTCCCAGGAATTCCTGGATGTGGATTCCCCATCCCTGGGGGTGTCCCAGGAATTCCTGGATGTGGATTCCCCATCCCTGGGGGTGTCCCAGGAATTCCTGGATGTGGATTCCCCATCCCTGGGGGTGTCCCAGGAATTCCTGGATGTGGATTCCTCATCCCTGGGGGTGTCCCAGGAATTCCTGGATTTGGAATTCCCATCCCTGGAGGTGTCCCAGGAATTCCTGGATGTGGATTCCCCATCCCTGGGGGTGTCCCAGGAATTCCTGGGTGTGGATTCCCCATCCCTGGGGGTGTCCCAGGAATTTCTGGGTGTGGATTCTCCATCCCTGGGGGTGTCCCAGGAATTCCTGGATGTGGATTCTCCATCCCTGGAGGTGTCCCAGGAATTCCTGGATTTGGAATTCCCCCCTCAGGGCTCTGATGATCCCAAAGATCTTTTCCCATCCTTTAATAATCCTGGAATTCTCAGGAATTAATAATTAATAATCCACAGGAATCTCTCCCAATCCTCAACACAAAACTTCATCCGTCCAATTTAATGAATTAATAAATCTAATAAATTATTAAATTTAATAAATCCATGGATTTATTCTTTTCCCAGTCCTGCACACAGAGACGGATCCCAAAGTCATCCAAAGTCATCCCTGAAAGGAGGTTTTGGGATCCAAAAATCCCAATTTTTTCCACAGGTCAGGCCTCCTTTGGGACCACCTGGATGCTGAAATAAGAAATTCCTGAGTTGGGAATTTTGTTGTCATCCCAAATTTCCTCTGTCATCCATTCCTGATGAAGCAGCGTCGTTAAAAATGAAGGATTTTAGAGAAAAATTAACTCCCAGTTCCGGCACATCTGAGGGAGGTTCAGGGTGGACACCAGAAGGAATTTTCCCCATGGAAAAGGTGCCCAGGACTTGGAATTTCCCAGGGAAGGTTTGGAATCTCCATCCGTGGAGGTGTCCCAGGAATTCCTGGGTGTGGATTCCCCATCCCTGGGGGTGTCCCAGGAATTCCTGGGTGTGGAATTTTCATCCCTGGGGGTGTCCCAGGAATTCCTGGGTGTGGATTCTCCATCCCTGGGGGTGTCCCAGGAATTCCTGGATGTGGATTCCCCATCCCTGGGGGTGTCCCAGGAATTCCTGGATGTGGAATCCCCATCCCTGGAGGTGTCCCAGGAATTCCTGGGTGTGGAATCCCCATCCCTGGGGGTGTCCCAGGAATTCCTGGATGTGGATTCCCCATCCCTGGGGGTGTCCCAGGAATTCCTGGGTGTGGAATCCCCATCCCTGGAGGTGTCCCAGGAATTCCTGGATGTGGATTCTCCATCCCTGGGGGTGTCCCAGGAATTCCTGGATGTGGAATTCCCCCCTCAAGGCTCTGATGATCCCAAAGATCTTTTCCCATCCTTCATAATCCTGGAATTCTCAGGAATTAATAATTAATAATCCACAGGAATCTCTCCCAATCCTCAATGTGAAACTTCATCTGTCCAACTTAATGAATTAATAAATCTTATAAATTAATAAATTTAATAAAATAATGGATTTATTCTTTTCCCAGTCCTACACACGGAGACGGATCCCAAAGTCATCCAAAGTCATCCCTGAAAGGAGGTTTGGGATGCAAAAATCCCAATTTTTCCACAGATCTTATAGGAATTCTTATGGGATCTTATGGAAATTCTTAAGGGATTTTTATGGGGATTCTTATGGGGAATTCTAATGGGATTTTATGGGAAATTCTTATGGGAAATTCTTATGGGAAATTCTTATGGAAATTCTTATGGATATTCTTATGGATATTCTTATGGGGAATTCTTGTGGGAATTCTTATGGGATATTATGGGGAATTCTTATGGGGAATTCCTATGGGGAATTCCTATGGGTATTCTTATGGGATCTTATGGGGAATTCCTATGGGATCTTATGGGAATTCTTATGGGGATTCTTATGGGAAATTCTTATGGGGAATTCTTATGGGAAATCCTTATGGGGAACTCTTATGGGAATTCTTATGGGATCTTATGGGGAATCCTTATGGGAATTTTTTATGGGAATTCTCACAGGATTTTATGGGGAATTCTCATGGGAAATTCTTATGGGAATTCTTATGGGGAATTCCTATGGGATCTTATGGGGAATTCTCATGGGATCTTATGGGGATTCTTATGGGATTTTATGGGGAATTCTTATGGGAAGATCTTATGGGGAATTCTTATGGGAAATTCTTATGGGAAATTCTTATGGTAATTCTTATGGGACATTCTTATGGGATCTTATGGGGAATTCTTATAGGATCTTATGGAGATTCTTATGGGAAATTCTTATGGGGAATTCCTATGGGACATTCTTATGGGAATTCTTATGGGATCTTATGGGGTATTCCTATGGGGAATTCATATGGGATCTTATGCAAATTCTTACGGGATTTTATGGGGAATTCTTATGGGAAATTCTTATGGCATTTTTATGGAGAATTCTTATGGGATTTTATGGGAAATTCTTGTGCTTGTGGGATCTTATGGAAATTCGTATGGGAATTCCTATGGGAAATTCTTCTGGGGAATTCTCATGGTATCTTATGGGGATTCTTATGGGATTTTATGGGGAATTCTTATGGGAATTCTTACAGGATCTTATGGAAATTCTTATGGGATCTTATGGGAATTCTTACAGGATTTTATGGGAAATTCTTATGGAAATTTTTATGGGAAATTTTTATGGGAATTCTTATGGGAAATTTTTATGGGAATTCTTATGGGAAATTTTTATGGGAATTCTTATGGGATCTTATGGAAAATTCTTATGGAAATTCTTATGGGACCTTATGGAAATTGTTATGGGGAATTCTCATGGGATGTTATGGGGAATTCTTAGGGGATATTATGGGAAATGCTTATGGGATCTTTGGGGAATTCTTATGGGATCATATGGGGAATTCCTATGGGGAATTCTTATGGAAATTCTTATGGGGAATTCTTATGGGAAATTCCTATGGGAATTCTCATGGGATCTTATGGGAATTCTTATGAGAAATTCCTATGGGACATTCTTATGGGGAATTCTTATGGGATATTATGGGAATTTTCATGGGATCTTATGGGGAATTCTTATAGGATCTTATGGAAATTCTTATAGGGGATTCTTATGGGACTTCTCTCTCTCTCCCAAACAACTCCAGCTGCAGAGAT
This sequence comes from Zosterops lateralis, assembly GCF_965231275.1. Classification (NCBI taxonomy): domain Eukaryota; kingdom Metazoa; phylum Chordata; class Aves; order Passeriformes; family Zosteropidae; genus Zosterops; species Zosterops lateralis. The sequence goes on from NC_139762.1 coordinate 1,986,728, forward strand.
TGAGAAAAACCTCCGGGCTCTGTCCGGGCTGAACTCCTCCGGCCTTTTTAAGAAGAGGAGCTTTTTAAGAGCTTTTATTTACAGCTCTTGGAAAAGCTCCCGGCCGAAATCCCAAATCGGGAATGACATCCCCCCCCAAAAAAGAAAAAAACAAAACAAGAGCAGCTGGAACTCGGAGGAGCCTCTTGGCTCCCAAATTTTCTCCTTTCCCGGAGCTGAATCTGTCCTGGAATCTGCAGTTTGTTCTCTTATCTTTTCCATCAGAATCTGGGAGTGAAAAAAAAAAAAAAAGAGGAATAATCTCCCACTCGGAGGAGGGACAAATAAATCATAAATGTTTATCTGGGATCTCTGAAGGGAACGGGTGTATGAAAAATGAGTTCTGTTCTCTTCTAAAAATAATAATAAAAAAAATAAATAAAAAATGGACAATTAGGAGATAAAAACCCCCACAAAAAGCAGAAGTTTCTCAGCTGAGGGTCCCCACTTTTATTTCCTCAGAATTCCCACTTTTAAAGATGTTACATGTGCACAATTTAAACTTTTTTATTAAAATAATATTATTATTGTTTGAGTTGTCTTTAATTATTTTATCTGATGGATTTGTTTGTGGGTGGCTCAGCTCTGGCTGGTAACATGAGTCTCATAAATCTTTTTTATTTTTTGAGGGATGGACAGGAGGTTGGAAGTGAAATCCAATTTCTTCTCTGAGTTTCTTTGTTGGAAAAATCTCAAACCTTTCCTTTCCTTTCCTTTCCTTTCCTTTCCTTTCCTTTCCTTTCCTTTCCTTTCCTTTCCTTTCCTTTCCTTTCCTTTCCTTTCCTTTCCTTTCCTTTCCTTTCCTTTCCTTTCCTTTCCTTTCCTTTCCTTTCCTTTCCTTTCCTTTCCTTTCCTTTCCTTTCCTTTCCTTTCCTTTCCTTTCCTTTCCTTTCCTTTCCTTTCCTTTCCTGAAATTTCCTTTCCTTTCCTGAAATTTCCTTTCCTTTCCTGAAATTTCCTTTCCTGAAATTTCCTTTCCTTTTCCCTTTTCCCTTTTCCCTTCCTTTCCCTTCTCTTCCCTTAAATGGAATTAAATTAGTAAATTTATTAAGAATTTATTATTAATATTAATAATTATCACTTGTCTAAACTCTATTAATAAAACACAATACGGTGCAATTGTACATAAAGTATTTCTTCTAATATTTGCAAAAAGCTGATTTTATAATGTGCATTTAAAGTTTTCGGGCAAATCCCTAAAATTCCCTGCAGGGAAGAGGAGGGTTGATCCCAAAAATATTCCTGATGGTCGTGGGTCCCTCTTCCCGAGTAAATATTTGGGATTTTTTGCGTTAATTGAGGTTTAATTGCTACAATTATTGTGGATCTGCTGTGATTTCAGCAGGGCTTATGCAGGTTTTTATTTTCATATATTTATATATATTATATATATATATTTTATATATATTTTATATACTTTTATATATTTTAATAGATTTAATATATAATATACTAAATAGATATCTATATTCATATATTATTAGGTATTTTAAATATATCTTGTATGGTTTTTATATATATATATTTATATTTTATTCCCATATATGTTAATATATATTTTTCTGTATTTAGCATATAATATATAAAATATATTTATATATATTCATATATATTTTACATATATGATATATTTGTATTTTTATTTATTTTATATATTATTTATATATATATAGGTATAATATAGATATGTGTGAATATAATATAATATAACATAACATAACATAACATAATATAATATAACATAATATAATATAATATAATATATATGTATATATAAAAATATGTGTTATATATAATATATATTATATATATGTGTATATATATCATAAATACTATACATATTTATATATAATATACAATAGATATTATATAATATATAATATATAATATATAATATATTATATATTATATATTATATATTATATATTATATATTATGTATTACCTTATATCTTATATCTAATATATATATAATGATAAGATATAATAAGATATAATACCTTATATAATATAACATAATATATATAATATAATATAATATAATATAATATAATATGTATATTATATTATATGTATATATAATATATAATATATAATAATATAATTATATAATTATAGATGTGCGTATATATATAAAATATAATTATATAATAATATATATAATATATTATAATATATAATATGTATATTATATTATATAATATTATATAATGTGTACATATATAATATGTAAATTATATAATATAATATAATATGTATATAATAAGATATAATACCTTATATCTTATATCTTATATCTTATATCTTATATATTATATATGTGTGTGCATATATAATTTTTATATATATATATATACACACACATATATATAATATATGTTTATGTATAAATTCACAATTTTCTCATTAAACTCCAAGAACCAGAATTAAAACCTCATTTTCACCAAAACAAACTCTACTGAAAAACCCCAAACCCTTTCAAACTCTGCCAAACTGCAGAACAAACTCTGTTTTTTTAGGGAATTCCTGTGGGGCCTCAATGGGCTCCCTGCAGGACCCAACAATGGAATTGTTTTCCCAAAATTCCCAAAGTTTGTTCTTCCTGCTCGTTGTGGCTTTATGAAAATCAACTCCTGCTGTGGTTGGGGATAAATGAGGAGGATTTTACTGGTTTGTCCTCAGGGAAGTTTGGGGAGGAAAAAAAGGAAATAGAATAAAATTATTATTATTATTATTATTATTATTATTATTATTATTATTATATTACTATTATTAATATTAATATTATTATTTGTATAATTAATTACTATATAAAAATAATTATAATGGTAATTTAGTAATATTGATTTAATAATTTAGTAATATTGTTTGATAAGAAAAAAGGGAAATAGAATAATAAATATTATCATTATTATTATTTATTATATAATTATTTGTATAATTAATTATTATATAAAATTATTATTAACAATAATAATTTAGTGATATTGATTTAATAATTTAGTAAGATTGTTTGGTGAGAAAAAAGGGAAATAAAATAATAACTATTATTAGTAATATAATTTATTATATAATTATTTATATAATTAATTATTATATACAATTATTAATATTAATGATTTAGTAATATTGATTTCATAATTTAGTAATATTGTTTGGCGATAAAAAAGGGAAATATAATAATAAATATTATTATTATTATTAATTATTATATAAAGAATAATAATAATTTGGTAGTATTGATTTAATAATTTAGTAATATTAAATTTAATAATATTTATTTAATTATGTTAAATTCATATTTATATTAAATTAGTAAATGAAAATTATGGTGTTAATTTAATAATTAATATAATAATATTACTATGTAATATATATTATATGATATGTATTATATACAATATTTATATTATATTTTATGTAATAATATAATAAATATTCTATAATTTTATATAATTTATATATTCTATTAATATTATATATTCTATTGTATTATATTATGTTATGTTACATTATAATGTATTATATTATATTTTTATTAATATTATATTATATTATATTACACTATGTTACATTATAATATATTATATTATATTTATTATTATATTATATTATATTATATTATATTATATTATATTATATTATTACTTTATAATGCATTATATTGCATTATTATAATAATAATAATATTACTATTATTATATTTAAATATTTATTTCTGCGAGTTGTGGAATTTTCAGGGATTTTTTTCTGGGAAAAATCCTGGGATAATTTTTCTCCCTGTGCTCGACTGTAATTAACAGAGGAAAAAAATATTTTTTCCTAAATTCTCCTTCCAAAACTCAGAAATTCTCAAATTATCCTCAGTAATAACCCCATTTTTAGAGGAAATTCAAAACAAAAACTAAAATATTTTATTCTCCCAGCACCGAACACGGACAGGAATTCCAGGAAATCCTGACCCCACATTCCACCCCCTGAACATCGACAGAAACACGACACCAAAACCACCTCATTAAACCCTCGGAATTCCCGGGATCGGAGCCAAAAATATCCCAGGAATTATTTTGGGGGTGGGAACAACTGTAAGAACAAAACAACCTCATCGACCCCAAACCTCATCCCGGGAAAGGAGGATTGGGAAATCTCCACGGAGCCAAAGTCCTGGGGAGGAAAATTGTCCCGAAAAATTCCGGTGTCACCAAATCCCGGAGTTTTACATTGACAGAGGTCGAGGATCTCCAGCTCCACTGGAGAAAAAATGGGAATAAATGGAAAACCAGAAGGATTTTGGAGTGGAAATCCAATATATCCTGAATAAATGATGAAGGGTTTTTTTTTGGTTGGTTCCATCCATGGAATTCCCCTTTGGGATGGTGGAACAATCCCATTCCAGGATTGGATATTTTGGGAATCACTCAGGACAAGGATTTGGTGTGGCTGGAATTTTTTTCCTCCATGAAACTCCATCAATGATTCCTCAGGGACAGGAAATTGTCCCTAAAATCTCCAAATCCCAGAGTTTTACATTGACAGAGGTCGATGATCTCCGGCTCCACAGAGAATAAATGGGAATAAATGGAAAACCAGAAGGATTTGGGGGTCAGAGCTGGGAATAAATGGAAAACCAGAAGGATTTTGGGATCAGAGTTTGAGAATAAATGGAAAACCAGAAGGATTTTGGAGTGGAAATCCAATATATCCTGAATAAATGATGAGGGTTTTGAATCAAAAATTCCATTGTCAACTCCAGCCCCAGGCCTTGGAGTTTAACATTGACAGAGGTCGATGTTTTCCAACTCCAAGGGGTCAGAACTTGGGAATAAATGGAAAACCAGAAGGAATTTGGGATCAGAATTTGGGAATAAATGGAAAACCAGAAGGATTTTGGAGTGGAAATCCAATATATCCTGAATAAATGATGAGATTTTTTTTTTTTTGGTTGGTTCCATCCATGGAATTCCCCTTTGGGATGGTGGAACAATCCCATTCCAGGGTTGGATATTTTGGGAATCACTCAGGACAAGGATTTGGTGTGGCAGGAATTTTCTTCTCCATGAAATTTCATCAATGATTCCTCAGGGACAGGAAATTGTCCCTAAAAACTCCAAATCCTGGAGTTTAACATTGACAGAGGTCGATGATCTCCAGCTCCACAGAGAATAAATGGGAATAAATGGAAAACCAGAAGGATTTTGGGATCAGAGCTGGGAATAAACGGAAAACCAGAAGGATTTTGGGATCAGAACTTGGGAATAAATGGAAAACCAGAAGGATTTTGGGATCAGAACTTGGGAATAAATGGAAAACCAGAAGGATTTTGGAGTGGAAATCCAGCCCTGAACAGAAGCCCAAAAATGAACTTCCAGAGGCTGCAAAAGGAATTTTTGGAGGTTGGAAAATGAACTTTCAGAGACCCAAAAATTAACTTCCCAAGGCCCAAAAATGAATTTCCAGAGGCTGGAAAAGGAATTTCTAAAGGTCCCAAAATTAACTTCCAGAGGCCCAAAAATGAACTTCCAGAGGCCCCAAAAATCAACTTCCAGAGGCCCAAAAAGTAATTTCCAGAGTCTGGAAAAGGAATTTTTGGAGGTTGGAAAAGGAACTTCCAGAGGCCCAAAAATAAATTTCCAGAGGTCCAAAAACTAATTTCCAGAGGCTGGAAAAGGAATTTCCAGTCTGGGAACCAGCAGTGAGAGAGTTCCCAGGGTCAGGATTTGATAAAAAATAAAGGAAATTTGAAGGAGAAAAAAAATCAGGAATAAACCTGAGATCCCACAACACTCCTCGATTGTTCTGCACCTGGAATTGGAATTCAGAGTTTGGAGAAGGAATTTTTCCATCTCTTGGTCACAAAATGGACACAAAATGGTCACAAAATGGACCAAAAATGGTCACAAAATGGACACAAAATAGACACAAAAGGGACAAAAAATGGTCACAAAAGGGACACAAAATGGTCACAAAATGGACCAAAAATGGACCAAAAATAGACACAAAATGGACACAAAATGGTCATAAAAATGGTCACAAAATGGACCAAAAATGGACACAAAAATAGACACAAAATGGACACAAAATGGTCACAAAATGGGCACAAAATGGACCCAAAGTGGTCACAAAATGGACACAAAATGGGCACAAAATTTGCACAAAATGGGCACAAAATGGGCACAAAATGGGCACAAAATGGACCTAAAAAAAAATAAATTGAATAAATGGAAATTGAAATAAAAATATTCCATGGGGTCAGGTGAGAATTCCATGACTGGGAGGGAGGGAAGAGAATCCAGCAGAAATGGAGAGAGAAAATTCTGGAGTGAAATCCGGAGTCCCAGCAGGGGGCAGTGCAGATTGTCACCAGGGCCTTGGGGACACTGGGAAAATTAATTGGAATAAATGGAAATTGGAATAAAAATATTCCATGGGGTTGTGTGAGAATTCCAGGACTGGGAGGGAGGGAGGGAAATCCAGAAAAAATAAGAGAGAGAAGATTCTGGGGTGAAATCCAGAATTCAGGGGGCAGTGCAGATTGTCACCAGGGCCTTGGGGACACTGGGGAAAATAAATGGAATAAATGGAAATTGGAATAAAAATATTCCATGGGATCGGGTGAGAATTCCATGTCCGGGAGGGATGGAGGAGAATCCAGAAAAAATAAGAGAGAAGATTCTGGAGTGAAACCCGGAGTCCCAGCAGGGGGCAGTGCAGATTGTCACCAGGGCCTTGGGGACACTGGGGAAAATAAATGGAATAAATGGAAATTGGAATAAAAATATTCCATGGGATCGGGTGAGAATTCCATGTCCGGGAGGGATGGAGGAGAATCCAGAAAAAATAAGAGAGAAGATTCTGGAGTGAAACCCGGAGTCCCAGCAGGGGGCAGTGCAGATTGTCACCAGGGCCTTGGGGACACTGGGAAAATAAATGGAATAAATGGAAATTGGAATAAAAATATTTCATGGGATTGGGTGAGAATTCCATGACTCGGAGGGAGGGAAGAGAATCCAGCAGAAATAAAGAGGAAATATTATGAAGGAAAATTCTGGGTTAATTCCTGGTTGTTCCTGTGGATTAATGAACTCCATTTCCTGATTGAGTTTAAAAAATTCTGAATTTTCATTTTAAGGCTCGGCTCCTACAAAGGGCCCCAAAGCAAGATTTCCATCTGAATAAAGGATCCAATTCTCCAAAATTTTGGAATCCTGAAGGAGGAACAGGATGATGATAAAACAGTGGGAACGATCCTTTTTTGGGATCCAGGAGAGCAGGGAAAAATTTCTCCTCTCGAAATTAACAGCAGAACCTTCAATGCTCCAAAAATTCAGAAAAAAAAAAAAAAATCACAGAGGGAATAAAATAAAAAACGGGGAAAGAAAATCCAGGAAAACCACCTTTATTTCTCCTCAGCTCGTTATTTCTCCTCGGCTTCGGAATTCAAACCCTCAGGAATTATTTCGGGGCTGTTTTTCCTCCCATTCCTGGCTCGGGATAAATCCTTAATTTGTCGAAATCTGGACGGACAAATTGGAGCAGAAACAGCAGCACAAGCCCAGAGTTTTTATTTTCGGAGAGGAGGAGTTTGGGAAAGCTCCAGCAGCTCAGAGAAGATTCCAAACTTTCTGGAAGAGGATTTTAACTCTGGATTTTTAGCTGCCAAAAAAAAAAAAAAAAAAAAAAAAAAAAAAAAAAAAAAAAATCCTGAGAGGAAAATAATAAAAGAGCAAAACAAGTCGTCGGGGTCGGGTTTCGAGGCGGTGACGAGGACGATTTGCGTAAAGAGGTTTTGATCCAGCGTCGTTCCCTGGGTTGGGGCCAGGCTTTGTGAGCCCGGAGAGATCCAGGGAATGTTCCAGAGGGATGAGGTGGAGACAGACCAGAACAAAAAGGGAAGGGAATTCATCCCGCTGGAAAGGAGGGAAAGAGAAGTTCAGGGAATTCGGAGGTGCTGCCAGTAAAAAAGGGAGGTGAAAAGCAGGAAAAAAAGGATTAGGAGGTTTTTTTATGGATGGTGTTGGACAAAAAGAGTGGAAAAAATGGGAGTAGTTGGAGTGAAATGAGAATTAATGGGGTTTTATCAGGGAATCGGAACAAAGTAGAAAAATAGGGTTGGGATTTGGGGAGGGAGGGGAGGATTCCAGTGGGAGGATCCATGGATGGATGGAGGGATGGATGGATGGAGGGATGGATGGATGGATGGATGGATGGATGGATGGATGGATGGATGGATGGATGGATGGATGGAGGGAGGGATGGAGGGAGGGATGGATGGAGGGAGGGAGGGATGGATGGATGGAGGGATGGATGGAAGGATGGATGGAGGGATGGATGGATGGAGGGATGGATGGATGGATGGAGGGACGGATGGAGGGACGGATGGAGGGATGGATGGATGGAGGGATGGATGGAGGGATGGATGGATGGATGGATGGATGGATGGATGGATGGATGGAGGGATGGATGGATGGATGGAGGGATGGATGGAGGGATGGATGGATGGATGGATGGATGGATGGATGGATGGATGGATGGAGGGATGGAGGGATGGATGGATGGAGGGATGGATGGAGGGATGGAGGGATGGATGGATGGATGGATGGATGGATGGAGGGATGGATGGAGGGATGGATGGATGGATGGATGGATGGATGGATGGATGGAGGGATGGATGGAGGGATGGAGGGATGGATGGATGGATGGATGTATGGAGGGAGGGATGGAGGGATGGATGGATGGATGGAGGGATGGAGGGATGGATGGATGGAGGGATGGATGGAGGGATGGATGGATGGATGGATGGATGGATGGATGGATGGAGGGATGGATGGATGGATGGAGGGATGGATGGAGGGATGGAGGGATGGATGGATGGAGGGATGGATGGATGGAGGGATGGATGGATGGAGGTGAGGATTAGTCAGGCTGAGCTCTGTTCCTTGGGATGAAGGAAAGATCCGTTAATTAATCCTGAGGCCGGGATTAGTCAGGCCTGGATTAATGAGTTAATAATAAATCCTGAGGCTGGGATTAGTCAGGCTGGGCTCTGTCCCTTGACTAATGAAGGACCCGTTAATTAATCCTGAGGCCAGGATTAGTCAGGCCTGGATTAATGAGCCCTTAATTAATCCTGAGATGGGATTAGTCAGGCCTGGATTAATGAGCCATTAATCAATCCTGAGATGGGATTAGTCAGGCCTGGATTAATGAGTCATTAATTAATCCTGAGGCTGGGATTAGTCAGGCCTGGATTAATGAGCCCTTAATTAATCCTGAGATGGGATTAGTCAGGCCTGGATTAATGAGCCATTAATCAATCCTGAGATGGGATTAGTCAGGCCTGGATTAATGAGTCATTAATTAATCCTGAGGCTGGGATTAGTCAGGCTGAGCTCTGTCCGTTGACTAACGAAGGACCCGTTCATTAATCCTAAGGCCGGGATTAGTCAGGCCTGGATTAATGAGCCATTAATTAATCCTGAGAGGAGAATTAGTCAGGCCTGGATTAATGAGCCATTAATTAATCCTGAGGCTAGGATTACTCAGGCTGAGCTCTGTCCCTTGACTAACGAAGGATCCGTTAATTAATCCTGAGGCCGGGATTAGTGAGGCTGAGCTCTGTCCCTTGACTAACGAAGGATCCGTTAATTAATCCGGAGGCCGGGATTAGTCAGGCCTGGATTAATGAGCCGTTAATTAATCCGAAAGCCGGGATTAGTCAGGCCGAACTCTGTCCCTTGACTAACGAAGGATCCATTAATTAATCCTGAGATGGGATTAGTCAGGCCTGGATTAATGAGCCGTTAATTAATCCTGAGGCCGGGATTAGTCAGGCCTGGAATAATGAGCCCTTAATTAATCCTGAGGCCGGGATTAGTGAGGCTGAGCTCTGTCCCTTGACTAACGAAGGACCCGTTAATTAATCCCGAGCAGAGGATTCCTCACCACCTGATCCCTTGTAAACAGCTCATTCCAGACTTTCCATCTCCAGGGGTTTTATTTCCCCTCCCACACTCCCAGCCCGGCTCATTCCCTCCATCCCGGGGCTGGAAGAGGATCCCGAGGCCATTCCCGGGATATTTTTAACCCTTTGCAGCCCCCGGCTCGTTTGAAAGTCGCGTTTTAAGGGTCGGTTCATCCTCGACCTTCCTGAATTTGCCTGAGCTGGGTCAGGAATTCTCTGGATAAGAGAGAGAGAGACACGGAGCTGATCCAAAGGCTGGGAAAATTGGGAATGTTGTCCTGGAGAGGAGAAAGTTCCTGGGGAAAATTCCAGGGTTTGAAAGGGGCTCCAGGAGAGCTGGAGAGGGGTTTGGGATGAGGGATGGAGGGACAGGACACAGGGAATGGATCCCACTGGTGGGATGGGAGATTGGGAATTGGGAATTCCTGGCCGGGATGGGAGATTGGGAATTGGGAATTCCTGATTGAGATGGGAGATTGGGAATTGGGAATTCCTGTCTGGGATGGGAGATTGGGAATTGGGAATTCCTGGCCGGGATGGGATATTGGGAATTGGGAATTCCTTATTGGGAGATTGGGAATTGGGAATTCCTGGCCGGGATGGGAGATTGGGAATTCCTGGCTGGAATGGGAGATTGGGAATTGGGAATTCCTGGTTAGGAAATTGGGAATTGGGAATTCCTGGCTGGGATGGGAGATTGGGAATTGGGAATTCCTGTCAGGGCTGGAATTCCCAGAGATTTGTGGATCCCAGGCCAGGCTGGATCCCCCTGGGACAGCGGGAGGTGTCCCTGCCCCTCTCAGGGGTGACACTGGACGGGTTTTATCCCGAGTTTGTGGATTATCAGGAGCCAATCCCAGGGAATTGATCCATCGGCCACTCCCCTTGAGGCACAGCCCAGCTCTGCCCCTTGACAGCCCGGCCTGGGTTAATGAGCCCCTAATTAATCCTGAGATGGGATTAATCAGGCCTGGATTAATGAGCCATTAATTAATCCTGAGATGAGATTAGTCAGGCCTGGATTAATGAGCCATTAATTAATCCTGAGATGGGATTAGTCAGGCCTGGATTAATGAGCCATTAATTAATCCTGAGATGGGATTAGTCAGGCCTGGATTAATGAGCCGTTAATTAATCCTGAGATGGGATTAGTCAGGCTTGGATTAATGAGCCCTTAATTAATCCTGAGATGGGGATTAGTCAGGCCTGGATTAATGAGCCCTTAATTAATCCTGAGATGGGATTAGTCAGGCCTGGATTAATGAGCCCTTAATTAATCCTGAAATGGGATTAGTCAGGCCTGGATTAATGAGCCATTAATTAATCCTGAGATGAGATTAGTCAGGCCTGGATTAATGAGCCCTTAATTAATCCTGAGATGGGATTAGTCAGGCCTGGATTAATGAGCCCTTAATTAATCCTGAGGCTGGGATTAGTGAGGCTGAGCTCTGTCCCTTGACTAACGAAGGACCCGTTCATTAATCCTGAGGCCGGGATTAGTCAGGCCTGGATTAATGAGCCATTAATTAATCCTGAGATGGGATTACTCAGGCTGAGCTCTGTCCCTTGACTAACGAAGGACCCGTTCATTAATCCTGAGGCCGGGATTAGTCAGACCTGGATTAATGAGCCCTTAATTAATCCTGAGGCCGGGATTAGTCAGGCCGAGCTCTGTCCCTTGATTAATGAAGGATCCATTAATTAATCCTGAGGCCGGGATTAGTCAGGCCCAGCTCTGTCCCTTGACTAACGAAGGACCCGTTAATTAATCCCGAGCAGAGGATTCCTCACCACCTGATCCCTTGTAAACAGCTCATTCCAGACTTTCCATCTCCAGGGGTTTTATTTCCCCTCCCACACTCCCAGCCCGGCTCATTCCCTCCATCCCGGGGCTGGAAGAGGATCCCGAGGCCATTCCCGGGATATTTTTAACCCCGAGGCCATTCCCGGGATATTTTTAACCCTTTGCAGCCCCCGGCTCGTTTGAAAGTCACGTTTTAAGGGTCGGTTCATCCTCGACCTTCCTGAATTTGCCTGAGCTGGGTCAGGAATTCTCTGGATAAGAGAGAGAGAGACACGGAGCTGATCCAAAGGCTGGGAAAATTGGGAATGTTGTCCTGGAGAGGAGAAAGTTCCTGGGGAAAATTCCAGGGCTTGAAGGGGCTCCAGGAGAGCTGGAGAGGGGTTTGGGATGAGGGATGGAGGGACAGGACACAGGGAATGGATCCCACTGGTGGGATGGGAGATTGGGAATTGGGAATTCCTGGCTGGGATGGGAGATTGGGAATTGGGAATTCCTGGCCGGGATGGGAGATTGGGAATTGGGAATTCCTGATTGAGATGGGAGATTGGGAATTGGGAATTCCTGGCTGGGATGGGAGATTGGGAATTCCAGTCTGGGCTGGAAAACTGGGAATTGGGAATTCCTGGATGGGAGGTTGGGAATTGGGAATTCCTGGTTGGGATGGGAGATTGGGAATTGGGAATTCCTGTCTGAGATGGGAGATTGGGAATTGGGAATTCCTGGTTGGGAGATTGGGAATTGGGAATTCCCGGCTGGGATGGGAGATTGGGAATTGGGAATTCCTGGCTGGGATGAGAGATTGGGAATTGGGAATTCCTGGCTGGGATGGGAGATTGGGAATTGGGAATTCCTGGATGGGAGATTGGGAATTGGGAATTCCTGGCTGGGATGGGAGATTGGGAATTGGGAATTCCTGGCCGGAATGGGAGATTGGGAATTGGGAATTCCTGGCTGGGATGAGAGATTGGGAATTGGGAATTCCTGGCTGGGATGGGAGATTGGGAATTGGGAATTCCTGGATGGGAGATTGGGAATTGGGAATTCCTGGCTGGGATGGGAGATTGGGAATTGGGAATTCCTGGCCGGAATGGGAGATTGGGAATTGGGAATTCCTGTCTGGGCTGGAATTGGAAAACTCCAATAAAACCAAAAAAAAACAACCAGAAGGTTGAAAAAACCATTTTGCCATTTGATCTCGGGACATTCCTGTTGCGTCCATTGTCCCCGGGATGGAATTTGGGCCTCTCGGGGATCGGGAACGTCGCGGGTCGAGTTACAGCCCAGGACAAAGAACGAGGATATTTTTGGGGATGTGACGTGGATGTTCCACCTGTGAGAGCCCAAAAAAAGGATCCTGAGGTCACTTTGGGTGTTCTCTCCCCTTGGAGGAGAAATGGCATTGATTTAAAGGAAATTAAAAAGAAATTTCCTTTAAAAATTTCCTGGAAATTCCCTTTTGTTCGCCTTTATTTTTTCCCTCCCAGCACAGGTGGAAATTCCCATTTTAGGTGGAAATTCCCATTTTTCTCCTTTATTTTCCCATTTTTACCTTTGTTTCTATTTTATTCCCTTTATTTTGTTCCCTCCCAGCACAGGTGGAAATTCTCTTTTTTTCCCCCCTTTATTTCCCATTTTTCCCTTTATTTTTTCCCTCTCAGCAGAGGTGGAAATTTCGTGATTTTTTTTTCCCCTTTATTTCCCAATTTTCCCTTTATTTTTCCCCTCCCGGCACAGGTGGAAATTCCCATTTTTTTTCCCTTTATTTCCCTTTTTTTCTCTTTATTTCCCATCTCCCATTTTAGGTGGAAATTCCCTTTTTTTTTAATTTTATTTTCTTTTTTCCCTTTTTTTTGTGTCTCCCAGCAAAGCTGGAAATTCCCATTTTTCCCCCTTTTTGCCCAATTTTTCCCCATTTTTCCCTTTATTTTGTGTCTCCCGGCACAGGTGGAAATTCCCTTTTTTCCCCCTTAATATTTCACTTTTTTTCCCCTTTATTTTTTCCTTCCCAGCACAGGTGGAAATTCTCATTTTAGGTTAAAATTCCCAATTTTTTCCCCCTTATATTTCCCTTTTTTCCCCTTTATTTTTCGACTTCCATTTTAGGTGGAAATTCCCATTTTTTCCCTTAATTTTTCCCATTTTTTTCCCTTAATTTTCCCATTTTTCCCTTTATTTTGGGCCTCCCATTTTAGGTGGAAAATCCCATTTTTTTCCCCCATTTCCCCCCATTTTTTCCCTTTATTATCCATTTTCCCCTAAATTCCTCATCTGGTTTTCTGTTTTTTATATATTTTTAATAAATTTCTTTTTATTTTTAAACCCCTTTGACTTTTCCTCTTCCTTGGCCGGGCCAAATTTTGGAAAAATTTCGAGCCTTCTGTTTTTAGCTCAAAGCTGAGGAGCAAATGGGATTTTTGGAGCTGTTTTCACTCATCCAACATCTGTCTACAACATCTGGACCTGGAAAAAGCCCAAAAAATCTCATGTTTGGGTCATAAAATATCCTAAAAATACTCTTTTTTTGAGCTCTTTGTGGCCGTTGCACAATTGCTAGGGTAGAATTCCAAGGTTGCAGAATAATTTTATTTTAATTTTATTTTATTTTATTTTCATTTCATTTCATGTTTTTATTTTTATTTAATTAAATTATTTTTTTATTATTTTAAAATTTATTTTAATTTTATTTTTCATTATATTATTATTTATTTTATGATTTAATTAAAATTTAAATTTAATTTTACTTTTACTTTATTTTATTTTGTAATACTTAATTTATTTTATTATATTAATTTTTATTTTATTCTATTTCTTGTTATTTTTATTTTATTTTTTATTTAATTTAATTATTCTAATTTAAAAATTAATTTTTATATTTATTTATTTATTTATTTATTGAATTTATTTGATTTATTTTTTAGAATGGGAACATCTTAGACGTGTCTGGATGTTTATAAAAATATGTGGAGATTTTTCAAGAGAATGTTTTAGAAGCCAGGATTGGAGTTTATATAAAAAAAAAAAATAAAAAATTAAAAATATAAAAATAAAAAATAAATATAAAAAAAAAGAAAAAAATAGGAATAAAAAATATTAAAACAAAAAATAAAATTAAAAAAACCAAAATTAAATATAAAAAAATAATATCAAAAATAAAATCAAAAATTAATTTGGTTATGGGGGTTTTTTTAAACTTTTTTATTTTTTCAACATCCTCTGAGGCGCTGCATTTTCCCCATTCCTGGATGACATTCCCAGTTCCCCCAGGGACATTCCCAGTTCCTGAGGGACATTCCCAGTTCCTGAGGGACATTCCCAGCTCCTGAGGGACATTCCCAGTTCCCCCAGTGACATTCCCAGTTCCCCCAGGGACATTCCCAGCTCCTGAGGGACATTCCCAGTTCCCCCAGTGACATTCCAAGTTCCCCAGTGACATTCCCAGTTCCCCCAGTGACATTCCCAGTTCCTGAGGGACATTCCCAGTTCCCCCAGTGACATTCCAAGTTCCCCAGTGACATTCCCAGTTCCCCCAGTGACATTCCCAGTTCCTGAGGGACATTCCCAGTTCCCCCAGTGACATTCCAAGTTCCCCAGTGACATTCCCAGTTCCCCCAGTGACATTCCCAGTTCCTGAGGGACATTCCCAGTTCCCCAGTGACATTCCCAGTTCCCCCAGTGACATTCCAAGTTCCCCAGTGACATTCCCAGTTCCCCCAGTGACATTCCCAGTTCCTGAGGGACATTCCCAGTTCCTGAGGGACATTCCCAGTTCCCCCAGGGACATTCCCAGTTCCCCCAGTGACATTCCCAGTTCCTGAGGGACATTCCCAGTTCCCCCAGTGACATTCCCAGTTCCCCAGTGACATTCCCAGTTCCCCCAGTGACATTCCCAGTTCCCCCAGTGACATTCCCAGTTCCTGAGGGACATTCCCAGTTCCCCCAGTGACATTCCCAGTTCCCCCAGTGACATTCCCAGTTCTCCCAGTGACATTCCCAGTTCCTGAGTGACATTCCCAGTTCCTGAGGGACATTCCCAGTTCCCCCAGGGACATTCCCAGTTCCCCCAGTGACATTCCCAGTTCCTGAGGGACATTCCCAGTTCTCCCAGTGACATTCCCAGTTCCTGAGGGACATTCCCAGTTCCTGAGGGACATTCCCAGTTCCCCCAGTGACATTCCCAGTTCCCCAGTGACATTCCCAGTTCCCCCAGTGACATTCCCAGTTCCCCAGTGACATTCCCAGTTCCTGAGGGGCATTCCCAGTTCCTGAGGGACATTCCCAGTTCCCCCATGGACATTCCCAGTTCCCCCAGTGACATTCCCAGTTCCCCCAGGGACATTCCCAGTTCCCCCAGTGACATTCCCAGTTCCCCCAGGGACATTCCCAGTTCCTGAGGGACATTCCCAGTTCCCCAGTGACATTCCCAGTTCTCTCAGTGACATTCCCAGTTCCTGAGGGACATTCCCAGTTCCCCCAGTGACATTCCCAGTTCCCCAGTGACATTCCCAGTTCCCCCAGGGACATTCCCAGTTCCCCCAGTGACATTCCCAGTTCCTGAGGGACATTCCCAGTTCCCCCAGTGACATTCCCAGTTCCCCCAGTGACATTCCCAGTTCCCCAGTGACATTCCCAGTTCCTGAGGGACATTCCCAGTTCCCCAGTGACATTCCCAGTTCCCCAGTGACATTCCCAGTTCTCCCAGTGACATTCCCAGTTCCCCAGTGACATTCCCAGTCCCCCCAGTGACATTCCCAGTTCCCCAGTGACATTCCCAGTCCCCCCAGTGACATTCCCAGTTCCCCAGTGACATTCCCAGTCCCCTCAGTGACATTCCCAGTTCCCCAGTGACATTCCCAGTTCCCCCAGTGACATTCCCAGTTCCCCCAGTGACATTCCAAGTTCCCCCAGGGACATTCCCAGTTCCCCCAGTGACATTCCCAGTTCTCCCAGTGACATTCCCAGTTCCCCCAGTGACATTCCAAGTTCCCCCAGTGACATTCCCAGTTCCCCCAGTGACATTCCCAGTTCCTGAGGGACATTCCCAGTTCCCCCAGTGACATTCCCAGTTCCCCCAGGGACATTCCCAGTTCCCCCAGTGACATTCCCAGTTCCTGAGGGACATTCCCAGTTCCCCAGTGACATTCCCAGTTCCCCCAGTGACATTCCCAGTTCCTGAGGGACATTCCCAGTTCCCCCAGTGACATTCCCAGTTCCCCAGTGACATTCCCAGTTCCTGAGTGACATTCCCAGTTCCTGAGGGACATTCCCAGTTCCCCCAGGGACATTCCCAGTTCCCCCAGTGACATTCCCAGTTCCTGAGGGACATTCCCAGTTCTCCCAGTGACATTCCCAGTTCCTGAGGGACATTCCCAGTTCCTGAGGGACATTCCCAGTTCCCCCAGTGACATTCCCAGTTCCCCCAGTGACATTCCCAGTTCCTGAGGGACATTCCCAGTTCCCCCATGGACATTCCCAGTTCCCCCAGTGACATTCCCAGTTCCCCCAGGGACATTCCCAGTACCTGAGGGACATTCCCAGTTCCCCCAGGGACATTCCCAGTTCCTGAGGGACATTCCCAGTTCCCCAGTGACATTCCCAGTTCTCTCAGTGACATTCCCAGTTCCCCAGTGACATTCCCAGTTCCCCCAGTGACATTCCCAGTTCCCCAGTGACATTCCCAGTTCCCCCAGGGACATTCCCAGTTCCCCCAGTGACATTCCCAGTTCCTGAGGGACATTCCCAGTTCCCCCAGTGACATTCCCAGTTCCCCCAGTGACATTCCCAGTTCCCCAGTGACATTCCCAGTTCCTGAGGGACATTCCCAGTTCCCCAGTGACATTCCCAGTTCTCCCAGTGACATTCCCAGTTCCCCCAGTGACTTTCCCAGTTCCCCAGTGACATTCCCAGTTCCTGAGGGACATTCCCAGTTCCCCAGTGACATTCCCAGTTCTCCCAGTGACATTCCCAGTTCCCCAGTGACATTCCCAGTCCCCCCAGTGACATTCCCAGTTCCCCCAGTGACATTCCCAGTCCCCCCAGTGACATTCCCAGTTCCCCAGTGACATTCCCAGTCCCCCCAGTGACATTCCCAGTTCCCCAGTGACATTCCCAGTTCCCCCAGTGACATTCCCAGTTCCCCCAGGGACATTCCAAGTTCCCCAGTGACATTCCCAGTTCCCCCAGTGACATTCCCAGTTCCTGAGGGACATTCCCAGTTCCCCAGTGACATTCCCAGTTCCCCCAGTGACATTCCAAGTTCCCCAGTGACATTCCCAGTTCCCCCAGTGACATTCCCAGTTCCTGAGGGACATTCCCAGTTCCCCCAGTGACATTCCCAGTTCCCCAGTGACATTCCCAGTTCCTGAGTGACATTCCCAGTTCCTGAGGGACATTCCCAGTTCCCCCAGGGACATTCCCAGTTCCCCCAGTGACATTCCCAGTTCCTGAGGGACATTCCCAGTTCTCCCAGTGACATTCCCAGTTCCTGAGGGACATTCCCAGTTCCTGAGGGACATTCCCAGTTCCCCCAGTGACATTCCCAGTTCCCCCAGGGACATTCCCAGTTCCCCAGTGACATTCCCAGTTCCCCCAGTGACATTCCCAGTTCCCCAGTGACATTCCCAGTTCCTGAGGGGCATTCCCAGTTCCTGAGGGACATTCCCAGTTCCCCCATGGACATTCCCAGTTCCCCCAGTGACATTCCCAGTTCCCCCAGGGACATTCCCAGTTCCTGAGGGACATTCCCAGTTCCCCCAGGGACATTCCCAGTTCCCCAGTGACATTCCCAGTTCCCCCAGGGACATTCCCAGTTCCCCCAGTGACATTCCCAGTTCCTGAGGGACATTCCCAGTTCCCCCAGTGACATTCCCAGTTCCCCCAGTGACATTCCCAGTTCCCCAGTGACATTCCCAGTTCCTGAGGGACATTCCCAGTTCCCCAGTGACATTCCCAGTTCTCCCAGTGACATTCCCAGTTCCCCCAGTGACTTTCCCAGTTCCCCAGTGACATTCCCAGTCCCCCCAGTGACATTCCCAGTTCCCCAGTGACATTCCCAGTTCTCCCAGTGACATTCCCAGTTCCCCAGTGACATTCCCAGTCCCCCCAGTGACATTCCCAGTTCCCCAGTGACATTCCCAGTTCCCCAGTGACATTCCCAGTTCCTGAGGGACATTCCCAGTTCCCCCAGTGACATTCCCAGTTCCCCCAGGGACATTCCCAGTTCCCCCAGTGACATTCCCAGTTCCTGAGGGACATTCCCAGTTCCCCAGTGACATTCCCAGTTCCCCCAGTGACATTCCCAGTTCCCCCAGTGACATTCCCAGTTCCTGAGGGACATTCCCAGTTCCCCCAGTGACATTCCCAGTTCCCCCAGTGACATTCCCAGTTCCCCAGTGACATTCCCAGTTCCTGAGGGACATTCCCAGTTCCCCAGTGACATTCCCAGTTCTCCCAGTGACATTCCCAGTTCCCCCAGTGACTTTCCCAGTTCCCCAGTGACATTCCCAGTCCCCCCAGTGACATTCCCAGTTCCCCAGTGACATTCCCAGTTCTCCCAGTGACATTCCCAGTTCCCCAGTGACATTCCCAGTCCCCCCAGTGACATTCCCAGTTCCCCAGTGACATTCCCAGTTCCCCAGTGACATTCCCAGTTCCTGAGGGACATTCCCAGTTCCCCCAGTGACATTCCCAGTTCCCCCAGGGACATTCCCAGTTCCCCCAGTGACATTCCCAGTTCCTGAGGGACATTCCCAGTTCCCCAGTGACATTCCCAGTTCCCCAGTGACATTCCCAGTTCCCCCAGTGACATTCCCAGTTCCCCAGTGACATTCCCAGTTCCTGAGGGACATTCCCAGTTCCCCCAGTGACATTCCCAGTTCCCCAGTGACATTCCCAGTTCCCCCAGTGACATTCCCAGTTCCCCCAGGGACATTCCCAGTTCCTGAGGGACATTCCCAGTTCCCCCAGTGACATTCCCAGTTCCCCCAGGGACATTCCCAGTTCTCCCAGTGACATTCCCAGTTCCTGAGGGACATTCCCAGTTCCTGAGGGACATTCCCAGTTCCCCCAGTGACATTCCCAGTTCCCCCAGGGACATTCCCAGTTCCTGAGGGACATTCCCAGTTCCTGAGGGACATTCCCAGTTCCCCCAGTGACATTCCCAGTTCCCCCAGGGACATTCCCAGTTCCTGAGGGACATTCCCAGTTCCCCCAGTGACATTCCCAGTTCCCCAGTGACATTCCCAGTTCCCCCAGTGACATTCCCAGTTCCCCAGTGACATTCCCAGTTCCTGAGGGACATTCCCAGTTCCCCCAGGGACATTCCCAGTTCCCCAGTGACATTCCCAGTTCCCCCAGTGACATTCCCAGTTCCTGAGGGACATTCCCAGTTTCCCAGTGACATTCCCAGTTCTCCCAGTGTCATTCCCAGTTCCCCCAGTGACATTCCCAGTTCCCCAGTGACATTCCCAGTTCCTGAGGGACATTCCCAGTTCCTGAGGGACATTCCCAGTTCCCCAGTGACATTCCCAGTTCCTGAGGGACATTCCCAGTTCTCCCAGTGACATTCCCAGTTCCCCCAGTGACATTCCCAGTTCCCCCAGTGACATTCCCAGTTCCTGAGGGACATTCCCAGTTCCCCCAGTGACATTCCCAGTTCCCCCAGGGACATTCCTAGTTCCCCCAGTGACATTCCCAGTTCCCTCGGGGACATTCCCAGTTCCCCCAGGGATATTCCCAGTTCTCCCAGTGACATTCCCAGTTCCCTCG
This sequence comes from Zosterops lateralis, assembly GCF_965231275.1. Taxonomy (NCBI): domain Eukaryota; kingdom Metazoa; phylum Chordata; class Aves; order Passeriformes; family Zosteropidae; genus Zosterops; species Zosterops lateralis. Next base: position 2,007,294 of record NC_139762.1, read on the forward strand.
GGGACATTCCCAGTTCCTGAGGGACATTCCCAGTTCCTGAGGGACATTCCCAGTTCCCCCAGGGACATTCCCAGTTCCCCCAGTGACATTCCCAGTTCCTGAGGGACATTCCCAGTTCCCCCAGTGACATTCCCAGTTCCTGAGGGACATTCCCAGTTCCTGAGGGACATTCCCAGTTCCCCAGTGACATTCCCAGTTCCCCCAGTGACATTCCCAGTTCCCCCAGTGACATTCCCAGTTCCTGAGGGACATTCCCAGTTCCCCCAGTGACATTCCCAGTTCCCCCAGGGACATTCCTAGTTCCCCCAGTGACATTCCCAGTTCCCTCGGGGACATTCCCAGTTCCCCCAGGGATATTCCCAGTTCTCCCAGTGACATTCCCAGTTCCCTCGGGGACATTCCCAGTTCCTGAGGGACATTCCCAGTTCCCCCAGTGACATTCCCAGTTCTCCCAGTGACATTCCCAGTTCTCCCAGTGACATTCCCAGTTCCCCAGTGACATTCCCAGTTCCTGAGTGACATTCCCAGTTCCTGAGGGACATTCCCAGTTCCCCAGTGACATTCCCAGTTCTCCCAGTGACATTCCCAGTTCCTGAGGGACATTCCCATTTCTCCCAGTGACATTCCCAGTTCCCCCAGTGACATTCCCAGTTCCCCAGTGACATTCCCAGTTCTCCCAGTGACATTCCCAGTTCCCCAGTGACATTCCCAGTTCCCCCAGGGAAATTCCCAGTTCCCCCAGTGACATTCCCAGTTCCTGAGGGACATTCCCAGTTCTCCCAGGGACATTCCCAGTTCCCCCAGTGACATTCCCAGTTCCCCCAGGGACATTCCCAGTTCTCCCAGTGACATTCCCAGTTCCCCAGGGACATTCCCAGTTCCTGAGGGACATTCCCAGTTCTCCCAGTGACATTCCCAGTTCCCCAGTGACATTCCCAGTTCCTGAGGGACATTCCCAGTTCCTGAGGGACATTCCCAGATCCCCCAGTGACATTCCCAGTTCTCCAGTGACATTCCCAGTTCCCCCAGGGACATTCCCAGTTCCCCAGTGACATTCCCAGTTCTCCGGTGACATTCCCAGTTCCCCAGTGACATTCCCAGTTCCCCCAGGGACATTCCCAGTTCCTGAGGGACATTCCCAGTTCCCCAGGGACATTCCCAGTTCCTGAGGGACATTCCCAGTTCCCCCAGTGACATTCCCAGTTCCCCCAGTGACATTCCCAGTTCCCCCAGGGACATTCCCAGTTCCCCCAGGGACATTTCCAGTTCTCCCAGTGACATTCCCAGTTCCCCCAGTGACATTCCCAGTTCCTGAGGGACATTCCCAGTTCCTGAGGGACATTCCCAGTTCCCCCAGTGACATTCCCAGTTCCCCCAGTGACATTCCCAGTTCCCCAGTGACATTCCCAGTTCCCCCAGTGACATTCCCAGTTCCCCCAGTGACATTCCCAGTTCCTGAGGGACATTCCCAGTTCCCCAGTGACATTCCCAGTTCCCCAGTGACATTCCCAGTTCCCCCAGGGACATTCCCAGTTCCTGAGTGACATTCCCAGTTCCTGAGGGACATTCCCAGTTCCCCCGGGACATTCCCAGTTCTCCCAGTGACATTCCCAATTCCTGAGGGACATTCCCAGTTCCTGAGGGACATTCCCAGTTCCCCCAGTGACATTCCCAGTTCCCCCAGGGACATTCCCAGTTCCTGAGGGACATTCCCAGTTCCCCCAGTGACATTCCCAGTTCCCCAGTGACATTCCCAGTTCCCCCAGGGACATTCCCAGTTCCTGAGGGACATTCCCAGTTCTCCCAGTGAAATTCCCAGTTCCCCCAGTGACATTCCCAGTTCTTGAGGGACATTCCCAGTTCTTGAGGGACATTCCCAGTTCCCCAGTGACATTCCCAGTTCCCCCAGGGACATTCCCAGTTCCGCCAGGGACATTCCCAGTTCCTGAGGGACATTCCCAGTTCCCCCAGTGACATTCCCAGTTCCCCCAGGGACATTCCCAGTTCCCCCAGTGACATTCCCAGTTCCCCCAGGGACATTCCCAGTTCCCCAGTGACATTCCCAGTTCCTGAGGGACATTCCCAGTTCCCCCAGTGACATTCCCAGTTCTTGAGGGACATTCCCAGTTCTCCCAGTGACATTCCCAGTTCCCCAGTGACATTCCCAGTTCCTGAGTGACATTCCCAGTTCCTGAGGGACATTCCCAGTTCCCCAGTGACATTCCCAGTTCTCCCAGTGACATTCCCAGTTCCTGAGGGACATTCCCATTTCTCCCAGTGACATTCCCAGTTCCCCCAGTGACATTCCCAGTTCTCCCAGTGACATTCCCAGTTCTCCCAGTGACATTCCCAGTTCCCCCAGTGACATTCCCAGTTCTCCCAGTGACATTCCCAGTTCCCCCAGTGACATTCCCAGTTCCCCAGTGACATTCCCAGTTCCCCCAGTGACATTCCCAGTTCCCCAGTGACATTCCCAGTTCTCCCAGTGACATTCCCAGTTCCCCAGTGACATTCCCAGTTCCCCCAGGGAAATTCCCAGTTCCCCCAGTGACATTCCCAGTTCCTGAGGGACATTCCCAGTTCTCCCAGGGACATTCCCAGTTCCCCCAGTGACATTCCCAGTTCCCCCAGGGACATTCCCAGTTCCCCCAGTGACATTCCCAGTTCCCCAGGGACATTCCCAGTTCCTGAGGGACATTCCCAGTTCTCCCAGTGACATTCCCAGTTCCCCAGTGACATTCCCAGTTCCTGAGGGACATTCCCAGTTCCTGAGGGACATTCCCAGATCCCCCAGTGACATTCCCAGTTCTCCAGTGACATTCCCAGTTCCCCCAGGGACATTCCCAGTTCCCCAGTGACATTCCCAGTTCCCCCAGTGACATTCCCAGTTCCCCCAGTGACATTCCCAGTTCCTGAGGGACATTCCCAGTTCCCCAGTGACATTCCCAGTTCCTGAGGGACATTCCCAGTTCCCCCAGTGACATTCCCAGTTCCCCCAATGACATTCCCAGTTCCCCAGTGACATTCCCAGTTCCCCCAATGACATTCCCAGTTCCCCCAGTGACATTCCCAGTTCCCCCAGTGACATTCCCAGTTCTCCGGTGACATTCCCAGTTCCCCAGTGACATTCCCAGTTCCCCCAGGGACATTCCCAGTTCCTGAGGGACATTCCCAGTTCCCCAGGGACATTCCCAGTTCCCCCAGGGACATTTCCAGTTCTCCCAGTGACATTCCCAGTTCCCCCAGTGACATTCCCAGTTCCTGAGGGACATTCCCAGTTCCTGAGGGACATTCCCAGTTCCCCCAGTGACATTCCCAGTTCCTGAGGGACATTCCCAGTTCCCCCAGTGACATTCCCAGTTCCCCCAGTGACATTCCCAGTTCCCCAGTGACATTCCCAGTTCCCCCAGTGACATTCCCAGTTCCCCCAGTGACATTCCCAGTTCCTGAGGGACATTCCCAGTTCCCCAGTGACATTCCCAGTTCCCCAGTGACATTCCCAGTTCCCCCAGGGACATTCCCAGTTCCTGAGTGACATTCCCAGTTCCTGAGGGACATTCCCAGTTCCCCCGGGACATTCCCAGTTCTCCCAGTGACATTCCCAATTCCTGAGGGACATTCCCAGTTCCCCAGTGACATTCCCAGTTCCTGAGGGACATTCCCAGTTCCTGAGGGACATTCCCAGTTCCCCCAGTGACATTCCCAGTTCCTGAGGGACATTCCCAGTTCCCCCAGGGACATTCCCAGTTCCTGAGGGACATTCCCAGTTCCCCCAGGGACATTCCCAGTTCCCCCAGGGACATTTCCAGTTCTCCCAGTGACATTCCCAGTTCCCCCAGGGACATTCCCAGTTCCTGAGGGACATTCCCAGTTCCCCCAGTGACATTCCCAGTTCCCCCAGGGACATTCCCAGTTCCTGAGGGACATTCCCAGTTCCCCAGTGACATTCCCAGTTCCTGAGGGACATTCCCAGTTCCCCCAGTGACATTCCCAGTTCCCCCAGGGACATTCCCAGTTCCTGAGGGACATTCCCAGTTCCTGAGTGACATTCCCAGTTCCTGAGGGACATTCCCAGTTCCCCCGGGACATTCCCAGTTCTCCCAGTGACATTCCCAGTTCTTGAGGGACATTCCCAGTTCCCCAGTGACATTCCCAGTTCCTGAGGGACATTCCCAGTTCCCCCAGTGACATTCCCAGTTCCCCCAGTGACATTCCCAGTTCCCCAGTGACATTCCCAGTTCCCCCAATGACATTCCCAGTTCCCCCAGTGACATTCCCAGTTCCCCAGTGACATTCCCAGTTCCCCCAGTGACATTCCCAGTTCCTGAGGGACATTCCCAGTTCCTGAGGGACATTCCCAGTTCCCCAGTGACATTCCCAGTTCCTGAGGGACATTCCCAGTTCCTGAGGGACATTCCCAGTTCTCCCAGTGACATTCCCAATTCCTGAGGGACATTCCCAGTTCCCCCAGGGACATTCCCAGTTCCTGAGTGTCAGGGTCCGCAAACATATGCGGGGAACCTGATGGTTCGTTTTGGAGATCTCAAAGCGCAAAAGACACAACAGGGGACAAACCAGTTTGCTTAAACAAAAAAAATGCACTTTTATTTAGTGCCCACAATGCGATAGTAGGGAGAGAAAATAGAGAATAGTGAGAAAGATAGAGAAAGAGGGGAAGGGGGATTATAGCTACCACGTGGAGAGTCGGAGGTCCTCAGGACGTAGAGATGCCCATAGACGCGATCTTCTCCAGTGGGGTGTACACAAAGGGTGCACGGGATCCGCAGAGTCTTTATAGGGTGGTCAGGAAAAGGACCAAGGCGAGTGGAATGGAGCCAAAGAGGGCACTGGGCCAGTGCAGGCACCTGCGTCAAAGTTGGGTGCTCAGGAACAAGCAGCAAGCTGTACCCTTCTAGCACGGTCAGTATAACCAGCTCAGTCCACTGTAATGAGCTGCTATTGTTCTTGCATTCCATTCTTGTGGAGATGCGTATCAGTCCTCGGCAGGTGCCCCACCTCAGCCAGGCCAGGGGCTCTCCCCAGTCTCTCCGGGGGTCTTGGTCTTCAACCATCGGAGACAGTTGTGAGGCATAACACATCCTCGGACAGACTCTGACACCACCCCGTGACTCACGACTGACGACGAAGGTGTTCTTCCATCAGCAGGTTCCGTAATCTCGTGAAGTCTTCAGGACTCATCCACATTGGCAGCATATCCCAGAAAAACAGAGACAATAGAGAGGGTGTAGAAGAGAGAGAGAGAGAGAGAGAGACAGAGAGAGACAGAGACAGAGAGAAAGAAGGAAAAATACAGAAAGGGAATAGAAGCAAAAATGAAACAAAAATTAAAGAAATTGATTTAACAATTTTTAACAATTTTTTTCAAAATAATCAACATAAATCACCAAATAATTAATATAACAATTTTTCAAAATATTAACTCAAATTACTAAATAATTAATATAATACCATCAATTAAAATCAACAATTACAATTTTCAATCAAATACTTAATTTAAAACAATTTTCTTTCACAAAATTCTTTAAATTTTTAAAATGATAATAATTTCTAAACAAACAAAAACAAAAAAGAAAACAAAACAAAACAAACCTTAATTTTTAATTAACATGACTAAGACAAAGCAACATTAATCAAATCAAACTGCTGTTACAGGCTTAACTTTCGCTGTCTGAGTAGTGCATTTTACGTCAATAACTTTAGGAGTGTCTTTTGCAAAAGGGATGTTAACTAAAACAAGGCCAATCAAAACCAAAATCAAAAGGAGGACGTAGCTGGGACTTTATAAGAAAAGTCACATCCTGTAATTGTGGTAAAATCACAAACACAAAAATTTGAGTGATTTTTAGTATCTACTATTGCATTTTCTACAACTACAACATCTCAGACAGTCCTAAAGCATGCACACCCATTGCCTATATACACGAGCACTGTTCCAGGAGCTTCGTTAGGATGCACTTCAAAATGACAAATATTTTGCTCTGTGTCTAAACAAATATCCTGAGCTATGATTGCATTACTTTCACAAATGAAACCTTGCTGCTCCCTAACAACACAAGATTCTAAATTGACAGTTTGCCATTTCTCACCAGTTTGACGGGCCCATTCTCTATGCTCAGAAGGATAGAGAATAGCTCCATCATGGTTTATACCTAATGCAAAGATAGGGAATATCAAATGTACTGAAGCATTACCTATTGTTAACACAAAGGCTGTAACTGTGTTAGTATTGGGGTTGTAGGTAAAGTTCACTAATTTCCACCAGGATTGGAATTCTCTTTGAAAAGAATTTGCATTGTCCCAAATTATTTTCCAAATTTCAGTAGGAAGAATTCCTTCTTCTTCTTGCCTTATAATTGAGGCAACAACCATCTGCATCCAAAGCTGTGCCTGGATGCAGCTTAAGGGCCAAAGAAACATGGTTTTGTGTAGCACCAGGTGTATCAATTACCAATTTGCTATCATTCACATTTATCTTTTCCCAATTTGGTAATATGTTTAATAGCAATCACTGAAGTGTCCTCAAAGCCAATAAGGACAATTATAATAATTGTTATAATTTGGTCAAATCTTTGATTGTGGCAACCAATTTGTTCATTAATATTTCTGAATCAATGCTATTTAAAATTTCTGTTTAAAATATTTATCATGGTTTATACAGCCTTCATGTCCCTCGGAGTTCTCCTGTGGAAAGTAAGCACAACAGAATCTGCCACGAGGAGGCAGGAGGTTAGAATGATGAAAATTGCCCATCCTGTATTTATTCGATGCTCTTTCCCTAGAGCATCAAAGGCTGCCCATGTATATTTATTCAGAGGGGTTTTCTGCACTAGTGGTACTTCCCCTACAGTAGGGAGGTCCACCAAAACAGACTGTCCAGGGTGACGTGCTGGATTGTTGGAATCACTTGGTCCCCATAGTGCGGGAATTATGCTTGAAGCTGTCAGGCAAAAGGCAGAAGGATCAGTAAACCAAGGATTTGCTGGCTGTTCGGGGGAAAAGGGAGGGGTAATGGCTGAGGCAGGTTTGTCTTGGATGCTATCCAAGTTTTCTGCTTCTTGTAGTGCTAGATTTTTCACAGCTCCTTCAGTTATTGAGAAGATGTTACAATAATGTTCAATCTGAGCAGACCACTGTCTTACTGAGGTCCTCTCAGCCACCCCGGCAGGTGGGGGGGTCCCAGTAGTGACTGACTTAACCTTGAAGGGGCCTCTCAAAACAATTGGTTGTTGTTGTGCAATTTTCTCCACTTCTATGAGAGCTAAGCTAACCACAAACAAGCCTTTTTCCCAGGTAGTGTACCTCTTTTCAGCATCTTTAAAGCCACAAGAGCAAGAGCTGACAGATCTGATTGGGCCTTCAGGACCCCTTTGCCATATATACAATGACAATCCTGAGGTGGCAAATCCCCATTCTACGTGAAAAGGATCTGTAGGATGAATAGGGCCAAGGGCTTGGTGAGCAGTTGCTTCAAAAAGCAGCAATTTTATTTTAACCAATTTATCATAAGGCAATTTGTCCATTACTTCTCGAGGTAGTCCCCTTTTCAGCCCTAGCAACCACAACTGCTGCTGGTTAGGGATTTGTCTTTCCTTTTCTGGTTTTTCATTAGGAGAAGCAATGTGCCTGACTTCTCTGGGTTTTTCGGGTTTGTCCTCTGAGTGCTTCACTGGTCCATATTTTCCACTGTTATGACTGCTGTTAGATTGTGTGCTAGGAGTAGCAAAAGGCGAGAAGTCAGTGGAGTCAGTGGAACCAGTTTGATCACTTGTGTGTCCAAGAAATCTTTCAAGCCTGTCTACCGGAGTGATAGACGCTATTGTTTTTTGAAGAAGAATTGCTGTTGGTTTAAGAGATTCTGGCAAACCTCGAATTAGAGGGGTCATTATTTCAGGTTTGACAGGTAGTTGCATGGGTGATTCATAGCCATAAATCAATTTTCTTTCATGTATCATTTGCAAGCATGCAGCTTTGTGTATGTTTTCCAGGAGTTGGTCCGGGGTGCTGACTATTGCCAGAGGGTCGCCCCTTTCAAGGGGGCTTAGTCCCCCTGCCCAGTAAGCTGCACGCTGTGTCAGGGACCATGGGGCACGTGTATTCCCTGTTGTTAAGAAAACTCCATGTCCCCAATAGCCACTTACTTCTTGTTCACTTAATTTAATTTGGTCACCACCAGTAAGTGAAACTCTAAAGACATATTTCGTCTCTGATTCGCTAGAAAGTCGGGAGTATTCTTTCTTTAATTTAGCTAATTCAGTGGCTGTGTTGGGTGTTTGTTTGGTGGTTATATGGGGGTCATGAACCTCTGCATTTATATAACTAAATTCTGTTTTGACAAGAGGTCTCAAATTGGAGCAACAGAGTTCCCCACAATTTTGCATGTGTACTAATTCTTTCTGAGGGTATATCTGTTTAATGCTGTATGTCTCCTTTCCTCCTGTTTCCTTTGGTGAATCTACAAGTTTTGAATTTTTGCTCCGCTCTTCTGCAAGGGAAATCTCCAGCAAATATTTCTGATTTCTTTCCTGTTCTAATTGTTTTTGCAAAGCTTCTACCAAATCTTGCAGGGATTCTATTACTTCTCCCTCTCGATTTCTTTCCTGTTCCAATTGTTTTTGCAGGGATTCTATTTCTGCTCTCTCTTCACTTACCCGTTTAAAATGGGTTTCTATGGCTGCCGAAAGGCAGGCCCCCAAAACTGAGCAAAGAATGGTTTTATTTCTGCCCAGTTTATACTTAGCGTCATGTTGCAAAGAATATATTCTATCTACAATGTTTTCACACTTAAACCAATTATCTTGTGCCCACTCTTCTCCAGCTGGAGAAGGTCTAGCACCATGCTTTGTTAGCAAAGCAAAAAGAATATCCTTATCTTTTGTACTAGAATTTTCACTCATTTTTTGTGAAGGGACAAAAACCACTCTCAGGGAGGTATTCTTAAAGTTACAAACAATGGCACAGCTAATACTGTGTTTCCCTTCGCTTCCCTGGAATGGGAGAGGAGACCCAGCTGCTTGGGAGGCACTTCTTCACAAAAACGCCTGTTGTCTCCTCAACTACACCAAGCAGCTTAAAACACAGAGTCCCATCTTTTGCACAGTGAGATCGTTTCTGAAATATCCTGATGACAGGGAGTGCTTATTCGCCTGGGTGTGTACAGTTTGCGGGAATTTTCCCTCGCCCCCCTTGCTTTCTAACAGCGCTCACCGAAGTGGCGTGCTGGGTGCGGCTGAGACGAGGGTCCTTCCCCTTCTACAAACTATATAAAACCCGCAACTCCACAGTCTATCAAGATCCTGTCCGTGACGCCAATTTAAATGTCAGGGTCCGCAAACATATGCGGGGAACCTGATGGTTCGTTTTGGAGATCTCAAAGCGCAAAAGACACAACAGGGGACAAACCAGTTTGCTTAAACAAAAAAAATGCACTTTTATTTAGTGCCCACAATGCGATAGTAGGGAGAGAAAATAGAGAATAGTGAGAAAGATAGAGAAAGAGGGGAAGGGGGATTATAGCTACCACGTGGAGAGTCGGAGGTCCTCAGGACGTAGAGATGCCCATAGACGCGATCTTCTCCAGTGGGGTGTACACAAAGGGTGCACGGGATCCGCAGAGTCTTTATAGGGTGGTCAGGAAAAGGACCAAGGCGAGTGGAATGGAGCCAAAGAGGGCACAGGGCCAGTGCAGGCACCTGCGTCAAAGTTGGGTGCTCAGGAACAAGCAGCAAGCTGTACCCTTCTAGCACGGTCAGTATAACCAGCTCAGTCCACTGTAATGAGCTGCTATTGTTCTTGCATTCCATTCTTGTGGAGATGCGTATCAGTCCTCGGCAGGCGCCCCACCTCAGCCAGGCCAGGGGCTCTCCCCAGTCTCTCCGGGGGTCTTGGTCTTCAACCATCGGAGACAGTTGTGAGGCATAACACATCCTCGGACAGACTCTGACACTGAGGGACATTCCCAGTTCTCCCAGTGACATTCCCAGTCCCCCAGTGACATTCCCAGTTCCCCAGTGACATTCCCAGTTCCCCCAGTGACATTCCCAGTTCCTGAGGGACATTCCCAGTTCCCCCAGTGACATTCCCAGTTCCCCAGTGACATTCCCAGTTCCTGAGTGACATTCCCAGTTCCTGAGGGACATTCCCAGTTCCCCCAGGGACATTCCCAGTTCCCCCAGTGACATTCCCAGTCCCCCAGTGACATTCCCAGTTCCCCCAGTGACATTCCCAGTTCCCCCAGGGACATTCCCAGTTCCCCCAGGGACATTCCCAGTTCCTGAGGGACATTCCCAGTTCCCCCAGGGACATTCCCAGTTCCCCCAGGGACATTCCCAGTTCCTGAGGGACATTCCCAGTTCCCCCAGGGACATTCCCAGTTCTCCCAGTGACATTCCCAGTTCCTGAGGGACATTCCCAGTTCCCCCGTGACATTCCCAGTTCCTGAGGGACATTCCCAGTTCCCCCAGGGACATTCCCAGTTCCCCCAGTGACATTCCCAGTTCCTGAGGGACATTCCCAGTTCCCCCAGGGACATTCCCAGTTCCCCCAGTGACATTCCCAGTTCCTGAGGGACATTCCCAGTTCCCCCGTGACATTCCCAGTTCCCCCAGTGACATTCCCAGTTCCTGAGGGACATTCCCAGTTCCCCCAGTGACATTCCCAGTTCCTGAGGGACATTCCCAGTTCCCCCAGTGACATTCCCAGTTCCCCCGTGACATTCCCAGTTCCCCAGTGACATTCCCAGTTCCTGAGGGACATTCCCAGTTCCCCCGGGACATTCCCAGTTCCTGAGGGACATTCCCAGTTCTCCCAGTGACATTCCCAGTTCCTGAGGGACATTCCCAGTTCCCCCGGGACATTCCCAGTTCCTGAGGGACATTCCCAGTTCCCCAGTGACATTCCCAGTTCCCCAGTGACATTCCCAGTTCCTGAGGGACATTCCCAGTTCTCCAGGGACATTCCCAGTTCCCCCAGTGACATTCCCAGTTCCCCCAGTGACATTCCCAGTTCCCCAGTGACATTCCCAGTTCCTGAGGGACATTCCCAGTTCCCCCAGTGACATTCCCAGTTCCTGAGGGACATTCCCAGTTCCCCCAGTGACATTCCCAGTTCCTGAGGGACATTCCCAGTTCCCAGTGACATTCCCAGTTCCCCAGTGACATTCCCAGTTCCCCCAGGGACATTCCCAGTTCTCCCAGTGACATTCCCAGTTCCCCCAGGGACATTCCCAGTTCTCCCAGGGACATTCCCAGTTCCCCCCGTGACATTCCCAGTTCCCCAGTGACATTCCCAGTTCCTGAGGGACATTCCCAGTTCCCCCAGTGACATTCCCAGTTCCCCAGTGACATTCCCAGTTCCCCCAGTGACATTCCCAGTTCCCCAGTGACATTCCCAGTTCCCCCAATGACATTCCCAGTTCCCCCAGTGACATTCCCAGTTCCCCAGTGACATTCCCAGTTCCCCCAATGACATTCCCAGTTCCCCCAGTGACATTCCCAGTTCCCCAAGGGATATTCCCAGTTCCCCAGTGACATTCCCAGTTCCTGAGGGACATTCCCAGTTCCCCCAGTGACATTCCCAGTTCTCCCAGTGACATTCCCAGTTCCCCCAGGGACATTCCCAGTTCCTGAGGGACATTCCCAGTTCCCCAGTGACATTCCCAGTTCCCCCAGGGACATTCCCAGTTCCTGAGGGACATTCCCAGTTCCTGAGGGACATTCCCAGTTCCTTCAGTGACATTCCCAGTTCCCCAGTGACATTCCCAGTTCCTGAGGGACATTCCCAGTTCCCTCAGTGACATTCCCAGTTCCCCCAGTGACATTCCCAGTTCCCCCAGTGACATTCCCAGTTCTCCCAGTGACATTCCCAGTTCCCCCAGTGACATTCCCAGTTCCTGAGGGACATTCCCAGTTCTCCCAGTGACATTCCCAGTTCCCCCAGGGACATTCCCAGTTCCCCCAGTGACATTCCCAGTTCCCCAGTGACATTCCCAGTTCCCCCAGGGACATTCCCAGTTCCCCCAGTGACATTCCCAGTCCCCCAGTGACATTCCCAGTTCCCCCAGTGACATTCCCAGTTCCCCCAGGGACATTCCCAGTTCCCCCAGTGACATTCCCAGTTCCCCAGTGACATTCCCAGTTCCTGAGGGACATTAACATTTACCCAGGGACATTCCCAATTGGTCCAGGGACGTTCCCATTTCCTACAGTGTCCGTGAATGACAGTAAATGTCCCTCAGGAACTGGGAATGTCACTGGGTGAACTGGGAATGTCACTGGGGGAACTGGAAACGTCCCTGGACAAACTGGGAATGTCCCAGGTTTAACTGGGAACTTCCTTGGTTTAACTGGGTATGTCACTGGGGGAACTGGGAATGTCCCTGGGGGAACTGGGAATGTCACTGGGGGAACTGGGAATGTCACTGGGGAACTGGGAATGTCACTGGGGGACTGGGAATGTCCCTGTTCAAACTGGGAATGTCCCTTTTCAAACTGGGAACGTCCCAGGTTTAACTGGGAATGTCACTGGGAACGTCCTTGCTCACTCTGTCCCCTCTTTGAGCTGCTCCTCCCTCCCCTGATCCCACAAAACATTCCAATCCCTTTTCCAGGCCGTCCCTAATCGGGAACAAAGCCTGACCCGAGTGCCCCGACCCCAAAAATAACTCCCCGACCCCAAAAATAACAACTCCCCGTCCCCTGGACTTGTCCATTTATAGCCACCATTGTCCGAGGTGACAACGGTGACGTTCCGCAGGCCGGGATAAAAATCCCACCCCGAGCTCGGGATCATTTTTCTTCCTTTTGTTCTTCCAACTTCTCCTTTTTCCTTTTTTTTTTTTTTTTTTTTACCCCAAAATCTTTCATGGCTCCTAAAAAACCTGAACCTAAAAAAGCTGAGGCCAAAAAGGAGGAGCCCAAAGCGGCGCCGCCGCCCAAAGCGGCCGAGCCCGAGGTGAAGAAGGAGGTGGAATTTAATCCGGCATCGGTGAAGGTAAAAATTGGGGTGTTGGGGATGGTGGGAGGGAGGGAAAATAGGAAAATTATTGGGGAGTTGGAAAAATTGGGGGTTTTAGGGAAGTGGGGATTTCTCGGGAAAAATGGGAGGTGTTGGAAGTGGAAGTTGTCGGAAAATTGGGGTCGTCGAAAAGTTGGAAATCTTAAAAAATTGGGAATCTTTAAAAAAATCTGAATCCTTAAAAAATTGGGATCTTCAAGAAATTGGAACTGAGAAAATGGAAATCCTCCAAAAAAATTGAAATCCTTAAAAAATTGGGATCCTCGAAAAGTTGGAAATCTTAAAAAAATCTGGTTCCTTATAATAGTGGAGTTTTCAAAAAATGGAAATCCTCAAAAAGTAGAGATCCTCAAAAAATTGGGATCCTCAAAGTATTGGAAATCGCAAAAAAAAAAAATGGAAATTCTCCAAAAAAAAATAAAAATCCTTAAAAAATTGGGATCCTCGAAAAGTTGGAAATTCTCAAAAAATTGGAATCCTCAAAATATTGGGATGCTCAAAAAAATGGAAATCCTCAAAAAATGGAAATCCTCAAAAAATGGAAATCCTCAAAAAATGGAAATCCTGAAAAAATTGGGATCCTCGAAAAGTTGGAAATTCTCAAAATATTGGGATCCTCAAAAAAATGGAAATCCTCAAAAAAAAAAAAAAAAAAAAAAGGAAATTCTCAAAAAAAAAAAAAAAAAGGAAATCCTTAAAAAATTGGGATTCTCGAAAAGTTGGAAATCTTAAAAAAATCTGGATCCTCATAATAGTGGAGTCCTCAAAAAATGGAAATCCTAAAAAAAATTGGAATGCTCAAAAAAATGGAAATCCTCAAAAAAAAATTGGAAATTCTCCAAAAGAAATGGAAATCCTTAAAAAATCGGGATCCTCAAAATAATGGAATCCTCAAAAATGGAAATCCTCAAATAATTGGAACGCTCAGAAAATGGAAATCCTCGAAAACATGGAAATCTTTAAAAAATTGGGATTCTCAAAAAATTGGGATCCTTAAAATATTGGAACGCTCAAAAAATGGAAATCCTCGAAAAGATGGAAATCCTTAAAAAATTGGGATTCTCAAAAAATGGAAATCCTCAAAAAATTGGAACACTCAAAAAATGGAAATCCTCAAAAAATGGAAATCCTCAAAAAAATGGAAATCCTTAAAAAATTGGGATCCTCGAAAAATAGGGATCCTCAAAAAATTGGGATCCTCAAAATATTGGAAACCCTCAAAAAACATGGAAATCCTCAAAAAAAAAAAGGAAATTCTCCAAAAAAAATTTGGAAATCCTCAAAAAATTGGGATCCTCAAAATATTGAAATTCTTAAAAAATTGGAAATCCTCAAAAAATTTGGATTCTCAAAAAATGGAAATCCTCAAAAAAATGGAAATCCTCAAAAAATGGAAATCCTCAAAAAAAAAAAAAAAAGGAAATTCTCAAAAAAAAAAAAAATGGAAATCCTTAAAAAATTGGGATTCTCGAAAAGCTGGAAATCTTAAAAAAATCTGGATCCTCATAATAGTGGAGTCCTCAAAAAATGGAAATCCTAAAAAAAATTGGAATGCTCAAAAAAATGGAAATCCTCAAAAAAATGGAAATTCTCCAAAAAAAATGGAAATCCTTAAAAAATCAGGATCCTCAAAATAATGGAATCCTCAAAAATGGAAATCCTCAAATAATTGGAACGCTCAGAAAATGGAAATCCTCGAAAACATGGAAATCTTTAAAAAATTGGGATTCTCAAAAAATTGGGATCCTTAAAATATTGGAATGCTCAAAAAATGGAAATCCTCAAAAAGATGGAAATCCTTAAAAAATTGGGATTCTCAAAAAATGGAAATCCTCAAAAAATTGGAACACTCAAAAAATGGAAATCCTCAAAAAAAAAAAAAAAGGAAATTCTCAAAAAAATTGAAATCCTTAAAAAAATTGAAATCCTTAAAAAATTGGGATCCTCGAAAAGTTGGAAATCTTAAAAAAATCTGGATCCTTATAATAGTGGAGTTTTCAAAAAATGGAAATCCTCAAAAAGTAGAGATCCTCAAAAAATTGGGATCCTCAAAGTATTGGAAATTGCAAAAAAAAAGGAAATTCTCAAAAAAAAAATGGAAATCCTTAAAAAATTGGGATCCTCGAAATATTGGGATGCTCAAAAAAATGGAAATCCTCAAAAAAATGGAAATCCTCAAAAAATGGAAATCCTTAAAAAATTGGAAATCCTCAAAAAATGGAAATTCTTAAAAAATTGGAAATCCTCAAAAAAATGGAAATCCTCAAAAAATGGAAATCCTCAAAAAAAAATGGAAATTCTGAAAAAATTGGGATCCTCGAAAAGTTGGAAATTCTCAAAATATTGGGATCCTCAAAAAAATGGAAATCCTCAAAAAAAAAAAAAAAAAAAGGAAATCCTTAAAAAATTGGGATTCTCGAAAAGCTGGAAATCTTAAAAAAATCTGGATCCTCATAATAGTGGAGTCCTCAAAAAATGGAAATCCTCAAAGAAATGGAAATCCTCAAAAAAAAAAAAAAAGGAAATTCTCCAAAAAAAAATTGGAAATCCTCAAAAAATTGGGATCCTCAAAAATATTGAAAATCCTAAAAAAAAATTGGAAATCCTCAAATAAAAGGGGGATTTGAACTATTGGAGGAATTATTGGGATAATGGGAATTAAAATCCTAAAAAATGAGCCGGGAGTTGGGATTGTGCCGGATTTGGGAATTCTTTGGGATTTTCCTTTGGGAATTGTGCTTTGGGAATTGTTTTTTGGGAAAATGGATTTTCCTTTGGGAATTGTCCTTTGGGAATTTTCCTTTGGGGAAAAGGGATTGTCCTTTGGAATTTGTGCTTTGGGGGAAAAGGATTTTCCTTTGGGAATTGCGACTTTTCCTTTGAGAATTTTCCTTCGGGAATTGTCTTTTGGGAATTGTCCTTTGGGGAAAAGGATTTTCCTTTGGGAATTTTCCTTTGGGAAAAAGGATTGTCCACTAGGGATTGTCATTTGGGAAAAAGGATTTTCCTTTAGGAATTGTCTTTGGGGAAAGGAATTGTCCTTTGGGAAAAAATATTTTCCTTTGGGAATTGTCCTTCTGGAATTGTGCTTTGGGAATTTTCCTTTGGGAAAAGGAATTTTCCTTTAGGAATTGTCCTTTGGGGGAAAAGGATTTTCCTTTGGGAATTGTGTTTTGGGAAAAGAGTTTTGGGAAAAGAGTTTGTCCTTTGGGAATTTTCCTTTAGGAAAAAGGGTTTGTCCTTGGAGATTTGTCATTTGGGAAAAAGGATTGTCCTTTGGGAATTGTCTTTGGGGAAAGGAATTGTCCTTTAGGAAAAAGGATTTTTCCTTTGGGAATTGTCTTTTTAGGAAAAATTATTTTCCTTTTGGAATTGTCCTTTGGGACTTGTCCTTCGGGAATTTTCCTTTGGGAATTTTCCTTTTGGAAAAGGAATTGTCCTTTAGGAATTGTCCTTTGGGGGAAAAGGATTTTCCTTTGGGAATTGTGTTTTGGGAAAAGAGTTTTGGGAAAAGAGTTTGTCCCTTGGGAATTGTCCTTTGGAAAAAAATATTTTCCTTTGGGAATTTTCCTTTAGGAAAAAGGGTTGTCCTTGGAGATTTGTCCTTTGGGAAAGAGGATTTTCCTTTGGGAATTTTCCTTTGGGAAAGACAATTATTCTTTGGGAATTTTCCTTTGGGAAAAGGATTTTCCTTTGGGAATTTTCCTTTGGGAAAGACAATTATTCTTTGGGAATTTTCCTTTGGGAAAAGGATTTTCCTTTGGGAATTGTGTTTTGGGAATTGTCCTTTGGGAATTTTCCTTTGGGGAAAAGGGATTGTCCTTTGGGATTTGTGCTTTGGGGGAAAAAGGATTTTCCTTTGGGAATTGCGACTTTTCCTTTGAGAATTTTCCTTCGGGAATTGTCTTTTGGGAATTGTCCTTTGGGGAAAAGGATTTTCCTTTGGGAATTTTCCTTTGGGAAAAAGGATTGTCCACTAGGGATTGTCATTTGGGAAAAAGGATTTTCCTTTAGGAATTGTCTTTGGGGAAAGGAATTGTCCTTTGGGAAAAAATATTTTCCTTTGGGAATTGTCCTTCTGGAATTGTGCTTTGGGAATTTTCCTTTGGGAAAAGGAATTTTCCTTTAGGAATTGTCCTTTGGGGGAAAAGGATTTTCCTTTGGGAATTGTGTTTTGGGAAAAGAGTTTTGGGAAAAGAGTTTGTCCTTTGGGAATTTTCCTTTAGGAAAAAGGGTTTGTCCTTGGAGATTTGTCATTTGGGAAAAAGGATTGTCCTTTGGGAATTGTCTTTGGGGAAAGGAATTGTCCTTTAGGAAAAAGGATTTTTCCTTTGGGAATTGTCTTTTTAGGAAAAATTATTTTCCTTTTGGAATTGTCCTTTGGGACTTGTCCTTCGGGAATTTTCCTTTGGGAATTTTCCTTTTGGAAAAGGAATTGTCCTTTAGGAATTGTCCTTTGGGGGAAAAGGATTTTCCTTTGGGAATTGTGTTTTGGGAAAAGAGTTTTGGGAAAAGAGTTTGTCCCTTGGGAATTGTCCTTTGGAAAAAAATATTTTCCTTTGGGAATTTTCCTTTAGGAAAAAGGGTTGTCCTTGGAGATTTGTCCTTTGGGAAAGAGGATTTTCCTTTGGGAATTTTCCTTTGGGAAAGACAATTATTCTTTGGGAATTTTCCTTTGGGAAAAGGATTTTCCTTTGGGAATTTTCCTTTGGGAAAGACAATTATTCTTTGGGAATTTTCCTTTGGGAAAAGGATTTTCCTTTGGGAATTGTGTTTTGGGAATTGTCCTTTGGGAATTTTCCTTTGGGGAAAAGGGATTGTCCTTTGGGATTTGTGCTTTGGGGGAAAAAGGATTTTCCTTTGGGAATTGCGACTTTTCCTTTGAGAATTTTCCTTCGGGAATTGTCTTTTGGGAATTGTCCTTTGGGGAAAAGGATTTTCCTTTGGGAATTTTCCTTTGGGAAAAAGGATTGTCCACTAGGGATTGTCATTTGGGGGAAAAGGGTTTTCCTTTGGGGAATTTCCTTTGGGGGAAAAAGGATTTTCCTTTGGGAATTTTCCTTTTGGAAAAGGGTTTGTCCTTTAGGAATTGTCCTTTGGGAAAAAATATTTTCCTTTGAGAATTGTCCTTTTAGGAAAAAGGATTTTCCTTTGGGAATTGTCCTTCTGGAATTGTGCTTTGGGAATTTTCCTTTTGGAAAAGGAATTGTCCTTTAGGAATTGTCCTTTGGGGGAAAAGGATTTTCCTTTGGGAATTGTGTTTTGGGAACTGTGTTTTGGGAAAAGAGTTTGTCCTTTGGGAATTTTCCTTTAGGAAAAAGGGTTTGTCCTTGGAGATTTGTCATTTGGGAAAAAGGATTGTCCTTTGGGAATTGTCTTTGGGGAAAGGAATTGTCCTTTAGGAAAAAGGATTTTTCCTTTGGGAATTGTCTTTTTAGGAAAAATTATTTTCCTTTTGGAATTGTCCTTTGGGACTTGTCCTTCGGGAATTTTCCTTTGGGAATTTTCCTTTTGGAAAAGGAATTGTCCTTTAGGAATTGTCCTTTGGGAAAAAATATTTTCCTTTTGGAATTGTCCTTTGGGAATTGTCATTTTGGGAAAAAGGATTTTCCTTTAGGAATTGTCCTTTGGGAAAAAGGATTGTCCTTTGGGATTTGCACTTTGGGAATTGTGCTTTGGGAATTGTCCTTTTAGGAAAAATGATTTTCCTTTTGAAATTGTCCTTCTGGAATTGTCCTTTGGGAATTTTCCTTTTGGAAAAGGAATTTTCCTTTAGGAATTGTCCTTTGGGGGAAAAGGATTTGCCTTTGGGATTTGTGCTTTGGGAATTGTCCTTTGGGAAAATGGATTTTCCTTTTGGAATTTTCCTTTTGGAGAAGGGTTTGTCCTTTAGGAATTGTCTTTTGGGAAAAAATATTTTCCTTTTGGAATTGGGCTTTGGGAATTGTCATTTGGGAAAAAGGATTTTCCTTTGGGAATTTTCCTTTGGGAAAGACAATTATTCTTTGGGAATTTTCCTTTGGGAAAAGGATTTTCCTTTAGGAATTGTCTTTGGGGAAAGGAATTGTCCTTTTAGGAAAAATTATTTTCCTTTTGGAATTGTCCTTCTGGAATTGTGCTTTGGGAATTTTCCTTTTGGAAAAGGAATTGTCCTTCTGGAATTGTCCTTTTGGAATTGTCCTTTGGGAATTTTCCTTTGGGAAAAGGAATTGTCCTTTAGGAATTGTCCTTTGGGGGAAAAGGATTTTCCTTTGGGAATTGTGCTTTGGGAAAAGTTTTGGGAAAAGAGTTTGTCCTTTGGGAATTGTCCTTTGGGGGAAAAGGATTTGCCTTTGGGATTTGTGCTTTGGGAATTGTCCTTTGGGAAAATGGATTTTCCTTTTGGAATTTTCCTTTTGGAGAAGGGTTTGTCCTTTAGGAATTGTCTTTTGGGAAAAAAAAAATTTCCTTTGGGAATTGTCCTTTAGGGAAAAGGATTGTCCTTGGAGATTTGTCCTTTGGAAAAGAGGATTTTCTTTTGGGAATTTTCCTTTGGGAAATGTTCTTAGGGAAAAAGGATTTTCCTTTGGGAATTGTCATTTAGGAATTGTCATTTAAGAATTGTCTTTTGGGAAGAAATATTTCCTTTGGGAATAAGGATTTTCCTTTGGGAATTGTCCTTTGGGATTTGTGCTCTGGGATTTGTGCTTTGGGATAAGGGGGGGAAAATGGGAAAAAAAAAAAAGAAAAATTTGGGGAAAACAAGAAAAACAGGGAAAAATGGGAGGAAAATGGGGGAAATGGGGGAAAATGGAAAAAATGAGAAAAATGAGGGAAAAATGGGGGAAAGTTGGAAAAAATGGGAAAAACGGGGGGAAATTGCGGAAAAAAAGGGGAAAAAAAGGGGAAACAAATGGGAAAAAAATTGAGGAAAAATTGGGGGAAAATGGGGAAAAAATGGGGGAAATTGAGGAAAAATGGGAAAAAAGTGGGAAAAATTGGGGAAAAAATCAGGAAAAAAATGGGGGGAAAAAAGGGGAAAAATGTGGAAAAAGGAGGGGAAAGGGGGAAACAAATGGGAAAAAAATGGTGAAAAAAAGGGAAAAAACGGGGGGGAAAAATGGGAAAAATGGGGAAAAAAAGGGGGGAAAAAGGGGAAACAAATGGGAAAAAATTGGGGAAAAATGGGAAAAAATGGGGGAAAAAAGGGAAAAAAAATTGGGGAAAAATTGGGGAAAAATGGGAAAAAATGGGGGAAAAATTGAGGAAAAATGGGAAAAAATGGGAAAAAATTGGGGGAAAAAAGAAAAAAAAAAAACGGGGGGAAAAAAAGGAAAAAAAAAGGAGAAAAAAAAGGAAAAAAAAAAACAGGGAAAATTCAAATTTTTAACCCGACTCCACCTTATCTGCCCTTATCAGTTTCCTTATCTCATTTTTGTCTCCTCCAGGTGGAATTCAGCCCCGACCAGATCGAAGGTGAGGAAAATTTATTTATTTTTCCCTTTTTGGAGTCAAAAAAATCCACCCTTGGGAGGAGAAATTGGGATTTTAGAGTTAATTTGTTGTTTTAATTTTTAATTGTGACAAAAAGACTCAAAAAAACCCAAAAAAACCCCCAAAAAATCCCAAAAAAACCAAAAAACTTTTGGAAATTTGAGGTGGATTTTGCCGGATTTTTTTTTTTTTTTTTTTTTTGCTTGGAAATTTTGTTGGAATTGAGAATTTTCAGGAAATCGATGAATGAGAAGCTTAAAAATTTGGGAATATTTTTAAATTAATTCCAAGCCCTGGGAAAGGGATTTCTGTCCCAGTTTCAGTAAAATTAAAAAAAAAAAAAATTAAAATTAAAATAAAAAAATAGAAATAAAAATAAAAATAAAAAATAGAAATAAAAAATAGGAAAAAATAGAAATTAAAAAATAGAAATAAAAATAAAAGTAAAAATAGAAATAAAAAATAGAAATAGAAATAGAAATAAAAATAAAAATAAAAATAAAAATACAATAAAGTTAGAAATAAATTAAAAAATAAAAATGAAAAATAAAAATAAAAATGAAAATATAAAATAAAAATAAAAATAAAAAATAAAATAAAAATAAAAATAAAAAATTTAAAAATAAAAATAAAAATAAAAAATTTAAAAATAAAAATAAAAATGAAAATGAAAATGAAAATAAAAATAGAAATAAAAATAGAAATAAAAATAAAAATAAAAATAGAAATAAAAAATAGAAATAAAAATAAAAATAGAAATAAAAATAAAAATAAAAATACAATAAAGTTAGAAATAAATTAAAAAATAAAAATGAAAAATAAAAATAAAAATAAAAATAAAAAATTTAAAAATAAAAAAATAAAAATAAAAATGAAAATGGAAATGAAAATAGAAATAAAAATAGAAATAGAAATAAAAATAAAAATAAAAATAAAAAATTTAAAAATAAAAATAAAAATGAAAATGAAAATGAAAATAAAAATAGAAATAAAAAATAGAAATAAAAATAAAAATAGAAATAAAAATAAAAATAAAAATGAAAATATAAAATAAAAATAAAAATAAAAAATAAAATAAAAATAAAAATAAAAAATTTAAAAATAAAAATAAAAATAAAAACGAAAATGAAAATAAAAATAAAAATAAAAATAGAAATAAAAAATAGAAATAAAAATAAAAATAGAAATAAAAAAAAAATAAAAATACAATAAAGTTAAAAATAAATTAAAAAATAAAAATTAAAAATAAAAATAAAAATGAAAATATAAAATAAAAATAAAAGTAAAAAATAAAATAAAAATAAAAATAAAAAATTTAAAAATAAAAATAAAAATAAAAATGAAAATAAAAATAAAAATAAAAATAGAAATAAAAATAAAAATAGAAATAAAAAATTTAAAAATAAAAATAAAAATAAAGATGAAAATAAAAATAGAAATAAAAATAGAAATAAAAATAGAAATAAAAATAAAAATTAAAATAAAAATAAAAAATAGAAATAAAAATAAAAATAGAAATAAAAATAAAAATAAAAATAAAAATAAAAATAAAAATACAATAAAGTTAGAAATAAATTAAAAAATAAAAATGAAAAATAAAAATAAAAATAAAAAATTTAAAAATAAAAAATAAAAAAATAAAAATAAAAATGAAAATGAAAATAAAAATAGAAATAAAAATAGAAATAGAAATAAAAATAAAAATAAAAATAAAAATAAAAAATAGAAATAAAAATAAAAATAGAAATAAAAATAAAAATAAAAATACAATGAAGTTAGAAATAAATTAAAAAATAAAAATGAAAAATAAAAATAAAAATAAAAAATTTAAAAATAAAAAAATAAAAAAATAAAAATAAAAATGAAAATGAAAATAAAAATAGAAATAAAAATAGAAATAGAAATAAAAATAAAAATAAAAATAAAAATAGAATAAAATAAAATAAAAATAAAAATGAAATGCACCATTGCCCTCTGCTGGGCAGAGGAGGGAGGACAGAGGGTGGAGAGTAAAGGATAATAAAGTGAAAAGGATAAAATTGATAAAATTAAAGGAGAAAGGATGAAGTTAAAGGATAAAAGATGAAGTTAAATTATTAAGGATGAAGTTGAAGGATAAAAATAAAGGATAAAGGATGAAGTTAAAGGATAAAGGATAAAAATAAAGGATAAAGGATAAAATGAAAGGATAAAGAATAAAAATAAAGGATAGAAAATAAAAATAAAGGATAAAAATGAAGTTAAAGGATGAAGATAAAGGGTAAATGATAAAAATAAAGGATAGAGGATAAAATGAAAGGATAGAGAATAAAAATAATAAAAATAAAGGATAGAAAATAAAAATAAAGGATAAAATATGAAGTTAAAGGATGAAGTTAAAGGATAAAGGATAAAAATAAAGGATAGAGGATAAAATGAAAGGATAGAAAATAAAAATAAAGGATAAAAGATGAAGTTGAAGATAAAGGATCGAGGATAAAAATAAAGGGTAAAGGATAAATTTAGAGGATAAAACAAAAAGATAAAGGATGAAGCTGAAGGATAATAATAATAATATATTACATACAAATATAATAATAATAATAATAATAATAGAGGATAAAGTTTAAGGATAAAGGGTAAAATTAAAAGATAGAGGATGAAGTTAAAGGATAAAGGATAAAAATAAAGGATAAAGGATAGAAATAAAGGATAGAGGATAAAAATAAAGGAGAGAAAATAAAAATAAAGGATAGAGAATAAAATGAAAGGATCGAAATAAAAAATTAAGGATAAAAGATGAAGTTAAAGTTAAAGGATGAAGTTAAAGGATGAAGTTAAAAGATAAAGGATGAAGGATAAAATGAAAGGATAGAGAATAAAAATAAAGAATAAAGGATGAAGTCAAAGGATAAAGGATGAAGTTGAAGGAAAAATTAAAGGATAGAGGATGAAGTTATATAGAGGAGGAAGTTTAAGGATAAAGGGTAAAAATAAAGGATAAAAAATAAAATAAAGGATAGAGAATAAAAATAAAGGATAAAGGATAAAGTCAAAGGATAAAGGATAAAGTCAAAGGATAAGGGATGAAAATAAAGGATAGAGGATAAAAGTAAAGGGTAAAGGATAAAGTAGAGGATGAAATTAAAGGATAAAAGATGAAGTCAAAAGGTAAAGAATGAAGTTAAAGGATAAAGGATGAAGTTAAAGGGAAGAGGATGAAGTTGAAGGATAAAATTAAAGGATAGAGGATGAAGTTATATAGAGGATGAAGTCAAAGGATAAAGGATGAAAATAAAAGATAGAGGATAAAATGAAAGGATAGAAAATAAAAATAAAGGATAAAAGATGAAATTAAAGGATGGGGTTAAAGGATTAGGGATGAATATAAAGAATAAAGGATGAAAATAAAGGATGAAGATAAAGGATGAAGTTAAAGGTTTAAAATAAAGGATAAAGGATAAAGTTAAAGGATAAAATTAAAGGATAAAGAATGAAGTTACAGAGAGGATAAAGTTTAAGGATAAAGGGTAAAGTTAAAAGATAGAGGATGAAGATAAAGGATAGAGGATAAAATGGAAGGGTAGAGAATAAAAATAAAGGATAAAAATAAAAATAAAGGATAGAGAATAAAAATAAAGGATGAAGGATGAAGTTAAAGGATAAAGGATGAAGGTAAAGGACAGAGGATAAAAATAAAGGATAAAAGACGAAGTTAAAGGATGAAGATAAAGGATGAGGTTAAAGGATAAAGGATAAAAATAAAGGACAGAGGATAAAATGAAAGGATAGAAAATAAAAATAAAGGATAAAGGATGAAGTCAAAGGATAAAGGATGAAGTTGAAGGAAAAACTAAAGGATAGAGGATGAAGTTATATAGAGGATGAAGATAAAGGATGAAGTTAAAAGATAAAGGATGAAGATAAAGGATAGAGGATAAAAATAAAGGGTAAAGGATGAAATTGGAGCATAAAATGAAAGGATAAAGGATGAAGTTAAAGGATAAAGGATAAAAATAAGGAATAGAGGATAAAATGAAATTATAGAGAATGAAAATGAAGGATAGAAAATAAAAATAAAGGATAGAGAATAAAAATAAAGGATAAAAAAATGAAGTTTAAATTAAAGGATAAAGGATGAAGTCAAAGGGTAAAGGATGAAGTTAAAGTTAAAGGACAAAGTTAAACAATAGAGGATGAAGTTAAATGGTAAAGGATGAAGTTAAAGGGTGACAGTAAAGGATGAAGGATGAAGTTAAAGGATGAAGGATGAAGTTGAAGGATAAAGGGTGAAGTTAGAGGATAACAGTAAAGGGTGACAGTAAAGGATGAAGTTGAAGGATGAAGTTAAAGGGTGACAGTAAAGGCTCACAGGCTGTTTTTGGGATCCTCCCCTGACCCTGCAGTTCCAGCAGGGAAAGGACCAGGAGACTCTGGGGAGTCTGGGCTGGATCCTGCCCTGACCCCGTGAGACCCATGGACCCCTTCCTTTGGGAAAGGATCCCATTGATCCCATTGATCCCATTGATCCCATTGATCCCATCGATCCCAACCCTTGATTGATCCCATTGATCCCATTGATCCCATTGATCCCATTGATCCCATCGATCTCAACCCTTGATTGATCCCATTGACCCCAACCCTTGATTGATCCCATTGACCCCAACCCTTGATTGATCCCATTGATCCCATTGATCCCAACATCCCCCAGCCCCATCCACAGGAATCAGTGTGGGAAGGAGAACTCAACCTTTGATTGATCCCATTGATCCCATTGATCACAACCTTTGATTGATCCCATTGATCCCAACCCTTGTCCAAACATCCAACATCTTCCATCCCCATCCACAGGGATCAGTGGTGGGAAAAAAGAACCCAACCTTTAATTGATCCCATTGATCCCAAGGTTTGATTGATCCCATTGATCGCAACCCTTGTCCCAACATCCTCCAGCCACATCCACAGAGATCAGTGGTGGGAAGGGGAACCCAACCTTTGATTGGTCACATTGAGCCCATTGATCGCAACCCTTGTCCCAACATCCCCCAGCCCCACCCACAGGGATCAGTGGTGGGAAAAAATAACCCAACCTGTAATTGATCCCATAGATCCTAACCTTTGATTGATCCCATTGATCCCAACTTTTCATTGATCCCATTGATCCCAACCTTTGATTGATCCCATTGATCCCAATCCTCGTCCCAACGTTCTGTGTCCTCAGGCCCCACATCCACAGGGATCAGTGTGGGAAGGAGAACCCAACCTTTGATTGGTCCCATTGATCCCACTGATCCCATTGATCCCAACCTTTGATCCCATTCAACTCAATATTTGATTGATCCCATTGATCCCATTGATCCCAACCCTTGTCTCAACATCCTCCAGCCCCAAATCCACAGGGATTAGTGGTGGGAAGGGGAACCCAACCTTTGATTGATCCCATTGATCCCATTGATCCCAACCTTTGATTGATCCCATTGATCCCATTGATCCCATTGATCCCAACCCTTGTTCCAACATCCTCCAGCCCCAAATCCACAGGGATCAGTGGCGGGAAGGAGAATCCCTGGGAATGTTCTTGTGTGTCCCTGGGTGTCCCCTGGCTGTCCCTGGGTGTCCCTGGGTGTCCCTGAGTGTCCCCTGGGTGTCCCTGAGTGTCCCCTGTCTGTCCCTGGGTGTCCCTGGGTGTCCCCTGGGTGTCCCTGAGTGTCCCCTGGGTGTCCCTGGGTGTCCCTGGGTGTCCCTGGGTGTCCCTGAGTGTCCCCTGGGTGTCCCTGAGTGTCCCCTGAGTGTCCCCTGGGTGTCCCTGGGTGTCCCTGTCTGTCCCTGGGTGTCCCTGGGTGTCCCTGAGTGTCCCCTGTCTGTCCCTGGTTGTCCCTGGGTGTCCCTGGTTGTCCCTGGGTGTCCCTGGGTGTCCCTGAGTGTCCCCTGGGTGTCCCTGAGTGTCCCCTGTCTGTCCCTGGGTGTCCCTGGGTGTCCCCTGGGTGTCCCTGAGTGTCCCCTGGGTGTCCCTGGGTGTCCCTGGGTGTCCCTGGGTGTCCCTGAGTGTCCCCTGTCTGTCCCTGGGTGTCCCCTGGGTGTCCCTGGGTGTCCCCTGGGTGTCCCTGGGTGTCCCTGGGTGTCCCCTGGGTGTCCCCTGTCTGTCCCTGGGTGTCTCTGGGTGTCCCCTGTCTGTCCCTGGGTGTCTCTGGGTGTCCCCTGTCTGTCCCTGGGTGTCCCCTGTCTGTCCCTGGGTGTCCCTGAGTGTCCCCTGGGTGTCCCCTGTCTGTCCCTGGGTGTCCCTGGGTGTCCCCTGGGTGTCCCTGGGTGTCCCCTGGGTGTCCCCTGTCTGTCCCTGGGTGTCTCTGGGTGTCCCCTGTCTGTCCCTGGGTGTCCCTGGGTGTCCCTGGGTGTCCCTGGGTGTCCCCTGTCTGTCCCTGGGTGTCCCTGGGTGTCCCCTGGGTGTCCCTGGGTGTCCCTGGGTGTCCCCTGTGTGTCCCCTGGGTGTCCCCTGGGTGTCCCTGGGTGTCCCCTGGGTGTCCCCTGAGTGTCCCCTGTGTGTCCCCTGGGTGTCCCTGTGTGTCCCTGGGTGTCCCTGAGTGTCCCCTGTGTGTCCCCTGGGTGTCCCTGGGTGTCCCCTGGGTGTCTCTGAGTGTCCCTGAGTGTCCCCTGGGTGTCCCTGAGTGTCCCCTGTCTGTCCCTGGGTGTCCCTGGGTGTCCCCTGGGTGTCCCTGGGTGTCCCTGTCTGTCCCTGAGTGTCCCCTGAGTGTCCCCTGGGTGTCCCTGGGTGTCCCTGAGTGTCCCTGAGTGTCCCCTGGGTGTCCCTGTCTGTCCCTGAGTGTCCCCTGAGTGTCCCCTGGGTGTCTCTGGGTGTCCCTGGGTGTCCCCTGGGTGTCCCCTGGGTGTCCCCTGGGTGTCCCTGTGTGTCCCCTGTCTGTCCCTGGGTGTCTCTGGGTGTCCCTGGGTGTCCCTGGGTGTCCCTGAGTGTCCCCTGGGTGTCCCCTGGGTGTCCCTGAGTGTCCCCTGTCTGTCCCTGGGTGTCCCTGAGTGTCCCCTGTCTGTCCCTGAGTGTCCCCTGGGTGTCCCCTGGGTGTCCCTGGGTGTCCCTGTGTGTCCCCTGTCTGTCCCTGGGTGTCCCTGAGTGTCCCCTGTCTGTCCCTGAGTGTCCCCTGGGTGTCCCCTGGGTGTCCCTGGGTGTCCCTGTGTGTCCCCTGTCTGTCCCTGGGTGTCCCTGAGTGTCCCCTGTCTGTCCCTGAGTGTCCCCTGGGTGTCCCCTGGGTATCCCTGGGTGTCCCTGTGTGTCCCCTGTCTGTCCCTGGGTGTCCTTGAGTGTCCCCTGGGTGTCTCTGGGTGTCCCTGGGTGTCCCTGGGTGTCCCTGGGTGTCCCCTGAGTGTCCCCTGGGTGTCCCCTGGGTGTCCCCTGGGTGTCCCTGGGTGTCTCTGAGTGTCCCTGGGTGTCCCTGGGTGTCCCTGAGTGTCCCCTGGGTGTCCCCTGAGTGTCCCCTGGGTGTCCCTGAGTGTCCCCTGGGTGTCTCTGGGTGTCCCTGGGTGTCTCATCCAAATTATTTCTCCCCAAACCACAAAACGAAACAGGGAACACAAACAATCAGAGATAACAAAACTCATAATTTTTTTTTCTCCCAAATTTATTTTTTAAAATTAGATTTAAATAAAATAAATAATAAAAAAACCCAAAATTTTTTGAAAAAGAAATAAATCATTTTAAATTTAATTTTAATTTTAATCATTTTTTTTTAACAAAAAATTTCTCCCAAACCACAAAATGAACCTTTTGGACAGTTAACAAGGAAAAAATATTTAGATTATATTGAATTAATATAATATAATAAAGATATAAATAGAAATTATTATAATAAATAAATAATATAATATATTATTATAAATAAATAAATATAAAGTAAATGTAAATAAATAAATAAGTAATATATTAACATAATATATTATACATTATATATTATAATAATAGATAATATAACATATAATATATTATAATATATTATATATATTATAATATATTATATAATAAATGTATTAATATTTAATGAATACAATAAATAAACTAATATAACAAATAATAAATTATATTGAATTTATCCAAGGCACCAATCAAATAAATCTCCTCCTGAAATCCTATTTTGTTCCCCTCCCAGAGTTCAAGGAGGCCTTTTCCCTGTTTGACCGGACGCCCAAGTCGGAGATGAAAATCACCTTTGCGCAGTGCGGGGACGTGCTCAGAGCCCTGGGGCAGAACCCCACCCAGGCCGAGGTCATGAAACTGCTGGGGAGACCCAAACCTGAGGGTTCGTCACCTCCTGCTCTTCCTCTTCTTCCTCCTCTTCCTCTTCTTCCTCTTCCTCCTCTTCCTCTTCTTCCTCCTCTTCCTGCTCCTCCTTCTCCTCCATCCTCCTCCTCTTCCTCCTCCTCTTCTTCCTCCTCCTTCTCTTCTTCTTCCTTTTCCTCTTCCACCTCCTCTTCCTCTTCCTCTTCTTCCTCCTCCTCCTCTTCATCCTCCTCTTCCTCTTCCTTCTCTTCCTCTTCCACCTCCTCTTTGTCCTCATCTTCCTCCTCCTCCTCCTCTTCATCTTCCTCCTGTTCCTCCTCCTTCTCCTCCTTCTCTTCCTCTTCCTCCTCCTCCATCCTACTCCTTCTCCTCCTCCTCCTCCTTTTCTTCTCCTCCTCCTCTTCCTCCTCCTCCTCTTCCTTATCCTCATCCTCCTCTTTCTCTTCCTCCTGTTCCTCCTCCTTCTCCTCCTTCTCTTCCTCTTCATCCTCCTCCTCCTCCTCCTCTTCCTCTTCCTCTTCCTCCTCCTCATCTTCCTCCTCCTCATTTTCCTCCTCCTCTTCCTCATCCTCCTTCTCCTCCTCCTCCTCTTCTTCTTCCTCCTCCTCCTCCTTCTCTTCTTCTTTCTCTTCCTCTTCCTCTTCTTCTTCTTCCTCTTCCTTCTGCTCTTCTTCTTCCTCCTCCTCCTCTTCCTGCTCCTTGTCCTCATCCTTCCTCCTCCTCCTCCTCCTCCTTTTCTTCTCCTCCTCCTCTTCCTCTTCCTCCTCCTCCTCCTCTTCCTTGTCCTCATCCTCCTCCTCTTTCTCTTCCTCCTGTTCCTCCTCCTTCTCCTCCTTCTCTTCCTCTTCCTCTTCCTCTTCTTCCCCCTCCTCCTCCTTCTCCTCTTCCTCTCCTCCTCTTCCTTTTCTTCCTCCTCCTTCCTCCTCTTCCTCCTCCTCCCCCTCTTCATTTTCCTCCTCTTCCTGCTCCTCTTCCTCCTCTTCCTCCATCCTCTTCCTCTTCCTCCTGCCCCTCCTCCTCCTCCTCTTCGTCCTTCCCAAATTTCCATTTCCAGGCTCTTGTCCCCCTTTTACCCCGCATTTATCCCCACAGCTCTCTTCTCACGGTGGATATCCCATGATTATTCCCATAATCCTCCCAAATTTCCATTTCCACACTTTTCTTTCCTTTTATCCAATATTTATCCTCACAAATCTTCTACCTCATGGTGGATATCCCATGGTCATTCCACGAATCCACCCAAATTTCTATTTCCCCTCTCTTTCTCCTTTAATCCAACATTTATCTCCCCAAATTTCCATTTCCAGGCTCTTCCCTCTTTTTATCCAACATTTATTCCCACAGATCTTCCACCTCATGGTGGATATTCCATTGTTAATCCCATAATCCTCCCAAGCTTTCATTGCCACGCTTTTCTTTCCTTTTATCCAACATTTATCCCCACAATCTTCCACCCCATGGTGGATATTCCATGGTCATTCCCAGAATCCTCCAAAATGTCTATTTCCCCTCTCTTTCTCCTTTAATCCAACATTTCTCTCCCCAAACTTCCATTTCCAGGCTCTTCTCTCCCTTTATCCAACATTTACCACCAGATCTTCCACTCCATGGTGGAAATCCCATGGTTAATTCCCAGAATCCTCCTAAACTTCCACTTCCATTCTCTTTCCCCTTTAATCCAACTTTTATCTTCTACCCCACGGTGGATATTCCATTGTTATTCCCCAAATCCTCCCAAATTTCCATTTCCAGACTCTTCTCTCCTTTAATCAACATCCATTACCATATTGTGGATATCCCATGGTTATTTCCAGAATTGTCCTAAATTTCCATTTCCAGGCTCTTTCTTCTTTAATCCAACATTTATCTTCTACCCCATGCTGGATATTCCACGATTAATTCCCAACTCTCCCAAAATCTCCCCAATTTCCATTTCCATGTTCTTCTCTCCATTTATCCAACATTTCTCTCGTACCCGATATTGGATATCCCATTGTTATTCCTGGAATTCCCATGAATTCCCACGTCGCGCGTGTTTTGCAGAGATGAACTCCAGGATGATTGACTGTGAGACGTTCCTGCCTGGGTCGATATTCCATCGTTATTCCCAGAATCCCCCAAATTTCCACTTCCATGTTTTTCCCTCCCTTTAATCCAACATTTATCTCCTACCCCATGGTGGACATCCCATTGTTATTCCCAGAATCCCCCAAATCTCCATTTCCAGGCTCTTCTCTTCCTTTATCCAACATTTATCTTCTACCTCATGGTGGACATCCCACGTTTAATTCCCAAAAGCCTCTGAAATTTCCATTTCCAGGCTCTTCTCTCCCTTTATCCAACATTTATCCCCACAGATCTTCCACCCCATTCTGGATATCCCATGATTATTCCCAGAATCCCCTCAAACTTCCATTTCCATGTTTTTCTCTCCCTTTAATCCAACATTTATCCCCACATTTCTGTGCTCTTGGTGGATATCCCATGGTTAATTCCCAGAATCCTCCCAAATTTCTATTTCCATGTTTTTCTCTCCCTTTATCCAACATTCATTCCCACAGATCTTCTACCCCATGGTGGATATTCCATTTTTAAATCCCAACTCTCCCAAAATCTCCCCAATTTCCATTTCCAGGCTTTTTTTTCTCCTTTAACCCAACATTTCTCTCGTGCCCGATATTGGACATCCCACATTTAATTCCCATAATCCCCCAAATTCCCGTGTCCCGCGTGTTTTGCAGAGATGAACTCCAAGGTGATCGACTGTGAGACGTTCCTGCCTGGGTCGATATCCCATCGTTATTCCCAGAATCCCCCAAATTTCCACTTCCATATTTTTCCCTCCCTTTAATCCAACATTTATCTCCTACCCCATGGTGGACATCCCACGTTTAATTCCCAAAATCCTCCGAAATTTCCATTTCCAGGCTCTTCTCTCCCTTTATCCAACATTTCTCTTCTACCCCCTGGTGGACATCCCACGTTTAATTCCCAAAAGCCTCCGAAATTTCCATTTCCAGGCTCTTCTCTCCCTTTATCCAACATTTATAACCACAGATCTTCCACCTCATGGTGGATATCCCATGGTTATTCCCAAAACCCTCCCAAATTTTTATTTCCAGGTTCTTTCTCCTTTAACCAACATTTATCTCCTACCCCATGGTGGATATCCCATTGTTATTCTCAAAATCCTCCCAAACTTTAATTTCCACACTTTTCTTTCCTTTAATCCAACATTTATCTCCCCAAATTTCCATTTCCAGGCTCTTCTCTCCCTTTATCCAACATTTATCCCCACAGATCGTCCACCCCATGGTTGATATCCCATTGTTATTCCCAAAATCCTCCCAAATCTCCATTTCCAGGCTCTTCTCTTCCTTTATCCAACATTTCTCTTCTACCCCCTGGTGGACATCCCACGTTTAATTCCCAAAATCCTCCGAAATTTCCATTTCCAGGCTCTTCTCTCCCTTTATCCAACATTCATCCCCATGGATCTTCCACCCCATGGTGGACATCCCATTGTTATTCCCAAAATCCTCCCAAATTTCCATTTCCAGGCTCTTCTCTCCCTTTATCCAACTTTTATGTTCTTATCATGGTGGATATCCCATCGTTATTCCCAAAATCTCCCAAATTTCCACTTCCATGTTTTTCTCTCCCTTTGTCCGATATTTATCCCCACAGTCCTGCCCTCCCAGTGGATATTCCATTTTTAAATCCCAACTCTCCCAAAATCTCCCCAATTTCCATTTCCAGGCTTTTTTTTCTCCTTTAACCCAACATTTCTCTCATACCCGATATTGGACATCCCACTTTTAATCCCATAATCCCCCGAATTCCCGCGTCGCGCGTGTTTTGCAGAGATGAACTCCAAGGTGATCGACTGTGAGACGTTCCTGCCTGGGTCGATATCCCATCGTTATTCCCAAAATCCTCTTAATTTCCATTTCCAGGCTCTTCTCTCCTTTAATCCAACATTTATCTTCTACCCCCTGGTGGCTATCCTATGGTCATTCCCAGAATCCCCCAAACTTCCATTCCCAGGCTCTTCTCTCCCTTTATCCAACTTTTATCTCCTACCTCATGGTGGATATTCCATCATTTTTCCCAAAATCCCCCCAAATTTCCATTTCCAGGCTCTTCTCTCCTTTTACTTAACATTTATTCCCACAGATCTTCTACCTCATGCTGGATATTCCATGATTAATTCCCAACTCTCCCAAAATCTCCCAAATTTCCATTTCCAGGCTCTTTCTTCTTTAATCCAACATTTATCTCCTACCCCATGGTTGATGTCCCATCGTTATTCCCAAAATCCTCTCAAATTTTCACTTCCAGGCTCTTCTCTCCCTTTTATCCAACATTCATCACCAGATCTCCTACCCCATGGTGAATATCCCATGGTCATTTCCAGAAACCTCTCAAACTTCCATTTCCATGTTTTTCTCTTCCTTTAATCCAATATTTATCTCCTACCCCATGCTGGATATCCCATCATTTTCCCCAAAATCCTCCCAAATTTCCATTTCCAGGCTCTTTTTTCTCCTTTAACCCAACATTTCTCTCGTGCCTGATATTGGACATCCCACGTTTAATTCCCGGAACTCCCTGAATTCCCACGTCGCGCGTGTTTTGCAGAGATGAACTCCAAGATGATCGACTGTGAGACGTTCCTGCCTGGGTCGATATCCCATCGTTATTCCCAGAATCTCCCAAATTTCCACTTCCATGTTTTTCTCTCCCTTTAATCCAACATTTATCTCCCACCCCATGGTGGATATTCCATGGTTATTCCCAAAACCTTCCCAAATTTCCATTTCCAGGCTCTTCTCTCCCTTTATCCAACTTTTATCTTCTACCCCCTGGTGGACATCCCACGTTTAATTCCCAAAATCCTCCGAAATTTCCATTTCCAGGCTCGTCTCTCCCTTTTATCCAACATTTATAACCACAGATCTTCCACCTCATGGTGGATATCCCATGGTTGTTCCCAAAGTCCTCCCAAATTTTTATTTCCAGGTTCTTTCTCCTTTAACCAACATTTATCTCCTACCCCATGGTGGATATCCCATTGTTATTCTCAAAATCCTCCCAAACTTTAATTTCCACACTTTTCTTTCCTTTAATCCAACATTTATCTCCCCAAATTTCCATTTCCAGGCTCGTCTCTCCCTTTTATCCGACATGTATCCCCACAGATCGTCCACCCCATGGTTGATATCCCATTGTTATTCCCAAAATCCTCCCAAATTTCCATGTTTTTCTCTCCCTTTGTCCAATATTTAATATTTATCCCCACAGTCCTGCCCTCTCAGTGGATATTCCATGATTAATTCCCAACTCTCCCAAAATCTCCCAAATTTCCATTTCCAGGCTCTTTTTTCTCCTTTAATCCAACATTTATCTCCTACCCCATGATGGACATCCCACATTTAATTCCCATAATCCCCCGAATTCCCGCGTCGCGCGTGTTTTGCAGAGATGAACTCCAAGGTGATCGACTGTGAGACGTTCCTGCCTGGGTCGATATCCCATCGTTATTCCCAGAATCTCCCAAATTTCCACTTCCACTCTCTTTCCCGTTTAATCCAACATTTATCTCCTACCCCATGGTGGACATCCCACATTTAATTCCCAAAAGCCTCCGAAATTTTCATTTCCAGGCTCTTCCCTCTTTTTATCCAACATTTATCTCCCACCCCATGGTGGATATCCCATTGTTATTCCCAAAATCCCCCCAAATTTCCATTTCCAGGCTCTTTCTCCTTTAACCAACATTTCTCTCCCCAAATTTCCATTTCCAGGCTCTTCTCTCCCTTTATCCAACATTTACCACCAGATTTTCCACTCCATGGTGAAAATCCCATGGTTAATTCCCAGAATCCTCCTAAATTTCCACTTCCACTCTCTTTCTCCTTTAATCCAACATTTATCTCCCCAAATTTCCATTTCCAGGCTCTTCTCTCCCTTTATCCAACATTTATCCCCAAAGATCTTCCACCCCATGGTCGATATCCCATCGTTATTCCCAAAATCCTCCACATTTCCATTTCCATGTTTTTCTCTCCTTTATCCAACATTTCTCTCGTACCTGATATTGGATATCTCATTGTTATTCCCATAATCCCCCGAATTCCCGCGTCGCGCGTGTTTTGCAGAGATGAACTCCAAGATGATCGACTTTGAGACGTTCCTGCCGATGCTGCAGCACATCGCCAAGACCAAGGACACGGGCACCTACGAGGATTTCGTGGAGGGGCTGCGGGTCTTCGACAAGGAGGGGAACGGGACGGTGATGGGGGCCGAGCTCCGCCACGTCCTGGCCACGCTGGGTGAGGGAAAAATCACCTCGGGGGTTTCTGTCCGTCCTTTCTTCTTGTTTTTTAACCTTTTGGTTCTCTTTGAGTTCGCTGATAAATGGCAAAAATCAAATGTAAAATATGAGAAATCAAATATCCATTTTTGTTGTGTTTGGTTTTGCCAATAAATGGCAACTGTCAAATGTCAGAAATCAAATGTCCCTTTTTGTTGTGTTTGAGTTCGACGATAAACGGCAAAAATCAAATGTCAAATGTCAGAAATCAAATGTCCCTTTTTTGTTGTGTTTGGTTTCTCCAAGAAACGTCAAAAATCAAATGTCAAATATCAGAAATCAAATGTCCCTTTTTTGATGGGTTTGGTTTCTCCGATAAATGGCAAATGTTAAATATCAAATATCAGAAATCAAATGTCCCTTTTTGTTGTGTTTGAGTTTGTCGATAAATGGCAAAAGTCAAATGTCAAATGTTCAAAATCAAATATCCCTTTTTGTCGTGTTTGGTTTCTCCAAGAAATGACAAAAGTCAAATGTAAAATATCAGAAATCAAATATCCCTTTTTGTTGTGTTTGGTTTCTCTAAGAAATAGCAAATATCAAATATCAGAAATCAAATATCCCTTTTTTGATGGGTTTGGTTTCTCCAAGAAATGTCAAATATCAAATATCAGAAATCAAATATCCCTTTTTTGATGTGTTTGGTTTCTCCAAGAAATGGCAAATGTCAAATGTCAGAAATCAAATGTCCTTTTTTGTTGTGTTTGGTTTCTCCGATAAATAGCAAATGTCAAATATCAGAAATCAAATATCCCTTTTTGTTGTGTTTGAGTTTGACGATAAACGGCAAAAATCAAATGTCAAATATGAGAAATCAAATATCCCTTTTTGTCGTGTTTGGTTTCTCCAAGAAACATCAAAAATTATCAAATGTCAGAAATCAAATGTCCCTTTTTGTTGTGTTTGGTTTCTCCGATAAATGGCAAATGTTAAATATCAAATATCAGAAATCAAATATCCCTTTTTGTTGTGTTTGAGTTTGTCGATAAATGGCAAAAGTCAAATGTCAAATGTTCAAAATCAAATATCCCTTTTTGTCGTGTTTGGTTTCTCCAAGAAATGACAAAAGTCAAATGTCAAATATGAGAAATCAAATGTCCCTTTTTGTTGTGTTTGGTTTCTCTAAGAAATGTCAAATGTCAAATATCAGAAATCAAATATCCCTTTTTTGATGGGTTTGGTTTCTCCGATAAATGGCAAATGTTAAATATCAAATATGAGAAATCAAATGTCCCTTTTTGTTGTGTTTGAGTTCGCCGATAAATGGCAAAAATCAAATGTCAAATATCAGAAATCAAATATCCCTTTTTGTTGTGTTTGGGTTCTCCAAGAAATGGCAAATGTCAAATGTCAAATATCAGAAATCAAATATTCCATTTTTGTTGTGTTTGGTTTCGCCGATAAATGGCAAAAGTCAAATGTCAGAAATCAAATGTCCCTTTTTGTCGTGTTTGGTTTCGCTGATAAATGGCAAAAGTCAAATGTCAAATATGAGAAATCAAATATTCCCTTTTTTGTTGTGTTTGGTTTCTCCAAGAAATGTCAAATGTCAAATATCAGAAATCAAATGTCCCTTTTTGTTGTGTTTGGTTTCTCCGATAAATGGCAAATGTTAAATATCAAATATGAGAAATCAAATGTCCCTTTTTGTTGTGTTTGGTTTTGCCGATAAATGTCAAAAATCAAATGTCAAATATCAGAAATCAAATATCCCTTTTTGTTGTGCTTGAGTTCGCTGATAAACAGCAAAAATCAAATGTCAGAAATCAAATGTCCCTTTTTGTTGTGTTTGGTTTTGCCGATAAATGTCAAAAATCAAATGTCAAATACCAGAAACCAAATATCCCTTTTTGTTGTGTTTAGTTTCTCCGATAAATGTCAAAAATCAAATGTCAAATACCAGAAACCAAATATCCCTTTTTGTTGTGTTTGGTTTCGCCGATAAATGTCAAAAGTCAAATGTCAAATATGAGAAATCAAATATCCCTTTTTGTTGTGTTTGAGTTCGCCGACAAATGGCAAATGTCAAATGTCAGAAATCAAATATTCCTTTTTTGTTGTGTTTGGTTTCTCCAAGAAACATCAGAAATCAAATGTCAAAAATCAGAAATCAAATATCCCTTTGATTGGGGGATATTCTGGGACGATGGGATATTCTGATAAATGGCAAAAATCAAATGTCAAATATTAGAAATCAAATGTCCCTTTTTGTTGGGTTTGGTTTCTCCAAGAAATGGCAAATGTCAAATATCAGAAATCAAATGTCCCTTTTTGTTGTGTTTGGTTTCTCTGATGAATGTCAAAAATCAAATGTCAGAAATCAAATGTCCCTTTTTGCCGTATTTGGTTTCTCTAAGAAATAGCAAATGTCAAATATGAGAAATCAAAAATCCCTTTTTGTCGTGTTTGGTTTCTCCAAGAAACGACAAAAAATTATCCAATGTCAGAAATCAAATGTCCCTTTTTGTTGTGTTTGGTTTCTCCGATAAAGGTCAAAAATCAAATGTCAAATATTAAAAGTGAAAAATCAGATCTTCAAAGTTAAGTGTTGTATGTTTAATATTTGATATTTGGTAGTTAATATTTCATATTAAATTGTATTAATATTTAATATTAAATTAATTATTAAAAATATTAGGAATATTATTGAAAGTCCTGACTTCCTAAATTGTGAACTCCTTAAATTCCTGAATTCCTGAATTCCTAAATTGTGAGCTCATAAATTCTTGAATTCCTAAATAATTCCTGATTAATCCCTAAATAATTCCTGAATTAATTCCTAAATAATTCCTAAATAATTCGTAAATAATTCTTGTATTAATTCCTGAACAATTCCTAAATAATTCCTGAATTAACCCCTAAATAATTCCTGAATTAACCCCTAAATAATTCCTGAATAATTCCTAAACAATTCCTGTATTAATTCCTGAATAATTCCTAAATAATTCCTGAATAATCTTAAATAATTCCTGTATTAATTCCTAAATAATTCCTGTATTAATTCCTAAATAATTCCTGAATAATTCCTGAATTAATTCCCAAATAATTCCTGTATTAATTCCTAAATAATTCCTGTATTAATTCCTGAATTAATTCCTAAATAATTTCTGAATTAATTTCTAAATAATTCCTGTATTAATTCCTGCATTAATTCCTAAATCATTCCTGCATTAATTCCTGAATAATTCCTGAATTAATTCCTGAATAATTCCTGAATAATTCCTAAATAATTCCTGAATTAACCCCTAAATAATTCCTGAATTAATTCCTAAAAAATTCCCGAATAAATCCCTAAATAATTCCTGAATTAATTCCTAAATCATTCCTGAATTATTTCCTAAATAATTCCTGTAATAATTCCTAAATCATTCCTAAATAATTCCTAAATAATTCCTGTATTAATTCCTGAACAATTCCTAAATAATTCCTGAATTAATTCCTAAATAATTCCTGTATTAATTCCTGAATAATTCCTAAATAATTCCTGAATAATCTTAAATAATTCCTGAAGAAATCCCTAAATAATTCCTGAATAATTCCTGAATAATTCCTGAATAATTCCTAAATTAATTCCTAAATAATTCCTGTATTAATTCCTGAATAATTCCTAAACAATTCCTGTATTAATTCCTGAATAATTCCTAAATAATTCCTGAATAATCTTCAATAATTCCTGTATTAATTCCTGTATTAATTCCTGAATAATTCCTGAATAATTCCTGTATTAATTCCTAAATAATTCCTGAATAATTCTTGAATAATTCCTGTATTAACCCCTAAATAATTTCTGAATTAATTCCTAAATAATTCCTGTATTAATTCCTGAATAATTCCTAAATAATTCCTGAATAATTCCTAAATAATCTTAAATAATTCCTGTATTAATCCCTAAATAATTCCTGTATTAATCCCTAAATAATTCCTGCATTAATTCCTAAATAATTCCTGAATAATTCCTAAATAATTCCTGAATTAATTCCTAAACAATTCCTGTATTAATTCCTGAATAATTCCTGAATAATTCCTAAATCATTCCTAAATAATTCCTGAATTAACCCCTAAATAATTTCTGAAGAATTCCTAAATAATTCCTGTATTAATTCCTGAATCAATTCCTAAATAAATCCTGTAATAATTCCTGAATAATTCCTAAATAATTCCTGTATTAATTCCTGAATAATTCCTAAATAATTCCTAAATAATCTTAAATAATTCCTGCATTAATTCCTGTATTAATTCCTGAATAATTCCTAAATAATTCCTGTATTATTTCCGAAATAATTCCTGAATAACCCCTAACCAATTCCTGAATTTTGTTCCCCTGCAGGGGAGCGTCTGACGGAGGAGGAGGTGGATAAATTGATGGCGGGACAGGAAGACGCCAACGGCTGCATCAACTATGAAGGTGAAGAGTTTTTATAAAAATATTCTTAAAATATTATTTTAGAAGTTTTAAATCTGTGGAAAATGTGGAGAAAAAATTCCCTTTTTTTTTTGCCCAATTTTTTGTGTGAGAAACTCCAGATGAATTTAAAAAAATTTGGATTTTTTTTGCCCAAATTTTTGTCTGATAAATCTCAGATAAATTATAGGATTATATTTTTTTATTTTGCAATTGTATTTTATATCTATATATTATTATATATATACATTATATATTATATATAATATTATATACTAGATGTTATAAATTATTATATATATTATTATGTATTTTATTAATATAATATATATTATGATATATATTATTATGTATTTTATTAATATATTCTATTCTACTAGACTATATGATATTATACTATCATTTATTATATTAATACATTAATATATTAATCAATATTATATTTATATCATATTATACTATATTATATTTTACTGCGTTTTATTATATTGATTTAATATTTATATTATATTTATATTAATGTTACATTACATACTATATTATATTCCATTACAATATATTATATTACATTTTATTATATTTATATTAATATTGCATTATATTATATTATATTACATTATGTTATATCATATTTTATTATATTACATTATACTATATTATATTGCATTATATTATATTATGTTATATTATGCTACATTACATTACATTATATTACATTATATTGCATTATATTTTATTACATTACATTATATTACATTACATATTATTTTATATTACATTATATTACATTATATTAAATTATATAATCTAAAATTATATTAACTTACATTATATCACATTATATTACATTACATTATATTAAAATATATTATATTATATTATGTTACATTATATTAAATTACATTATATTACGTTACATTATATTACATTACATTATATTATATTACACTACATTATATTACATTCTATTATATTACATTACATTATGCTACATTATATTATATTACGTTATGTTATGTTATATTTATATCATATTATACTCTATTTTACTGTGTTTTATTATATTAATTCAATATTAATATTATATTATATTTAAACTGTTATATTACATTCTATTATATTACATTACATTACCTTATATTATATTACATTATATTACATTACATTGCATTATATTATATTATATTATATTTATTACATTACATTATATTATATTACATTATATTACATTACATTGCATTACCTTACATTACATTACATTACAATATATTATATTACATTATATTATATTAATGTAATATACTCTATTTTACTGTTTTATTCTATTAATTCAATATTAATATTATATTATATTTAAACTTATATTACATAATATTATATTACATTACATTACGTTATATTACATTACATTTTATTACAATATATTATATTACATTGTATTACATTACATTATATTTTATTACATTATATTATATTATATTACATTATATTATATTACATTACATTATATTACATTATATTATATTACATTACATTATATTATATTACATTACATTATATTATATTATATTACATTACATTGTATTACATTGTATTACATTACATTATATTACATTATATTATATTATATTATATTAATATAATATACTCTATTTTACTGTTTTATTTTATTAATTCAATATCAATATTATATTATATTTAAACTGTTATATTACATAATATTATATTACATTACATTATGTTACATTACATTTTATTACAATATATTATATTACATTGTATTACATTACATTACATTATATTACATTATATTATATTATATTATATTACATTATATTATATTATATTATATTACATTATATTATATTATATTACATTACATTATATTACATTATATTGTATTATATTATATTAATATACTCTATTTTACTGTTTTATTCTATTAATTCAATATCAATATTATATTATATTTAAACTGTTATATTACATAATATTATATTACATTACATTATATTACATTACATTATATTACAATATATTATATTACATTGTATTACATTACATTACATTATACTACATTATATTATATTATATTACATTATATTATATTATATTATATTATATTACATTATATTATATTATATTATATTATATTATATTATATTACATTGTATTACATTATATTATATTATATTATATTATATTGCATTATATTATATTATATTACATTATATTATATTACATTACATTAATCTGCATTTTATTATATTATATTAAATTATATTGTATTACATTATATTACATTATATTATATTACATTAAATTATATTACATTACATTGCATTATATTTCATTACATTACATTATATTGCGTTATAATATATTATATTATATTTATATCATATTATACTCTATTTTACTGTGTTTTATTCCATTAATTCAATATTAATATTATATTATATTTAAACTGTTATATTACATATTATTATATTACATTACATTTTATTACAATATATTATATTACATTGTATTACATTACATTACATTATATTGAATTACATTATATTATATTATATTACATTATATTACATTACATTACATTACATTATATTATAATATATTATCATTTTATTATATTATATTATATATCATTATAATATATTATATTACATTACACTATTACATTTTACTATATTATAGTACATTATATTATATTACATTATAATTTTATTATATTACATTATATTACATTATATTATATTACATTACATTATATTACATTATTATTAATAATATAATCCCACATTTCCAATGGAATTTCATTTTCCACACGATAATTGATCCTTTTTTCCTCTTTTTTTCTGTCCCAGCCTTTGTGAAGCACATCATGGCCAACTGAGCCCAGGTGAGACCCCCCGAAAAATAAAATATTTCATTGATTAATTCCAACTGAGCCCCGGATTTGATGGCAAAGATCAGGAATTGGGGGAAAAGGGGAAAAATTGGGGGAAAAAAAGGAAAAAATTGGGGAAAAAAAATGAAAAAATTTGGGAAAAAAAGGGGAAAAATTGGGAAAAATGGGAATAAAATGGGGAAAAAATTGGGAGAAAATTGGGAGAAAATTTGGGGGAAAAATGAGAAAAAATGGTGAAAATTGGGGAAAAAATGGGGAAAATGAGAAAAATTGGGGAAAAATTGGGGGAAAAATTGGGGGAAAAATTGGGGGAAAAATTGGGAAAAAAAGG
This sequence comes from Zosterops lateralis, assembly GCF_965231275.1. NCBI lineage: Eukaryota > Metazoa > Chordata > Aves > Passeriformes > Zosteropidae > Zosterops > Zosterops lateralis. The sequence goes on from NC_139762.1 coordinate 2,050,082, forward strand.
GAAAAAAATTGGGGAAAAAAAGGGGAAAAATTGGGAAAAATGGGAATAAAATGGGAAAAAAGAGGAAAAATTAAGAAAAATTGGGGGAAAGTTGGGGAAAAATGGGGACAAAAAAGGGGAAAATTTTGGGGAAATTGGGAGAAAAATTGGGGAAAATTGGGGGAAAATTTGGGGGAAAAAATGATAAAAAATGGTGAAAATTGGGGAAAAAATGGGAAAAATTGGGGGAAAAATTGGGGGAAAAATTGGGGGAAAAATTGGGGGAAAAAAGGAAAAAATTGGGGAAAAAAAGGGAAAAATTGGGAAAAATGGGAATAAAATGGGAAAATGGAAAAAAAATTGGAGAAAAATTGGGGAAAGAATTGGGGGAAATTGGGAAAAATTGGGGGAAATGAGGAAAAAAAAAGGAAAAATTAGTAAAAAATATGGGAAAAATTGGGACAAATTGGGAAAAAATGGGAGAAATTGGGGATAATTGGGGAAAATTTGGGATAAAGTTGGGGAAAATTATGAAAATTTAGGAAAAAAAGGGAAAAATCGGGGGAAATTGGGAAAAAAATGGGAAAAATTTGGGGAAATTTGGGGGAAAACTTGGGGGAAAAATGAGAAAAAATGGGGAAAATTGGGGAAAAATGGGGGAAATTTGGGAAAAAATGGGAAAAATTGGGGAAAAAATGGGAAAAATTGGGGAAAAAATGGGAAAAGATTGGGGAAAATTGAGGGAAAAATGGGGAGAAAATCGGGGAAAAATGGGAAAAATTGGGAAAAATTGGGAAAAACTGGGAAAAGAATTGGGGAAAATTGGGAAGAACTGAGAAAAACTGGGGAAAATTTGGGATAAAGGTGGGGAAAATTATGAAAATTTAGGAAAAAACCAGAAAAATTGGGGAAAATTGGGGGGAAATTGGGAAAAAATTGGGGAAATTTGGGGGAAAAAAGAGAAAAATGGGGAAAAATGGGGAAAAACTAGGGAAAATTTGGGAAAAAATGGGGAAAATTTGGGAAAAAATGGGGAAAATAATGGGAAAAGATTGGGGAAATTTGGGGGAAAAATTGGGGAAAACTTGGGGGGAAAAAATGAGAAAAAATGGGGAAAAATGGGGAAAAATTGGGAAAATTTGGGGAAAAATGGGGACAAAAAAGGGGAAAAATTTGGGGAAAATTGGGAGAGAAATTGGGGAAAACTGGGGAAAAAAAAGAGAAAAAAATTGGGAAAATTTAGGAAAAATTGGGATAATTCCTGAGCTTTGGCATCTCCTGGTGCTGATAAAGACAATTCCTGATTTATTTAATTTCTTTTTCTCTTCTAATTTTTAAAAATCTCTTTCAGGACGAGACGAGCACCGAGAATTCAGGATTGGAATTTGCACAAAATGGAGAAAAAATGTGCCCAAATCCCCCCCAAAATTTGGATATTTTCATTTCTTTTACCCAAATCCCCCCAAAAATTTGGATATTGAAGGATATTAAAAAAAAACAGGAAAAAATGAGGAAAAGGGATGAATTCTTTTAATTAATAAATCAATTAAAAATAGTTTATTTTTTCCATCCCAAATTCCACATTTTCCCCTGTTTAAACCAATAAAAAATCCCAGGAATTTTCTTCACCTTTAGGAAAAAAACGGAATTAGTAACAAAATAATTTGACTTTTTTTTTCCCTCTCTCCTTTGGATGATGGAAAGTGAAAGATTAAAAAAAAAAGAAAAAAATCCCAAATTAAATCCAAAAAAATTTCCCAAATTTAAAAAATCCCAAATAAAAACAACAACAAAAAAAATCCCAAACTAAATTTTGCCCAAATCCATTTTTTCTTCCATAAAAATAATTCCAATAATTTCCCTGGAAAATAAAAAGGAAAAAAAAAAAGTTCCTCCCAATGGAAAACTGGAAGTTGTTTTTAATAAACACATTTTGGTCCTGGAGGTTTTTTTGCAGTAAAAAAATTGGAATTTTTTGTGTCTTTTTTTCCCTCTTGTTTTTTCAGGGAAGGGAAAAAAGGGGGAAAAAAGGGGGAAAAAAGGGGGAAAAAAGGGGAAAAAAGGGGAAAAAAGGGGAAAAAAGGGGGAAAAAGGGGAAAAAAGGGGAAAAAAGGGGAAAAAAGGGGAAAAGGGGGAAAAAAGGAAAAGGGGAAAAGTGGAAAAAGGGGGAAAAGGGGGAAAAAAAGGGGGAAAAAGGGGAAAAAAGGAAAAAAAGGGGGAAAAAAGGGGGGAAAAGGGGAAAAAAGGGGAAAAAAGGGGAAAAAAGGGGAAAAAAGGGGAAAAAAGGGGAAAAAAGGGAAAAAAGGGAAAAAAGGGAAAAAAGGGAAAAAAGGGAAAAAAGGGAGAAAGGGAGAAAGGGAGAAAGGGGGAAAAAAGGAAAAGGGGAAAAGTGGAAAAAGGGGGAAAAAGGGAAAAAAGGGGGAAAAAAGGGAAAAAAGGGGGAAAAAAGGGAAAAAAGGGGGAAAAAAGGGAAAAAAGGGGGGAAAAGGGGAAAAAAGGGGGAAAAAAGGGGGAAAAAAGGGGAAAAAAGGGGAAAAAAGGGGAAAAAAGGGGAAAAAAGGGGAAAAAAGGGGAAAAAAGGGGAAAAGAGGGGAAAAGAGGGGAAAAGAGGGAAAAAGGGGGAAAAAAGGGGAAAAAGGGGAAAAAGGGGAAAAAGGGGGAAAAAAGGGGGGAAAGGGAGAAAGGGGGAAAAAGGGGGAAAAGAGGAAAAAAAGGGAAAAAGGAAAAGGGAAAAAAGGGGGGAAGGGGGAAAAGGGAAGAAAAAGAGAAAAAAGGGGAAAAAGGGAAAAAAGGGGGAAAAGGGAAAAAGGAAAAGAAAGGCCCCTTTTTTAGACATTTTTAAAAGCCTTTTTTAGTCTTTTTTAGGCCTTTTTAAAGGCCTTTTTTAGACCTTTAAAAAGTCCTTTAAAACATCTTCTCTTCTTCCCTTTCCCGGTTAATCCTGGATCAAATCAAACCCTCCAGGCCATGGATTTATTTCCCATCCACAATCCCTTCTCTTCCCCTTTCCCACTAAATTATGGAGCAAATAAAATAAGCCAGGCCAAGGATTTATTTCCCATCCATGATCTCTCTCCCTTTCCCAGTCAATCCTGGAACAAACCAAAGAACTCCAGGCCATGGATTTATTTCTCATCCACAATCCCTTCTCTTTTCCCTTTCCCAATAAATCCTGGATTAAATCAAACCCTCCAGGCCATGGAGTTAATTCCCCTCCATGATCCCTTTTCTTTCCCTTTCCCAATCAACCCTGGAGCAGACCAAACCCATGGATTTATTTCCCATCCACGATCTTTCTCTTTTCCCTTTCCCAACAAATCCTGGATTAAATCAAACCCTCCAGGCCGTGGATTTAATTCCCACACACGATCCCCTCTTCTTCCCTTTCCCAATTAATCCTGGAGCAAATAAAATAAGCCAGGCCAAGGATTTATTTCCCCTCCATGATCTTTTCCCTTTCCCAATCAACCCTGGAGCAGACCAAACCCATGGATTTATTTCCCATCCATGATCTGTTCTCTTCCCCTTTCCCAATTAATCCTGGAACAAACCAAAGAACTCCAGGCGATGGATTTATTTCTCATCCACAATCCCTTCTCTTTTCCCTTTCCCAATAAATCCTGGATTAAATCAAACCCTCCAGGCCGTGGATTTAATTCCCACACACGATCTCCTCTTCTTCCCTTTCCCAATTAATCCTGGAGCAAATAAAAGAAGCCAGGCCAAGGATTTATTTCCCCTCCATGATCTTTTCCCTTTCCCAATCAACCCTGGAGCAGACCAAACCCATGGATTTATTTCCCATCCATGATCCCTTCTCTTTTCCCTTTCCCAATAAATCCTGGAGCAGATCAAACCCTCCAGGCCGTGGATTTAATTCCCACACACGATCCCCTCTTCTTCCCCTTTCCCAATTAATTATGGAGCAAACAAAAGAGGCCAGACCTTGGATTTATTTCCCATCCATGATTTCTTTCCCATCAATCCTGGAGCAGATCAAACCCATGGATATATTTCCCTCCATGATCTGTTTTCTTTCCCTTTCCCATCAATCCTGGAGCAGACCCAACCCATGGATTTATTTCCCATCCACGATCTTTCTCTTTTCCCTTTCCCAACAAATCCTGGATTAAATCAAACCCTCCAGGCCGTGGATTTAATTCCCACACACGATCCCCTCTTCTTCCCTTTCCCATTAAATCCTGGAGCAAATAAAAGAAGCCAGGCCAAGGATTTATTTCCCCTCCATGATCTTTTCCCTTTCCCAATCAACCCTGGAGCAGACCAAACCCATGGATTTATTTCCCATCCATGATCTGTTTTCTTCCCCTTTCCCAATTAATCCTGGAGCAAATAAAAGAGGCCAGACCTTGGATTTATTTCCCATCCCTTTTCTCTTTCCCATCAATCCTGGAGCAGATCAAACCCATGGATTTATTTCCCATCCATGATCCCTTCTCTTTTCCCTTTCCCAATAAATCCTGGATTAAATCAAACCCTCCAGGCCATGGATTTAATTCCCACACACGATCTCCTCTTCTTCCCCTTTCCCAATTGATTATGGAGTAAATAAACGAGGCCAGACCTTGGATTTATTTCCCATCCATGATCCTTTCCCAATAAATCCTGGAGCAGATCAAACCCATGGATATATTTCCCTCCATGATCTGTTTTCTTTCCCTTTCCCATCAATCCTGGAGCAGACCAAACCCATGGATTTATTTCCCATCCATGATCTCTTCTCTTCCCCTTTCCCAATAAATCCTGGATTAAACCAAACCCTCCAGGCCATGGATTTATTTCCCCTCCCTGATCCCTTCTCCTTCCCTTTCCCAATTAATTATGGATCAAATCAAAAACTTCAGGCCAAGGATTTATTTCCCATCCACGATCTTTCTCTTTTCCCTTTCCCAATAAATCCTGGATTAAATCAAACCCTCCAGGCCGTGGATTTAATTCCCACACACAATCTCCTCTTCTTCCCTTTCCCAATTAATTATGGAGCAAATAAAAGAAGCCAGGCCATGGACTTAGTTCCCATCCATGATCCTTTCCCAATCAACCCTGGAGCAGATCAAACCCATGGATTTATTTCCCCTCCATGATCCTTTCCCTTTCCCAATTAAATCTGGAACAAATCAAACCCTCCAGGCCAAGGATTTATTTCCCATCCATGATCTCCTTCCCTTTCCCAAATTATCCTGGAACGATCCTAAAAAAAATCCCTTCCAGGTCAATAAATGTGGGAATTCCATGTCTCAATTCCTGGGATTGCTCCTCCTCTCCAGGATGGGATTTCTTCTCGTTAAATCCATGAGGATTCCAGTAAAAAATCTCATTTTTCCAGGATTTTGAGTCTCCTCTGGAATATCAGACATTCTTCCAAGTGTTACTGAAGAATTCTGGAATGGGATGGAAGCTTAAAACTCATCCAACTCAGAATATTTTCCATATTTTTAATCCCAAATCAACCCATCCTAAACCCCACAGAATCCACTGAAATCCCAATTCCACAGGAAAACATGGATTTTTTCCCTGCCAATTCCCAGCCAAGTGAGGATGGGAGAGGAAATAAAAAAAACCAAAACACAAAAATCACAATTCCAAGAGATTTAATAAGAAGGAATTCCAGGTGGAAAAAACTCCTTCTGGCACAGGGAATTCAGGCAATGCACAGCTCCAGGATGGCTTTTCCAAGGAATATCCCAAGTTTGTTTTTTTTTTTTGGGATAAATTGGACTCGACACAACCCACACAAAACACGGAGTCAACGCTAAAAACCCCCACGGACAATTAAAAAAAATACGGCACAAAAATCAGTGAAATCCAAAATATTTTCCTTTGGGAATTCTGGGTTGGGCTCATCCCGTTCCCAGATCCATCCCAGCCTCAACCAAACCCGGATTTGCTGCGAAATCCACGGAAAAAACAAAATGAGGGAAGTTTATTTTCCTCTCCTAAAGGTGGGAAACATCAGGAGAAGCTCCGAGAGGATTTTTATTCCCAGGAAATTATCGATGGATACGGAATTATCGATGGATTATCCATTAAAGTGCACGACAGGAAAAACCTGGATTAAATTTTAAACCAGTCCTGACTAAGATTAAAGAATACAAACCTCACAAGCAACACTCTCGACGTGGTTTGGGGTTTTCTTCTCCCAAAAATTTAGGCTGGATTTTAAAAAAAAATGGGAAAAATTCCCACTGAATCCAAGGATTCGAAGCTTTGCTGTTTCAAAAATATTGCACTGAGAAGTGTTGGATTGGCAACAACACCAAAAAAAAATTTAAATTAAATATTATTCATTTAAATTAAATAATTATTATTTAAATAATTATTATTTAAATAGTTATTAATTAAATAAGTATTAAATAAGTATTAAATAAGTATTAATTAAATAGTAAGAAAAATAATTAAATTTAAGGTTGAAATTGAAAGGTAAAAAAATAAATTAAAAAAAAAAAAGATATTTTACAACAGCTGGAAAAGGGGTTGAGGAAATGGGAATTTTTCTTTTGGAATATCAATAATTTAGGAGGGGAAAACTCTGCCAAATGTAAACTTCGGACTTGAATTAAAAATATTCCCTTTTTTTTAGGAATTCTGGAAAAGCCTTGAAATGTTTCAACATCACTGAGTGCAAAAAAATAAATTTTAAAAACCCCAGGATTGGCTCCTAAGGATTTTAAGGAAAAAGTTGAAGAGGGAATTAATTGATGGGCTGGAAAGCGGCAAAGTGAAAAAGCACATTAATTAATTAATTGATGAATGAATTAATTAAAATTAAGCCAGGTTTTGTCACATTCCTGGTTTTACAGGGGTTTGCAGTGGAGAATCCATGAGTTTTGTTTTATCCCGATCAAAAATTTGGATTTTCCATCCAAAAAAAGCTTCCAAATATTCTCCAAGGTCCAAACGTGATCCAAGGTCCAACCTCATCCAAAATCCAATCGTTATCCGAGAGCAAAACCCCATCCAAGGTCCAACCAAACAAAATTCAAACCTCATCCGATGTCCAACCAACGTCCAACGTCCAACCAACGTCCAACGTCCAAATCTCATCCAAGATCCACTAAAAATCCAACAATTCAAGATCCAAATCTCATCCAAGATCCAACCATTGAAGACCCAAACCTTATCCAAGATCCCACCATCATCTAAAATCCAAATATCCAAGGTCCAAACCCCATCCAAGGTCCAACCATCATCCAACCATCATCCAATATCCAACCGTGATCCGAGGTCCAAATCTCATCCAAGATCCAAATTTCATCCAAGATCCAACCACCATCCAAGATCCAACCACCACTAAAAATCCAACAATCCAACATCAATTGTCATCCAAGATCCAACCACCATCCCAGATCCAACCATCATTCAACACCCAATTGTTATCCAAGATCCATCTGTGATCCAAAATCCAAACATTCAAGGTCCAACCATCATCCAAGATCCAAACATTATCCCAGGTCCAAACTTCATCCAAGATCGAACTTCATCCAAGGCCCAACCATCAAAGATCCAAATCTGATCCAAGACTCGAATTATCCAAGATCCAGCCATGATCCACGGCCCAAACCTCATGCAAGATCCAACCATCATCCAAGATCCAACCACCACCCAAAATCCAATCACCACCCAAAATCCAACCATCCAAGGTCCAACTGTGATCCAAGATTCAAATACTTTTAAGACCCAGCCGTCATCCAAGATCCAAATGTGATCCAAGATCCAACCATCTTCCAAGGTCCAACCATCACCCAAGATCTAAACATTATCCAAAATCCAACCGTCATCCGAGATCCAACCCTTATCTAAGGTCCAAACCTTATCCAATGTTCAATCACCACCCAAAATTCAATTATTCAAGGTCCAAACTTCATCCAAAATCCAACCACCATCCAAGACTCAACCATCATCAGAGAACCAACCATGGTCCATGGTCCGAATCTCATCCATGGTCCAAACGTGCTCCAAGACCCAAACATCATCCAAGATCAAAACAAGATCCAAGATCCAAATATGATCCAAGATCCAACCATTATCAAAGACCCAAACCTCATCCAACAGCCAACCATTCAAGACCCAAACCTCATCCAAGATTCAACCATGATTCAAGACCCAAACCTCATCCAAGGTCCAACCATCATCCAACATCTAATTGTTATCCAAGATTCAACCACCCAACCATCCAAGATCCAAAGTCCAACCATCCAACCTCCAACCACCATCCAAGATCTGAATGTTATCCAAGGTCCAAACCTTATCTAAGGTCCAGATGTGACCCAAGGTCCAACCGTGATCCAATGTCCAAATGTGATCCAAAATCCAACCACCACCCAAAATCCAACCATGATCCAAGGTCCAACCATGATCCAAGATCCAAACCTGCTCCAACATTCAACCACCATCCAACATCCAACCACCATCCATGATCCATCCATCATCCAAGGTCCAACTGTGATCCAAGATCAAACCACCCAAGATCTAAACTTTATCCAAAATCCAACCATCCAACATCCAACCATAACCCACGATCCAAGATCCAAACCTCATCCAATGTTCAACCACCACCCAAAATTCAACTATCCAAGGTCCAAACCTCATCCAAGATCCAACCACCCAAGGTCCAACTGTGATCCAAGATCAAACCACCCAAGATCTAAACTTTATCCAAAATCCAACCATCCAACATCCAACCATAACCCACGATCCAAGATCCAAACCTCATCCAATGTTCAACCACCACCCAAAATTCAACTATCCAAGGTCCAAACCTCATCCAAGATCCAACCACCCAAGGTCCAACTGTGATCCAAGATCCAACCACCATCCAAGATCTGAACATTATCCAAAGCCCAAACCTTATCTAAGGTCCAGATGTGACCCAAGGTCCAACCATTATCCAAGATCCAAATGTGATCCAAAATCCAACTGCCACCCAAAATCCAAACATCCAAAATCCAACCATGATCCAAGATCCAACCATGATCCAAGTCCAGGAGCCTCCAATCCTCTCAGGAACTCACCCCCGGCGGTGCCGTTTTCCAAACCTCATCCCAAACCCCTTCCCAAAGTGTCTCTGGATAAAAACCAGTCCCCAAAATCCTCCTGGCTCCTCCCGGCGGCCCCGATCCCGCCGGAAGTTACGTCAGCCTCCTCATCCTGCGGTTCTGGCGCTCGACGTTGAGCGTGGCGCGGTCCACGGAGCTGCCGATGGAGTCCAGGGCCTCGTCCTGCCTCTCCAGCTCCGCCTCCGTCTCCAGGGCCAGCCCCTTCAGCTTCCGCAGGATCTGACACAGGGAACACCCAGAGGTCACAGTTAAGGGTTTGGAGGGATGGGATTTTTTTGGGATTTGTGTCCCAGAATTCCTGGAATTTGGGTTGGATGGGACCTTAAGGATCATCCAGGTCCAGGCATGGACACCTCCCACCATCCCAGGGTGTCCAACCTGGCCTTGGATGACCAACCTCGTTCCTTCCTTTCCCAACGTCATTCCCAATTCTCACCCTGGGTTTCCAAGCTGGAATTTCTCTGTCCTGGGAAGGATTTCCATCCACTTCTCTTCCTTTTTTTCAAAGAGTTCTCCCCCTCCTCACCCCCCAAACAGAATTCCAGAGGTTTGGGCTGGGAGGGACCTTTAGGATCATCCAATTCCATCCCAATCCAAGGGCTGGGACCTTCTGCTGTCCCAGGTGGATCCAACCTGCCCTTAGATGATCAACCTCATTCCTTCCTTTCCCAACGTCATTCCAAATTCTCACCCTGGGTTTCCAAGCTGGAATTCCTCCCTCCAAGGAAGGATTTCCATCCCTTTCTCTTCCTTTTTTTCCAGGATTTTTCATTCCTCCTCATCCCCAAACAGAATTCCAGAGGTTTGGGTTGGGAAGGACCTTTAGGATCATCCAATTCCATTTCATTCCATGGGCTGGGACCTTCTGCTGTCCCAACTGGATCCAACCTGCCCTTGGATGACCAACCTCATTCCTTCCTTCCCTGACATCATTCCCAAGCCTCATCCCTGTCTCCAAGCTGGAATTCCTCCCTCCTGGGAAGGATTTCCATCCCTTTCTCTTCCTTTTTTTTCCCCAGGATTTTTTCCCCTCCTCATCCCCAAACAGAATTCCAGAGATAATTCCAATGATTTGGGTTGGGAGGGACTTTGATTTCCAAAAATAAAATTTCTCTCTGGGTATTTACGGAATGTTTTGTGGGTTTTTCTGGAATAAGACACCCAAAAAATCCACAAGATATTCTAAATATTTTGGGAAAAAAAATTCCAAATAGAGCAAATCCAAAAAAAAAAGCTGGAAAACGATAAAATCGTTTCAAATTTTTAATTTTAAATTGTTTCAAATCAGGATTTTCCAGAGGTCCCGTTCCAATCGATCCAACCAGGTGGACAATCCCCGATTTGGACAAAAAAAATTAAATTTTCATCCCAAGCTTGTGGAAAAATCCCAAATACTCCAATAAAAATCGATTTCCAGGAATATTCGCTGAAGGAATTAATGAATTAAATGATTTTTTAAATAAATTTGATGCTGGTTTTTACCTGTCTGAGCTCGTTGACTTCATCCTGGGAGATTTTCTGCACCTGCAGCTGCTCCTTGTCTGTCCCGTCCCCCGTTGGGAATTCGGGATTGGCGGCGGCTCCCAGGAATCCCGAGGCTGTGACAGAAATTCCACAATTCAGATTTGCCCCGTTTGGGGAGTTTTATAGGAAAAATTCCTGGAAAGGATGGGAGGATTCAGGAGTCCTGGAGATGGTGGGGATGGGCCTGGAGTCCTGGGAATGGCCAAGGGACAAGAGGGGATTTGGGAGAAGAAGGGAATTGACGACCATGGGATCCATGGGATGGGGTAATCAGTGGGATGGAATGGGACAATGGGATGATGGGATGGGATGATGGGATAACGGGATAATGGGATGACATAATGGATAATGGGACGGCATAATGGGATAGGATGAGATGATGGGATGGGATGGAATTGATGAGATGATGGGATAGAATGGGATAATGGAATGGGATCCATGGGATGATGGGACAGGATGGGATGATGGGATGGTGGGGTGGGATGGAATAGGATGATGGGATGTCAGAGTGGGATGATGGGATGGGAATGGGATAATGGAATGGGATGGGATCCATGGGATGATGGGACAGGATGGGATTGATGGGATGATGGGATGGGATGGCATTGGTGGGATGGAATAGGATAATGGGATGGGATGATGGGATGGGAATGGGATAATGGAATGGGATCCATGGGATGATGGGATGGGAATGGGATATTGGAATGGGAATAGGATCCATGGGATGATGGGACAGGATGGGATGGGATTGATGGGATGGAATAGGATAATGGGATGGGATGATGGGATGACAGGGTGGGATGATGAGATGGGATGATGGGATAGACAATGGGATGACAGGGTGGGATGACAGGATGACAGGATGATGGGGTGGGATGGGAGGACAGGATCCATGGGACGATGGGATAGGATTGATGGGATGGAATGGGATAATAGGATGGAATGGGATAATGGGATGGGATGATGGGATGGGATCATGGTATGGAATCCATGGGGTGACATGATGGGATGGGATGATGGGGTGGGATTGATGGGATTGATGGGATGGAATGGGATAAAGCAATAACGGGATGGAATGGGAAGCAATAAAGGGACAGGATAATGGGATCCATGGGATGATGGGATGAAATGAGATGAGATGGGATTGGATGATGAGACAGGATCTGTGGGATGGGATGATGGGATAATGGGACGGGATGATCCTTAAGGCTCATTCTGGGATTCAGCAGCAAATAGAGAATACCAGATATGGGATATGGAATATGGGATATCGGATATTATATATTGGATGTGGGACACGGGACATTGGCTACTAAATATTGGATATGGGATACAGGATGTGGGATATTAAATATTGGATATGGGCTATTGGATATTAATTATTGAACGTGCAATATTGGATACGGGATATTGGATATTAATTATTGAACGTGCAATATTGGATATGGGCTATTGGATATTAATTATTGAACGTGCAATATTGGATATGGGCTATTGGATATTAATTATTGAACGTGCAATATTGGATACGGGCTATTGGATATTAATTATTGAACGTGCAATATTGGATACGGAATATTGGATATTAATTATTGAACGTGCAATATTGGATATGGTCTATTGGATATTAATTATTGAACGTGCAATATTGGATATGGGCTATTGGATATTAATTATTGAACGTGCAATATTGGATACGGGCTATTGGATATTAATTATTGAACGTGCAATATTGGATACGGGATATTGGATATCAATTATTGAACATGCAATATTGGATATGGAATATTGGATATTAATTATTGAGCGTGCAATATTGGACATGGGCTATTGGATATTAATTATTGAACGTGCAATATTGGATACGGAATATTGGATATTAATTATTGAACGTGCAATATTGGATATGGTCTATTGGATATTAATTATTGAACGTGCAATATTGGATATGGGATATTGGATATTAATTATTGAACGTGCAATATTGGATATGGGATATGGGATATTAATTATTGAATGTGCAATATTGGATATGGGATATGGGATATTAATTATTGAACGCGCAATATTGGATACGGGATATTGGATATCAATTATTGAACATGCAATATTGGATATGGAATATTGGATATTAATTATTGAGCGTGCAATATTGGACATGGGCTATTGGATATTAATTATTGAACGTGCAATATTGGATACGGAATATTGGATATTAATTATTGAACGTGCAATATTGGATATGGTCTATTGGATATTAATTATTGAACGTGCAATATTGGATATGGGATATTGGATATTAATTATTGAACGTGCAATATTGGATATGGGATATTGGATATTAATTATTGAACGTGCAATATTGGATATGGGATATTGGATAATTATTGAACGTGCAATATTGGATATGGGATATTGGATATTAATTATTGAATGTGCAATATTGGATATGGGATATGGGATATTAATTATTGAACGTGCAATATTGGATACGGAATATTGGATATTAATTATTGAACGTGCAATATTGGATATGGGATATTGGATATCAATTATTGAACATGCAATATTGGATATGGAATATTGGATATTAATTATTGAGCGTGCAATATTGGACATGGGCTATTGGATATCAATTATTGAACATGCAATATTGGATACGGAATATTGGATATTAATTATTGAACGCGCAATATTGGATATGGGATATTGGATATTAATTATTGAACGTGCAATATTGGATATGGGATATTGGATATTAATTATTGAACGTGCAATATTGGATATGGGATATTGGATAATTATTGAACGTGCAATATTGGATATGGGATATTGGATATTAATTATTGAATGTGCAATATTGGATATGGGATATGGGATATTAATTATTGAACGTGCAATATTGGATACGGAATATTGGATATTAATTATTGAACGTGCAATATTGGATACGGGATATTGGATATCAATTATTGAACATGCAATATTGGATATGGGATATTGGATATTAATTATTGAACGTGCAATATTGGACATGGGCTATTGGATATCAATTATTGAACATGCAATATTGGATACGGAATATTGGATATTAATTATTGAACGCGCAATATTGGATACGGAATATTGGATATTAATTATTGAACGCGCAATATTGGATATGGGATATTGGATATTAACTCTGGATATGGGATCAAACACTGGACATGGGATATGGGATATGGTTGAGCTGTGCTTTGCTCCATTGGAATTTGGGAAGGCTCAGAATCCAACCTTTCCCCAATTAATTCTATTTTTCCAGGAATATTCAAGGTGCATTCCCAACAATTTCTCTCCCGGAGAGAAGCACCACATTCCCAATCCCTAAAGCAGGATTATCCCAGGATTTGGGATGGATTTTAGGGATGATCCCATTTCACACCTTCCACTGTCCCAGGTGATCCAACTTTTCCTTGGACATTCCAGGGGCAGCCACAGCTGCTCTGGGAATTCCAGCCAGGAATTCCCATCTATCCCAACCACTCTTCCCTGCCCCACAAGCACCAAACCCTAAATCCCTCTCAGGAATTCCTACAAATTCCCCAAATCCTCAGGATTATCCAATGATCTGATCATCCCTGGATTCAGCTCCATCCCAATGGAAAACAAGGAAGTTTTTCCTTGGTGTCCTTGTTTTCCAAAGGGGGAAAACAAATAAACTCAAAAGAAAATTAGAAATAATTTAAAAAAATAAAGGAACATAGGAGAACATAAAAAATAAAAATGAGGTAAAAAAAAGGTAAAAAAAAATAAGGTAAAAAAAAAAAAGGGGAAAAAAAATAAGGGGAAAAAAATAAGGGGAAAAAAATAAGGGGAAAAAAAATAAGGGAAAAAAAATAAGGGAAAAAAAATAAGGGAAAAAAAGAAGGGAAAAAAAGAAGGGGAAAAAAAAGAAGGGGAAAAAAAAGAAGGGGAAAAAAATAAGGGAAAAAAAATAAGGGGAAAAAAATAAGGGAAAAAAAGAAGGTAAAAAAAAAGAAGGGGAAAAAAATAAGGGGAAAAAAATAAGGGGAAAAAAATAAGGGGAAAAAAATAAGGGGAAAAAAATAAGGGGAAAAAAATAAGGGAAAAAAAGAAGGTAAAAAAAAAGAAGGGGAAAAAAATAAGGGGAAAAAAATAAGGGGAAAAAAATAAGGGGAAAAAAATAAGGGGAAAAAAATAAGGGGAAAAAAATAAGGGAAAAAAAATAAGGGAAAAAAAAGGGGAAAAAAAAAAGGAAAAAAAAGGGAAAAAAATAAGGGAAAAAAATTAAGGGAAAAAAAATAAGGGAAAAAAATAAGGGAAAAAAATAAGGGAAAAAAATTAAGGGAAAAAAAATAAGGGAAAAAAAATAAGGGAAAAAAAATAAGGGAAAAAAAAGGGGAAAAAAAAAAGGAAAAAAAAGGGAAAAAAATAAGGGAAAAAAATAAGGGAAAAAAATAAGGGAAAAAAATAAGGGAAAAAAATAAGGGGAAAAAAAATAAGGGAAAAAAATAAGGTAAAAAAAATAAGGGAAAAAAAATAAGGGAAAAAAAATAAGGGAAAAAAAATAAGGGAAAAAAAATAAGGGAAAATAAGGTAAAATTAATTCTATAAATTTCTATTGCCTAAATCAATAATTATATTAATATGTCATTTATAAATGCATAATTTAAATCTATAAATTTCTAATTGATAATTTAGACCTATAAATCTACCATTTATTTCTATAAATTTCTAATTGATAACTTGATAAGTCAGTTTTATAAATTTGTGATTCATAAACTTATCATTTAATTTAAAAAAAATTTAAACTGATAATTTAATTCTATAAAAAATTAATTCTATTCATTTATAATTGAGAATCAATAATTTAAATGAATTTGTTATTTGTAAATATATAACTTAATTCTATACATTTGTAATCGATAAATCGATAAGTTAATTCCATTAATTTGTGATTCATAAATTCATAATTGACTTACATAAATTTCTGTTTAGTAATTTAATTGCCTAAATCTATAATTTAATTCTATAAATTTCTAACTGATAAATCGATATCTTAATTATACAAATTTTTAATTTATAATTTAATTTTATAAAATTATAATTGAGAAACTGAGGGCAGGATTGGTGCAAACAGAGGATTTGGGTGGGATTGTGCCAATTTTGAGGGAAAATCCATAATTTTTCCCTAAATTTCCATGCCCTGCTGGGATATTTATCCTAAAAATCCCTGGATTTATTTCTGATTGGAAAACACAAACAGGCACAGGAAAAAAATTGATTTTTTCCCTCCTGATTTGAAAAAAAACAGAAAAAAATTCAATTTATAATGAAAAAATCCCCCACAGTCCATGAGCGCCACCTGGTGATGGAAAAAGGGAACGGTGACAAATCCAAGGAAAACACCAAAAAAACCTGAAAAAATCAGGATTTTCATCAGCTCCCCTTTGCTTCCCAAGCTTTTCCAAATTATAGAGGGAAGAAAAGTAAAAGGCAGCTGGAAAAAAATGGGAAAAATCTCTGGAAAAGAGAGTATGATAAAAAATTATACAATTTTTTCCCAATTATTTCCTGGAATTCCATCAGGTTGTTTTTTTCCTTTGAGTTGGGTTGGAATTCCAGCAGCCAAAATTCATTTCCTTAAAAATAAATCAGTTTTTTCAAGCTGGAATATTCCTCAACAACAGGATATTCCTGTAAATTGTAATTTATTATATTAAATTATAATTATTAAATAAATTATTATAAAAATTTATCATATATAAATTATATTAAAAGATTGCATTAAAATTATATATTTACATAAAATTATAAAATATTATTTATAATAATTATAATAACCCTTATATATAATTAATTAGACTAAATTATCATATATCATTTTTTATATTAATAAAGTATAATTGATAAACAGTAATAATACTATTATTATTATTATGTATTTAATTATTTTATTATTATGTATTTTATTATTATGTATTTAATATATATTTAATAAAATATTAAACTAAAATTATAATATATTATTACAATAATACAATTATTATATTATCCATTAAATTATAATTCACTGGATTTATTAATTTATTCCAATTTTCCAGGTGGTTTTGGCATTGAATTCATCTTTAATTTCTTCCTTTGGGATTTTAAAATATCAGGAAAAAAATATTCATGGATGTTGGGAAGAATAAATTCCAAGATGTGAAAATTTTCCAAGGTTGGGTAAAAAAAAAACTGGAATTTTTTAAGGATTGATAATAAAATAATTTTTTTTTTTGTTGGGAATTTTTAATCTTTGAGGTTTTCTTACAGTGATTCCAAAATCTCTGAAATTCCAACACCTGGACTTGTCTAAATTCAAAATCCTGGGGGTTTTTTAATATGGAAAAATTAGGTTTTAACTAGAGATTTCCTGGATATTTGGGGTGAATTTTCAGGACTTAAGGGAATTAAAGGTTTAATATAAAAACTGGAAATTGGACATCAATGGGATATTAAATATTGGATATTGGAATTTGGGTGGCAGATATTGAATAATAATTATTGGATATGGGACATGGGATATTAAATATGGGATATGGAATATTGATTATTAAATATGGGATATTGGATATAGGATATTAATTATGGGATACTGGATATGGGATATTAATTATAGGATATTGGATATGGGATATTAAATATTGGACATGGGATATTGGGTATTTAATATGGGATATTAAATATGGGATATTGATTATTAAATACTGGATACGGGATATTGGATATTATAGATGGGATATTGGATATTAAATATGGGACGTGAAATATGGGATATTGATGGATAAATATTGGATATTGGATATTATATATAGGATATTAGATACTGGATACAGATATTAAATATGAAATAAGGGATATGGGATATGAGCTATGAAATAAAGATATTTATTATTATATATTGGATATTGGAAATTGCATATGGGATATGGAATTTTGGATTTTATATAGGGGATATTGGATACGGGATGTGGGATATTATTTATTGGATATGTGATATTAAATATTGGATATTGAAAACTGGATATGAGATATTGGATATTAAATATTGCATATGGCATAAATATTGGATATGGGATATTATTAAATATTGGATATGGCATATTAAATATTGGATACTGGAAATTGCATATTGGATAATGGATATGGGATATGGGACACGGGATATTAAATTTTGGGTATGGGATATAGGGTATTAAATACTGGATACTGGATATGGGATATTGGCTATCAGGAATGGGATATTGGATATGACATATTCAATACTGGATATGGGATATTAATTATTGGATATTGGATATGGAATAAAGGATATTGATTATTAGACACTAGATATTCTATATGACATATTGGATATTGACTATTGGATATAGGATATGGGATATGCCTTACTGGATATGGGACATTTATTACTGGGTTTTGGTTATCAATTATTGGATATTAGTTATTGGATATTCCCTTCCAGCTGGGAATGAACTCCAGGCAAACCAGCAGTGCCAAAGGCTGATACCACCCCACATTAATTCCATGGATTTCTCCTCACCACAGGCACAATCACACCTTTGAGACATTCCATGAAAAACCCCTGGAAACCTTTGGGATCTGGAGTCAATTCCCTGGATTTCTCCTCACCATAAATTATTTCCTCGGACTTCTCCTCACCACAAACTCAATACAGGGACAATTCCACCTCCGAAACATTCCATGGAAAACCCCTGGGAACCTCTGGGATCTGGAGTCAATTCCTTGGATTTCTCCTCACCACAAATTAATTCCTTGGATTTTTCCTCACCAGAGGCACAATTTCACCTCTGAGACTCTCCACAGAAAACCCCTGGAAACCTTGGGGATCTGGAGTCAACTCCTTGGATTTCTCCTCACCACGAACTCACAACAGGGACGATTTCACCTCTCAGACATTCCATGGAAAACCCCTGGGAACCTTTGAGATCTGGAGTTAATTCCATGGATTCCTCCTCACCACAGGGACAATTTCACCTCTGAGACATTCCCTGGAAAACCCCTGGGAATCTTTGGGACCTGGAATCAATTCCTTGGATTTCTCCTCACCACAGGGACAATTTCACCTCTGAGACATTCCCTGGAAAACCCCTGGAAACCTTTGGGATCTGAAGCCAATTCCTTGGATTTCTCCTCACCACAGAGACAATTTCACCTCTGAGACATTCCACGGAAAACCCCTGGGAACCTCTGGGATCAATTCCTTGGACTTCTCCTCACCACAGGGACGGTTTCACCTTTCAAACATTCCCTGGAAAACTTTGGGATTTGCAGTTAATTCCTTGGATTTCACCTCTGAGACTCTCCACAGAAAACCCCTGGGAACCTTTGGGATCTGGAGTCAATTCCTTGGATTTCTCCTCACCACAGGGACAATTTCACCTCTCAGACATTCCCTGGAAAACCCCGGGAAACCTTGGGGACCTGGAGTCAATTCCATGGATTTCTCCTCACCATAAATTATTTCCTTGGATTTCTCCTCACTGCAAACTAACTACAGGCACAATCTCACCTCTGAGACATTCTATGGAAAACCCCTGGAAACCTTTGGGATCTGAAGCCAATTCCTTGGATTTCTCCTCACCACAGGCACAATTTCACCTCTGAAACATCCCATGGAAACTCCTGGAAACCCTTAGGATCTGGAGCTAATTCCATGGATTTCTCCTCACCACAGGCACGATTTCACCTCTGAGACTCTCCATGGAAAACCCCTGGGAACCTTTGGGATCAATTCCTTGGACTTCTCCTCACCACAGGGACAGTTTCACCTTTCAAACATTTCCTGGAAAACCCCTGGAAAACTTTGGGACTCGCAGTTAATTCCTTGGATTTCACCTCTGAGACTCTCCACAGAAAACCCCTGGAAACCTTTGGGATCTGGAGCAAATTCCTTGGACTTCTCCTCACCACAGGCACAATTCCACCCCAGAAACACCCACAGCAAACCCCTGGACCCCTTTATTCCCCCCGAACCCCCCGCTGACCCACCTGCCCGCCAGACGGACGACCCCAACCCCTCCGCGGGCGACCCGGCGGCGGCTCCAGCGAATCCCAGGGCGTCCTCCAGGAACTGGATTTTCCTGGAGAAGCGGAGCTGCAGGAGGGGGATGAGCTGGGGCATCCTGGCGGCCAGGAGCCGGTACGAGGTGTCGGGTTTGCCGATGAACCTCTGCCGGACGCTGATCTCGTAGGGCGAGTGCACCCGGATCTCGTCCACCTCCCGCGACTCGAACCGGTGCACCAGGTGGGAATTGCAATCCCAGATTTCCAGCCCTGAAGGGAGCAGGGTGAGTTTTCCTGGTTTGGAGTTGGAATCAGGCCCCTGGGTGATGATGACGGGGATGCGCAGGAGGGTTTCCTCCTCCGGTTTGGGATTGGGAGCGGCCGGGGGCGTTTCCTTGGGTTTGGAGTCCTGAGGGGTTTTCCAGAGTTTGGTGCTGAAGGGCCACCAGGACGGGGATTCCAGCTCTGTCAGCAGCCTGGAGGGGATTAAATATGGGATATGGGTTGTTAAATATTGGATATGGGATATCAGACTTGGGATATGGGATATTGGATATGGGATATTGGATTTGGGATATTAAATACTGAATACAGAATATTATATATTATATACTGGATATTGGATATGGGATACTGGACATGGGATATTAAATACTGGATACAGGATATTATATACTGGATATTGGATATGGGATACTGGATATGGGATATTGGATTTGGGATATTAAATATTTGATACAGGATATTGCAAATTATATACTGGATATGGGATCCTGGATATGGGATGTGGGCTGAGGGGGTTTGGAGTCCTGAGGGGTTTTCCAGAGTTTGGTGCTGAAGGGCCACCAGGAGGGGGATTCCAGCTCTGTCAGCAGCCTGGAGGGAATTAAATATGGGATATGGGATATTGAATATGGGATATGGGATATTGGATTTGGGATATGGGATATTAAATATTGGATATGGGACACAGGATATTGGATATGGGATATTAAATATTGGATATGGGATAATAAATACTGGATACAGGATATTGCATATTATATACTGGATATTGGATATTAAATATTGGATACGGGATATTGGATTTGGGATATTAAATATTCGATACAGGATATTGCATATTATATACTGGATATGGGATACCAAATATGGGATATGGGATACTGGATATGGGATGGGGCTGAGGGGGTTTCCTTGGGTTTGGAGTCCTGAGGGGTTTTCCAGAGTTTGGTGCTGAAGGGCCACCAGGACGGGGATTCCAGCTCTGTCAGCAGCCTGGAAGTTTTTAAATATTGGATATGGGTTATTAAATATTGAATATGGGATATTGAATACCGGATACGCGATATTGCATATTATATATTGGATATTGGATATGGGATCCTGGATAAGGGATCCTGGATATGGGATCCTGGATATGGGATACCGGATATGGGATACTGGATCCTGGATATGGGATACGGGATATGGGATGGGGCTGAGGGGTTCCCTTGGGTTTGGAGTCCTGAGGGGTTTTCCAGAGTTTGGTGCTGAAGGGCCACCAGGACGGGGATTCCAGCTCTGTCAGCAGCCTGGAGGGGATTAAATATGGGATATGGGATAATGGATCTGGGATATTGGACGTGGGATATTAAATATTGGATATTGGATACTGGATATGGGATATTAAATATTGGAGATGGGATATTAAATGTTGGATATGGGATACCGGACATGGGATATTAAATATGGGATATTGGATATGGGATATTGATTATTAAATATTTGGAGACTGGATATGGGATATGAGATGTGAGATATTAAATACTGGATATGAGATATGGGATAAGGGACATGGGATATTGATTACTAAATATTGGGGATATTAAACATTGGATATTGGAGATCGGATATGGGAGACTGGATATCAAATGCTGGATATTTAATATGGGGTATTGATTTTTAAATATTGGGAGATTGGATACTGGATATGGGATATTGGGTATTAAATATGGGATATTGAGTATTAAATATGGGATATTAAATATTGGATATGGGATACTGGATATTAAATATGGCATATTGATTATTAAATATTGGGAGATTGGATACTGGATATGGGATATTGGGTATTAAATATTGGATATTAGATAGGGGATATGGGATATTGGAAATTACATACGGCATATTGATTATTAAATATAATTAACATAATTAAGTAATGGGAGCTTTCCCACTTTAAGGTACCTGTCGGCCACGTCCATGTCTCCCTGGATCTTGTTGAGGCCCCTGATGATGTTGTCAAACTGCTCCCCCTGGGCGTGCAGCACCTGGGCCGTGTCCTGCAGGCGTCTCTGGGAGCCCTCCAGGACCCCCGTGAGCTCCCTGCCCTTGTGGGATCCCTCCAGGACCCCCGTGAGCTCCCTGCCCCTGGGGGAGCCCAGAGCCGCCCCGTCCCGCCCCGAGAGCAGCTGCTCCCGCCAGAAATGCTCCAGCACGTTGAACACCACGTTCCTGCTGGGCCGCAGGGAGCTGAACCAGTGCTTGGTGCCCCCCTCCAGCACGGTCAGCGAGCTGAAGATCAGGTGGGACGATTCCTTCTTGATCTCGCTGATCCCCTGGAGCTGGAAATCCAGCAGCAGCTCCCGGGATGTGTCGGAGGTGAACTGGATGGAGAGGGGGGTCAGGGAGAGTCTCCCAGGGATCCATTGTTTGCTGGAGTTCAGGTAGTAGGAGCAGGGCCACGAGTGGATACGGGGCGGCTCCGACATCGCCGACACCGCCACCGGGGAAAGGCTACAGGACACGGGACAGCCTGAAATACAACGGGAATAAAATAACATATAATATAAGATAATATAATACAATATAATATAATATAATACAATATAATATAATATAATATAATATAATATGACATAATATGACATAACATAATATAACATGACATAATATGACATGATATAATATCATATCATATAATAAGATATATTATATAATATATTATATATACTACATATTATAATATGTATTTTATATATATATTATATATAATACATATTATATATTAAATTATATGTATTATAATATATATAATTATAATATATATAACAATATATATTTCATATATATATATTATATGAAGTATATATTATATATTATATATATAAAACATACATTATAATATATATAATATTATAATATATAAATAATATATTATATATTATATTGTATTATTTATATTATATATTATGTATGACATACGTAATATGATTTAATATAATATAACATAATATGATATAATACAATATAATACAATACGATATAATACAATATGATATATAAAATATAATGCAATATATAAAATATAATGCAATATATAAAATATAATGTAATATATAAAGTAAAATATAAAATATGAAATTAAAATATAAAATATAAAACATAAAATATAATATATAATATAATACAACATAACATATAATATACAATATAATATTACAAAACATAATACAATATAATATAATATAATATAATATAACATAATATAATATAAAGTAAAGGAAAGTGAAATAAAGCAAAATGAAGTAAAGTAAAATAAAGTAAAATAAAGTGAAGCAAAGGAAAGTGAAATATAACATAAAAAATAAAATAAAATATAAAAAATAAAATAAAATATAAAAAATAAAGTAAAAGAAAAAGAAAAAAGATTTTTTTAAAAATAAAAATAGTAAATATATCAAAAAAATTAAATAAATAAAATAAAATTCAAATAAAATAAATAAAAGAAAATAAAAGTAAAATAAAAATAAAATAAAACAAAAATAAAATAAAAATAAAGTAAATAAAATAATTTTTTAAAAAATAAAAATAAATAAAATAAAAACAAAAATAAAATAAAAATAAAAAATAAGTTTAAATTAAATTAAAATTAAACAAACGAAATAAAACTTAAAGTAAAATAAAAATAAAATAAGATTAAAATAAAATAAGGTAAAAATAAAAAATAAAAATAAAATAAAATTAAAATAAACAAAATAAAATTATAAATAATAAAAAATCAAATAAGATAGAAATAAAATAAAATAAAAATTAAAGTAAAATAAAACAAAATAAAATTTAAAATAAAAATAAATAAAATCACATAAAAATAAAATAAAAAATAAACCTAAATTAAAACAAAACAAACGAAATAAAATTTAAAATAAAATCAAAATAAAAATTAATAAAATATAAAAAAAATAAAATTAAGAATTTAAAAAAGTAAAATCAGGAATCCTTAATTAACACCCAACGATTATTCTGGATTATTCCAGCTGGATATCCAAAAAATTTGGGGAATAATTTCTAAGCCCAGGGATATTTCCTCTGGAAAAGACCATCAGCATCACTGGTTTCCTCATTTTATCAAAAATTCCATTTTTTTCCTGGAATATTCCCATTCCCAGCTCATCCTCAGCTTCCCATGGACCAAAAAATACTGAGGGAAATCCAGGATATCCCAAAATCCCAAAAGTTTTCTCCAGGAATTCCCAAATTTTTCCTTCAGGAATTCTCAGTTTCCTCTGGGAAATCACACTTTGCTCCAGGAATTCCGAGTTTTTTCCAGGAATTGGCATTTTTCTCCGGGAATTCCCATTTTTTCTCCAGCAATTCCCAGTTTCCTCCAGGAATCGTTAATATTCCCTGGGAATCGTTAATATTCTCCAGGAATTCCCTGTTTTTTCCAGAAATTCCCCAGTTTTTCTCCAGAAATTCCCTTTTTTTTCCCCCAGGAATTCCCCCCTTTTTTCTCCAGGAATTCCCCATTTTTCTCTGGGAATTCTTATTTTTTCTCCAGGATTTCTCAGTTTTTCTCCCAGAATTCCCATTTTTTTCCCAGGAATCCCCATTTTTCTCTGGGAATTCTTATTTTTTTCTCCAGGATTTATCTGTTTTCTCCCATAAATTCCTATTTTTTTCTCCAGAAATGCCCATTTTTCTCCAGAAATCCCAATTTCTCTCCAGAAATTCCCGGGGTTTTTTTCTCCAGAAATTCCCCCTTTTTCTCCAGAAATCCCATTTTTTTTTCTCCAGAAATCCCATTTTTTCTCTCCAGAAATTCTCCATTTTTCTTCCAGGAATTCCCATTTTTCCTCCAGAAATTCCCCAATTTTTTCTCCAGAAATTCCCCAATTTTTTCTCCAGAAAAATCTCATTTTTCTCCAAGAATTCCCAGTTTTTCTCCAGGATTTCTCAGTTTTTTTCCAGAAATTCCCATTTTCCTCCAGAAATTCTCAGTTTTTCTCCGGGAATTCTTATTTTTTTCTCCAAGATTTCTCTGTTTTCTCCCAGAATTTCCATTTTTCCTCCAAGAATTCCCATCAGCAATTCCAGCCCTGGACCGGCCTCTCTCCACATTTCCCGAATTTTATTTTGGAGCCAAAGGTTGGAATTTCCCCGGAATATTTTCCCTCATTGTTTCCATTCCCAGCCCCAGGATTTGGTCACATCCCAAAATTAATTTGGGAATGTTGATGACGTCACTGGGATTTAATTTCCTTGTTTTTCACCCTCATTTTCTCTGAGGTTTTGGTGTTTCATGGATTAATCCCAACTCCTGGAATTCTGCTGATTAATTAATGACATCCCCACTAATTATTTTCCTTAATTCCAGACTAATCATCCAGGAAAAATGGGGGGAATTCTCAGGAAAATAAAAATATTCCTCCTTTGGGAATGTTGAATTTCTGACCCCGCAGCGTTTTCAGGCTGCTGCATCATCAGTCCGGTTTTAATTAATATTTTTAATTAAATGCACCCCAAATTCTGATGTAATTAAGGATTAGTCCACATTATGTCTCTCTAAAAAAAAAATTTATTTGGTTTCCATCCTTTATTTTTATGAATTTTGTCATTATTAATTTTAGGGATAAAATTAAAAAAAATAAAATAAAAAATTTAAAAAAAAAAAAAAAACAACAAACCCACACACAAAAAATCAGCCATAAATTGATTAAAAAATCAGAATTTGAAGTGAAAATTCTCTGCCTCTTTTGAGCCAATAAATCCACAATCCTGGAGAAAAATGTGGGAAAAGGGAGGGAGGAAAATGGCACAAAAAATCAGATTTAAAGGACGGGTGACAACCAGGATTTCAGCAAGGAAAACATTCCCAAAGGGAAATACAACTGAGGCTGTTCCCAAAATGAAAAATTCCTTGAAAAATCACGGATTTATATTTATTAATAAATTAAAATATTCTACTCCTGGCTCTTATCCCAAGTTCCTTTACCTGGATTTCTACCCATGGAATTCTCAGGGGAAAAAAAAAGTGATCCCTGATCACCCTTTTCAATAAAAAAATTCTCAAAAAAATTCAATTTATACCTCGTTTTTCTCCTGTCCCTGTTCCTCAAGAGTAGATCCTCACCCTCCGTGGGCAGGGAATTTTAGAGCAAAAAATTCCATCCTCATTTATTTTCTGGGATGAACATTCCCAGCTCCTTCAGGAATTCTCCAACCCCCTCAGACTTGGGATTATCCAGGAATTTATTGGAGATTCTCCTCAATATCCTCCTTAATTCTTGATGTGGAGCCGATTCCAGGATGGAATTTCATCCCCAAAACCCCAAATTTGTCCATTTCCAATCCCCAAATCCTCTCAGTCCTCGTTTCAAAGCCTGTCCCGGGGCTGGTTCAGAGCTCAGGGCGCTCCTGGTTTGGAACTGCCCCAGGCAGGGATTGGAGACCCCAAACCCAAATTTGGGACCCCTCGGACCCATTTTCAACCTCCCCAAAGTACATCTCAGCTCCCCCCAGCCCCATTTCCAGCCCCATTTTGACCCCCAGCCCCATTTCCAGCCCCACTGGCCCCATTTCCAGTCCCTCAATCCCCTCCAAGCCACTTCAGCCCCATTTCCAGCCCCCCCAGTCCCATTTCCAGCCCCATTTTGACCCCCAGCCCCATTTCCAGCCCCCCCCCCCCGGCCCCATTTCCAGACCCTTGGTCCCCTCCAAGCCACTTCAGCCCCATTTCGAGCCCCCCAGCCCCATTTCCAGCCCCATTTTGACCCCTCTGGCCCCATATCCGAGCCCCTCTGGCCCCATTTCCAGCCCCATTTGGAGTCCCTCTGGCCCCATTTCGAGCCATCCCAGCCCCATCCGAACCCCCCCAGCCCCATTTCAAACCCCTCTCGTCCCATTCCGAGCCCCTCCCGCCTCATTTCGACTCCTCCAGCCCCATTTTGAACCCCTCCAGCCCCATTTCCAGCCCCTCAGGCTCCATTCTGAGCTCTTTCCGCCCCCATTTCCAGCCCTCCTGACCCATTTTTGAGCCCTCTCAAGCCCCATTTCCAGCCCCTCTGGCCTCATTTCGAGCCCCCCTGGCCCCATTTTGAACCCCTCCAGTCCCATTTCCAGCCCCCCAACCCCATTTCGAGCCCCTGTCGTCCCATTTCAAGCACCCCTGGCCCCACTCTCAGCCCCCCCAGCCCCATTTCCAGTCCCCCTGATCCCATTCCGAGCCCCGCTCGTCCCATTTCGAGCACCCCCGGCCCCATTTTGGACCCATCCAACCCCATTTCCAGCCCTTTTGGCCTCATTTCGAGCCCCGCTGGCCCCATTTCCAGACCCCTCCCAGCCCCATTTTGAACCCCTCCAGCCCCATTTCCAGCCCTCTCGGTTCTCTCCGAGCTCCTTCTGCCCCCGTTTTCAGCCCTCCCAAACCCTTCCCGAGCCCCCTCCGGCCTCATTTCCAGCCCCCCCCCCCGGGTTCCATTTCCAGCCCCCCCGGGTTCCATTTCCAGCCCCCCCCCCCCGGGTTCCATTTCCAGCCCCCTCAGCCCCATCCGGACCCCCCTGGTCCCATTCTGAACCCCCCCAGCCCCATCCGAACCCCCCCAGCCCAATTTCCAGCCCCCCGGTCCCATTCCCAGCTCCTTCTGCCCCCATTTCCAGCCCTCCAGGCCCATTTCGAGCCCTTCCAACCCCATTTCCAGCCTCCTCGGCCCCATTTCGAGCCCCTCTGGCCCCATTTCCAGCCCCCCAACCACATTTCTAGCCCCCCCCCCCCCCCCCAGTCCCATTTTGAACCCCTCCAGTCCCATTTCCAGCACCCTCAACCCCATCCGGACCTCCTCAGTCCCATTTTCAGCCCCTCTGGCCCCATTTCCAGCACCCCCAGGTTCTATTTCCAGCCCTCTCAGGCCTCTCCGAGCCCCCCTGCCCCCATTTCCAGCCCCCCCGGCCCCATTTTGAACCCCTCCTGCCCCATTTCCAGCCCCTCCAGCCCCATCTGAACCCCTCCAGTCCCATTTCCAGCTCCATTTCCAGCCCCATTTCCAGCCTCCCCGGCCCCCTGGTCCTCTCAGAGCCCCCCCGGCCCCATTTCCAGCCCCATTTCCAGCCCCTCTAACCCCATTTCTAGACCCCGGTCCCCTCCGAGTCCCCCCGGCCCCATTTCCAGCTCCATTTTCAGGCCCTCCGGACCCTCCTGTCCCCTCAGAGGCCCCTCTGGCCCAATTTCCAGCCCCTCCAGCCCCATTTCCAGGCCCTCTAACCCCATTTCGAGCCCCCCGGTCCCCTCAGGCCCCCCCGGCCCCTCACGCACCTCCCTCAGTGCGGCACCGATCCCGCTCCGCGCCTGCGCCCTCCGCGCGCTCCTATTGGCTGAGCCCCGCGGCGCTGCGCGTTCCTATTGGCTGATCCCCTTCGCCGCTGCGCTCCCCTTTTCACCACCCCCCCGGCCCTCGCGGGCCCGACGCGGAGGTTCCGGCGGTGCCGCCATAACCCCCCGGTGCCGCCGCCGCCGCCGCCGTTCGCTCCGCGGAGCTGCCCCTGATGGGAGCGGGGGTGAGTGCGGTTCCCTCAGAGTGCTGCCGGTTCCCCCGGGGTGCTGCCGGTCCCTGCGGGTGGCGGGAGTGAGTGTGGGACGGGAGGGAGAGGCGGGGATGGGGATGTGCGACGGGCTGTGGGGTCCGGGTGCTTCCCCCGCAACACACAAACCTGGGACCTCCATGGGGGAATTTCGATATTCCCGTAGAGATCAACGAGGGGGAATTCCCTCCGGGAAATCCTTTAATCCCGGTGTTTTCTTGGAGATCTCTCAGGGAGGAATTCCCTCAGGGGTGTTCTTTAATTCCAATATTCCGTTGGAGATCTCCGAGGGAGGGAACCCTTATGGATGTCCCTTAATTCCAATATTCCCTTGGCACTTCGTGAGGGAGGAATTCCCTCAGGGATATTCCTTAATCCCGATATTCCTTTAGAGATCTGTGAGGGGAGAATTCCCTCATGGAAATCCCTTAATTCTGATATTCCCTTGGCACTTCGTTAGGGAGGAATTCTCTCATGGGTGTTCCTTAATCCCGGTGTTCCCTTGGACATCTCTGAGGGAGGAATTCTCTGATGGAAATCCCTTAATTCTGATATTTCCTTAGAGATCTTTGAGAGAGGAATTCCTTCATAGAAATCCCTGATTCCTCTCAATCTCCCCTTTTATTTTCCACACCTCCATTCCCATTTTAAACAGTTGTTTTTTCCTTATTTTTTGGGACCTATTTCCCCTCAATCTCCCCCTGATTTTCCATAACTCCAACCTCCATTTTAACAGATTTTATTTTTTTCTTTATTTTAGGACTGATTTCCCCCCAATCTCCCCCTGATTTTCTCATTTTAAACAGATTTTTTTTCTTTATTTTAGGACTGATTTCCCCCCAATCTCCCCCTGATTTTCCCATTTTAACCACATTTTTTTTTTAAATAACAACCCAAAACCTTCTCTAAACCCCCTTAACTCAACCCAATAAATTCTTTTCTCTCCCCAGGCTGGATGGACAGAGCCACTTTTGCCTTTTCCACAGAATTTTTCCAGGATTTTGGGAATTCCGCCCTGAATTCCCCTCCCCAGGAAAAGGTGGATTTTATTGCCAAACCCGAGAATTTTGGTTATTGTGATTTTTTCCGGGATTTTCTCCTCCCCAACCGCCCGTGTGTGTTTTCGGCTGAATTCACCCGGGGCTGGGCCAGCAGGGCCTCCTGGGCCACCCCCGATGGAAAACCAAATTTTGAGTTTCTTCTCAAAGAGTTCGGTGAGTCCTGGGATTTTTTTTTCCCTAAATTATTGAATTTTAGGATGGAATTTTAGGGATAAAAGCTTTAAAACCCCTTAAATTCTAAGATTTTTATCCATGGATTTTATTTTTTAATATATGGAATACATAAATATTAAAATAAAACTTTATGGAATTTATAAATATTAAAATAAAACTATATGGAAAAATATAAATATGAGAATAAAACTGGGGAAAGTGAATATATGGAACATATAAGTATTAAAATAGAACCCCAATCCCCTCCTCATTCCTGACGGGAATTTGTGATTTTCTGTTCCAGGCAGTGCCGAGGTTCCAGTGGCTCAGTGTGACCTGCGCCAGTTCAACGCCCACCCCAAGGAGCTGCTGCCGCTGCGGGAATTCCTGGAGTATTGGAGGGAGTTCATGGGGAACGGGCACCGGCACCCCCGGGGAATCCTCTACCTCAAGGACTGGCACTGGAGCAGGTCTGGGGTCACCACAGAGATCTGGGGTGGGGATTGTCCTCCTGGGGGGTCCAGGGAATCCACAGAGATCTGGGGAGGGGATCCAGGGAATCCTCAGAGACACCTCGACCTCAAGGACTGGCACCTGAGCAGGTGGGGAGCCCTCAGAGACACCTCTGCCTCAAGGACTGGCACTGGAGCAGGTCTGGGGTCACCACAGAGATCTGGGGTGGGGATTGTCCTCCTGGGGGTCCAGGGGTGGTGTCCTGGGGGTCCAGGGAATCCTCAGAGACACCTCTACCTCAAGGACTGGCACCTGAGCAGGTGGGGAGCCCTCAGAGACGCCTCTACCTCAAGGACTGGCACTGGAGCAGGTCTGGGGTCACCACAGAGATCTGGGGTGGGGATTGTCCTCCTGGGGGTCCAGGGGTGGTGTCCTGGGGGTCCAGGGAATCCTCAGAGACACCTCTGCCTCAGGGACTGGCACTGGAGCAGGTGGGGACCCCCGGGGACTCCTCTGCCTCAAGGACTGGCACTGGAGCAAGTCTGGGGTCACCACAGAGATCCGGGGTGGGGATTGTCTTCCTGGGGGTCCAGGGATGGGGTCCTGGGGGTCCAGGGGATCCTCAGAAACACCTCTACCTCAAGGACTGGCACTGGAGCAGGTCTGGGGTCACCACACAGATCTGGGGTGGGGATTGTTCTCCTGGGGATCCTCAGGGACACCTCGACCTCAAGGACTGGCACTGGAGCAGGTGGGGAGCATCACAGAGATACGGGGTGGGGAATGGTCTCCTGGGGGTCCAGGGAATCCTCAGAGACACCTCGACCTCAAGGACTGGCACTGGAGCAGGTGGGGGTCACCACACAGATCTGGGGTGGGGATTGTCCTCCTGGGGATCCTCAGAGACACCTCGACCTCAAGGACTGGCACTGCAGCAGGTCTGGGGTCACCACAGAGATCCGGGGTGGGGATTGTCCTGGGGGTCCAGGGATGGTGTCCTGGGGGTCCCGGGAGTTCCTGCACTACTGGGGGGAGTTCATGGGGAACGGGCACCGCCACCCCCAGGGACACCTCGACTTCAAGGACTGGCACTGGAGCAGGTCTGGGGTCACCGCAGAGATCTGGGGTGGGGATTGTCCTCCTGGGGGTCCAGGGGTGGTGTCCTGGGGGTCCCGGGAATCCTGAGAGACACCTCTGCCTCAGGGACTGGCACTGGAGCAGGTCTGGGGTCATCACAGAGATCTGGGGTGGGGATTGTCCTCCTGGGGGTCCTCAGAGACACCTCGACCTCAAGGACTGGCACTGGAGCAGGTCTGGGGTCACCACACAGATCTGGGGTGGGGATTGTCCTCCTGGGGATCCAGGGAATCCTCAGAGACTCCTCTGCCTCAAGGACTGGCACTGGAGCAGGTGGGGAGCATCACAGAGATACGGGGTGGGGAATGGTCTCCTGGGGGTCCAGGGAATCCTCAGAGACACCTCTGCCTCAGGGACTGGCACTGGAGCAGGTCTGGGGTCACCACAGAGATCTGGGGTGGGGATTGTCCTCCTGGGGGTCCAGGGGTGGGGTCCTGGGGGTCCTCCAGGAATGGTCTCCTTCTCCTGAGGGTCCAAGGATGGTGTCCTGGGGATCCTCCAGGAATGTTCTCCTGGGAATCCAGGGAATCCTCAGAGTCTCTTCCAGAGCACCTGAGCAGGTCAGGGCTCATCCCAAACCTCCAGGGATGTTCTCCTGAGGGTCCAGGAATCTTCTACTGAGGGTCCAGGGAATCCTCAGAGCCTAAAAAAGGTTCCCAAGGATCCAGGGAATCCTCAGACCTAAAAGAACTCCAGGGATGTTCTCCTGATAATCCAGGAATATTCTCCTGGGGATCCAGGGAGTCCTCAGAGTCTGGAGAAACTCCAGGAATGTTCTCCTGAGGGTCCAGGAATGCTTTCCTGAGGATCCAGGGAATCCTCGGAGTCTGGGGAAACTCCAGGAATGTTCTCCTGAGGATCCAAGGAATCCTCAGAGTCTAAAATGGCTCTAGGGATGTTCTCCTGAGGATCCAGGGATGTTCTCCTGGGGATCCAGGGATGTTTTCCTGGGGATCCAGGGATGTTCTCCTGAGGATCCAGGGATGTTCTCCTGGGGATCCAGGGATGGTGTCCTGGGGATCCAGGGATGTTCTCCTGGGGATCCAGGAATGTTCTCCTGAGGATCCAGGGATGTTCTCCTGGGGATCCAGGGATGTTCTCCTGAGGATCCAGGGATGTTCTCCTGGGGATCCAGGGATGTTCTCCTGGGGATCCAGGGATGGTGTCCTGGGGATCCAGGAATGTTCTCCTGAGGATCCAGGAATGTTCTCCTGGGGATCCAGGGATGTTCTCCTGAGGATCCAGGGATGGTGTCCTGGGGATCCAGGGATGTTCTCCTGAGGATCCAGGGAATCCTCAGAGTCTGGGGAAACTCCAGATTTGGGATTACAGGACACAGGGAATGACTTCCCACTTCATTTCTTTGGGATATTGGGAAGGAATTCCTGGCTGGGGTGGAATTCCCAAAAAAGCTTTCCCTGAATCTCTGGAAAAGTCCAAGGCCAGTTGGGAGCACCCTGGGATGGTGGGAAGTGTCCTTGGCCATGGAATGGGGCGACCCTTAAGGTCCCTTTTCCCACCCAAACCATTCCATGGAAACTGTTCCATGTTTTCTCCCTGTGGAAAACGGGACTGGGACATCTCCAGTCAAACCTGGGGGACATTTGGGATTATTCCATGGACATGTTGGATTTGGGATCCTTTAATATCCATGGGAATATTCCCACTCCCTTTCCTCAGCTCTGCCTTTGCTTCTCCAGCTGGAAAAGAACTTTGGGAAGGATTGAGGATGGAATTCCCAGAGAAGCTTTCCCTGAATCCCTGGAAATATCCGAGACCAGCTTGGAACAACCTGGGACAGCAAAAAATTGGGATTAACTCCTCCTTCAACTGGAATTCCATCCTGAAAGACCCACTTTGCTCCTCCCCCTGGATCTGGGAATCCCATCCCGTTTTCCAGAGCTGCTTTCCCAGGAGTTTTCCATGTTTTCCTGAGCTGCTTTCCCAGAATTTTCCATGTTTTCCAGAGCTGCTTTTCCAGGGTTGTTCTGTGTTTTCCTGAGCTCCTTTCCCAGGGCTGTTCCGTGTTTTCCAGGGTTGTTCCATGTTTTCCCGAGCTGTTTTCCCAGGGTTGTTCCCTGTTTTCCAGAGCTGCTTTCCCAGGAGTTTTCCATGTTTTCCAGAGCTGCTTTCCCAGGGGTTTTCCGTGTTGTCCTGAGCTCCTTTCCCAGGGTTGTTCCGTGTTTTCCAGAGCTGCTTTTCCAGGGTTTTCCAGAGTTGCTTTTCCAGGGTTTTCCAGAGTTGCTTTTCCAGGGTTTTCTGTGTTTTCCTGAGCTGCTTTTCCAGGGTTTTCCAGAGCTGCTTTCCCAGGATTGTTCCGTATTTTCCAGGGCTGTTCCCTGTTTTCCAGAGCTGCTTTCCCAGGGTTGTTCCATGTTTCCCAGAGTTTTCCATGTTTTCCAGAGCTGCTTTTCCAGGGTTGTTCCGTGTTTTCCAGAGCTGCTTTTCCAGGGTTTTCTGTGTTGTCCTGAGCTCCTTTTCCAGGGTTGTTCCCTGTTTTCCTGAGGTGCTTTCCCAGGGTTGTTCCGTGTTTTCCAGGGGTTTTCCATGTTTTCCAGGGTTGCTTTTCCAGGGTTGTTCTGTGTTTTCCCGAGCTGCTTTCCCAGGGTTGTTCTGTGTTTCCCAGGGTTGTTCTGTGTTTTCCAGAGCTGTTCCCTGTTTTCTCGAGCTGCTTTCCCAGGGTTGTTCCGTGTTTCCCAGGGTTGTTCTGTGTTTTCCAGAGCTGTTCCCTGTTTTCTCGAGCTGCTTTCCCAGGGTTGTTCCGTGTTTTCTCGAGCTGCTTTCCCAGGGTTGTTCCGTGTTTCCCAGGGTTGTTCCATGTTTTCCCGAGCTGTTTCCCAGGGTTGTTCCATGTTTTCCCGAGCTGTTTTCCAGGGGTTGTTCCATGTTTTGCAGGGCGTTCCCGGGGCGGGCCGGGTACAGCACCCCGGTGTATTTCTCCTCGGATTGGCTGAACGAGTTCTGGGACGCGGCGGGCGGGGACGATTTCCGCTTCGTCTACATGGGCCCCAAGGGATCCTGGTGAGCTGGGAACGCCGAATGTGTGTCCCTTCTCCAGATTTTATTGACTGAAACTCCACAACCCAACCCAAATCCCACATGGAATTTTGGGATTGGTGTGGATACAGTGGCTTTTTTACAAGATAAAATCCCATAATCCAACCAAAATTCTTCATGGAATTTTGGGATCAGTGTCCATACCATGGACTTTTATTAATCAAAACTCCATAATCCAACTGAAATTCCATGTGGAATTTTGGGATTAGTATGGATGGATACAGTGGCCTTTTAATAGCCAAAAGTCCATAACCCAGCCAGAATCCCTCATGGAATTTTGGGATCAGCATCCGTACAATGACCTTTTATTAACCAAAACTCACTAATCCAACCCAAATCCCTCATGGAATTTTGGGATCCGTATCCAAACAATGGACAAAACTCCATAACCCAACCCAAAATCCCTCACAAAATTCCTGATGGAATTTCAGGAATGGTATTGATAGAGTGGCTTTTTCATAGCCAAAACTCCATGATCCAACCAGAATCCCTCATGGAATTTTGGGATCAGTGTCCATATCATGGACTTTTATTAATGGAAACTCCATAATTCAACCGAAATTCCACGAGGAATTTTGGGATCAGTATCCATATAGAGCCTTTGAATAGCCAATACTCCATAATCCAACTGAAATTCCATAAGGAATTTTGGGACTGGTATGGATACAGGCTTTGTACAAGATAAAATCCCATGATCCAACCAATTTTTCCGTGGAATTTTGGAATCAGTGTCCGTATAATTGACTTTTATTATTCGAAACTCTATAATCCAACTGAAATTCCATGCGGAATTTTGGGATTGGTATGGATGGATACAGTGGCCTTTTAATAGCCAAAATTCCATGAGGAATTTCAGGATCAGCATCCACACAATGACCTTTTAATAACCAAATCTCCCCAATCCAACCCGAATCCCTCATGGAATTTCATGATCAGTACCCCTACCACGACCTTTAAACAACCAAAACTCCCCAACCCGACCCCAAAACCCCTCACGGACTTTCAATACCACCCCTTCCCCTTCCCGCCACCTGGAATTCCCATTGGAATTCTCAAGGATTGACTCATTTCCCCCCGTCCCCGTCCCCAGGACGCCGTTCCACGCCGACGTGTTCCGCTCGTACAGCTGGTCGGCCAACGTCTGCGGCCGCAAGCGCTGGCTGCTCTTCCCCCCGGGGCAGGAGGAGCTGCTCAGGGACCCCCGGGGGAACCTCCCCTTCGACCTGACGGCCCCACAGCTCCGGGATCCCGGGATTTGTCCCCGTTCCCGGCCCATCCCGGCCCCGCTGGAGATCCTGCAGGGGCCCGGCGAGATCGTCTTCGTCCCCAGCGGGTGGCACCACCAGGTCCATAACCTGGTGAGGAAACTCGTCCTTCTTGGGGGATTCTCGTGGGATTTGGGATCCCAAAAGGTTTTGTCGGGATGGAAATTGGGATTTTCCCCTCAGGAAGACGCCATCTCCATCAACCACAGCTGGGTCATTGGCAGCGTTTTGGGAATTGGGACATTTTGGGACTTGGGACATTTTGGGTTGCTCAGGAACGGGATTTTTGGAGCAGCACATTCCATATTATTCTTCCTAATAACTTAATTAGTTATTAATTATTAATTATCCATGTGTTATCCCAAATTTTCCCCTCAGGAAGACGCCATTTCCATCAACCACCGTTGGGTCAACAACAGCTTTTTGGGAATTGGGACATTTTGGGAATTGGGAACATTTTGGGAATTGCTCAGGAATGGGATTTTTGGAGCAGCAAATTCCATATAATCATTCCTAATAGATTAATTAGTTTCTAATCACTAATTGTCCTTGTCCCAAATTTTCCCCTCAGGAGGACACCATTTCCATCAACCACAACTGGGTCAATGGCAGCATTTTGGGAATTGGGACGTTTTGGGAATTGGGGACATTTTGGGAATTGCTCAGGAATGGGATTTTTGGAGCAGCAAATTCCATGTAATCATTCCTAATAGATTAATTAGTTTCTAATCACTAATTGTCCTTGTCCCAAATTTTCCCCTCAGGAGGACACCATTTCCATCAACCACAACTGGGTCAACAGCAGCATTTTGGGAATTGGGACATTTTGGGAATTGGGACATTTTGGGTTGTTCTGGGTCGGGATTTTGGGAACAGCGAATTGTTATTAATTTTCCTAAGGAATTAATTAGTGACTAATCACTAATTATCCATGTGTTATCCCGAATTTCCCCCTCAGGAGGACACCATCTCCATCAACCACAGTTGGGTCATTGGCAGCATTTTGGGAATTGGGACATTTTGGGAATTGGGACATTTGTGGTTGCTCCGGAACGGGACTTTTAGAGCAACACATTCCAAATTATTACTTCTAATAAATTAATTAGTTTCCAATCATTAATTATCCCAAACTCCCCCTCAGGAGGACACCATTTCCATCAACCACAGCTGGTCAACAGCAGCATTTTGGGAATTGGGACATTTTGGGAATTGGGACATTTTGGGAATTGCTCAGGAATGGGAGTTTTGGAGCCGAAAATTCCAAATTATTACTCCTAATAAATCAATTAGTCTCTAATCACTAATTATCCCAGATTTCCCCTCAGGAGGACACCATCTCCATCAACCACAACTGGGTCAACGGCAACATTTTGGGAATTGGGGCATTTTGGGATTTGGGACATTTTGGGAATTGCTCTGGGTCGGGATTTTGGGAACAGCGAATTGTTATTAATGTTCCTAAGGAATTAATTAGTGACTAATCACTAATTATCCATGTGTTATCCCAAATTTTCCCCTCAGGAAGACACCATCTCCATCAACCACAACTGGGTCATTGGCAGCATTTTGGGAATTGGGTCGTTTTGGGAATTGGGACATTTTGGGAATTGCTCTGGGTCGGGATTTTGGGAACAGCGAATTGTTATTAATCTTCCTAAGGAATCAATTAGTGACTAATCATTAATTATCCATCTGGTATCCTGAATTTTCCCCTCAGGTAGACACCATCTCCATCAACCACAGTTGGGTCAATGGCAGCATTTTGGGAATTGGGACATTTTGGGAATTGCTCAGGAATGGGAGTTTTGGAGCCGAAAATTCCAAATTATTACTCCTAATAAATCAATTAGTCTCTAATCACTAATTATCCCAGATTTCCCCTCAGGAGGACACCATCTCCATCAACCACAACTGGGTCAATGGCAACATTTTGGGAATTGGGGCATTTTGGGAATTGCTCTGGGTCGGGATTTTGGGAACAGCGAATTGTTATTAATCTTCCTAAGGAATCAATTAGTGACTAATCATTAATTATCCATGTGTTACCCCCCATTTTCCCCCTCAGGAGGACACCATCTCCATCAACCACAACTGGGTGAACGGCTGTAACGTGTCGGTCGTGTGGAGCTTCCTGCAGGAGGAGCTGGCGGCCGTGCAGAGGGAGCTCAGCCAGTGGAGCCGCCCCGGGGAGGATTGGCCCCTCCAGTGCCAGGTACACCCCAATCCCAGATTCTCCAGGAATCCAAAATTCCGGGATTCTTGGAGCTGAAATTCTCACAGCAAAATTTCTGTGGTTTCTAAAGAGGAGTTGGGGATTGTTTTGTTTTGGTGGGAGATAATTCCCCGTAAAAAGGTTGGGAATGTTGCCAGTAAAAGTTTGGGAATTGTTTCTGTTTGTTGGTTGGAAAGGTGGAAATGTTTAGGATGAGGAGAGTTGGGAATGGTCACCTGGAGAAGGGAAAAATTCCAGGGAGAGATTTGAGAGGCTTTTCCAGAGCCTAAAGAAAGTCCAAAAAAGCTGGAGAGGGATTTGGGATAAGTCGTGGACACAGGGAATTGTTCCCACTTCATTTCTGTGGGATTTTGGGAAGGAATTCCTGGAATTCCCAGAGAAACTGTGGCTGTCCCATCCCTGGGGGTGGGAAAGAACCCAAAAACACCAAACTCCATAATACAACCAAAATTCCATGAGGAAGAGGATGGGAGGGATTCCTTCCAGAATCTTCTGGATGAGACAAATCCCACCTGGATTTGTGGAAACTCCTTGGGTTAATTTCCTTCCAAAAAATGAACATTTGGGGTAATTCCCACAATTAATATTTGGGAAAAACCAACCTGGTGCCTTTGGATCCAGAGGGGTCACAATTAAACAATTGTCCACCAGTTGTCCACCAAAAATCCATCAAAATTTCACTAATTATCCACCGATTATCCAGCAATGATCCAAAATTATCCACCAATTATTCACCAAGTGTCCAACCATTGGCCACCAATAATCCACCAATTATCCACCAATTATCCAATGATTATCCAAAATTATCCATCAATTATCCACCAATTATCCAAAATTATCCACCACTTATCCAATAATTATCCAACAATTATCCAATGAATATCCACCAATTATCCACCAATTATCCACCAATTATCCACCAGTTATCCACCAATTATCCAATGATTATCCACCAATAATCCACCAATTATCCAATGATTATCCACCAATAATCCACCAATTATCCACCAATTATCCAATGATTATCCACCAATAATCCATCAATTATCCAGTGATTATCCACCAATTATCCAACAGTTATCCACCAATTGTCCATCAATTATAAAACAATTATCCAAAATTATCCAACAATTATCCGATGATTATCCACCAATTATCCCCCAGTTATCCACGAATAATCCATCAATAATCCACCAATACTCCACCAATTGTCCACCAATTATCCAAAATTATCCACCAATTATCCAAAATTATCCACCAGTTATCCACCAATTATTCAACGATTATACAGTGATTGTCCAAAGATTATCCAATGATTATCCACCAATTATTTGCTAATTATGCAATTATTCACCATCTATCCACCAATTATCCACCAATAATCCACCAATTATCCGCCAGTTATCCACCAATTATCCAAAATTATCCACCAATTATCCAAAATTATCCAACAATTATCCAAAATTATCCAACAATTATCCAAAATTATCCACCAATTATCTACCAATTATCCACCAATAATCCACCAATTATCCACCAATTATCCACCAATAATCCACCAATTATCCAACAATTATTCAACAATTATTCAACAATTATCTAAAATTATTATTCACCAATTATTTCCTAATTATCCAATTATTCCCCAGTTATCCACCAATTTTCCACCAATAATCCACCAATAATCCAACAATTACCCACCAATTATCCAAAATTATCCACTAATTGTCCACCAATTATCCATCAATTATAAAACAATTATCCAAAATTATCCACCAATTATCCAGCAATAATCCACCAATTATCCCCCAGTTATCCACAAATAATCCATCAATAATCCACCAATACTCCACCAATTGTCCAACGATTATCCAATGATTATCCACCAATTATCCAACAATTTTTCACCAATTATCCAACGATTATCTACCAATTATCCACCAATAATCCACCAATTATCCAATGATTATCCACCAATTATTTGCTAATTATCCAATTATTCACCATCTATCCACCAATTATCCACCAATAATCCACCAATTATCCAAAATTATCCACCAATTATCCACCAATTTTCCACCGATAATCCACCAGTTATCCGAAAATTGTCCAACAATTATCCAAAATTATCACTAATTATCCAAAATTATCCGCCAATTATCCAATATTTATCCAACAATTATTTGCAATTATCCACCATTTGTCCAACAATTATCCAACAATTAACCAACATTTTTCCAACAATTATCCAGGGGTGATCACAATTATCCAATAAAAATAATGAAATAAAAATAATAAAATAAAATAAAATAAAATAAAATAAAATAAATAAAATAAAATAATAAATTATCCATAAAAATAATCACCCACAATTATTTCTGATTCCAGAGAATTCCCGCCTTAATAAAACCCAAAATTTGGGAATTTTTTTCCCCCATCATTCCCATTTAAATCCCATTTTTCCCTGTTTTTTAGCTGATCATGAAATCCTGCACGGGCATCGACTACAAGGAATTCTACAACTTCCTCAAGGTCATCGCGGAGAACCGAATTTCCGTCCTGGAGAAGGGTCTGGAGGAGGAATCCCCGTCGCGGGACGATCCCGGGGCCGCGCTGGGGCCGCTCCACGCGCTCTTCGACCTCCGGAGGGCGGGGAAGGTGCTGGGATCGCTAACGGCCAACGAGGATTTCAGGAAATTGGAGCTGAGCTCCCTCTCTCCTCATCCCGAGGTTCTGCTCCAGCGCCTGCAATCGGCCACAGACACCGCCCTGCTCTGAATTCCCACTTTTCCAAAGGGTTTTCCAAAATTTTTGGAAGGTTCAGACTTGGACAAGAGTTTTGCTCCAATGGGAAGAGGGAAAATGGAAGGAGGGAGAACATTCCCAAAATTCTGAGTGGTTTGGAGGAATTATGGAAAAAAGCAAAAGGAAAATCCCAAATTTTTTTCAGTTTTACGAGCAGGAACTGAAGGAAAAAAATTCCCTATGGATCAAGTCTGGCCATGGAATGAAGCAAATTCTCCATATTTAAGCTCAGCTTTGTTAAAACCTCTCCTGTTTCCAATT
The DNA here is from genome assembly GCF_965231275.1 of Zosterops lateralis. Lineage (NCBI taxonomy): Eukaryota > Metazoa > Chordata > Aves > Passeriformes > Zosteropidae > Zosterops > Zosterops lateralis. Next base: position 2,090,994 of record NC_139762.1, read on the forward strand.
TGAGCTCAGCTTTTCCATAATTTTTAGGGAATTCCATGGAAAACTGAGCTGGAGCAGCACCTGGAATCGGCCACAGACACCGCCCTGCTCTGAATTCCCACTTTTCCAAGGGGTTTTCCAAAATTTTTGGAAGGTTCAGACTTGGACAAGAGTTTTGCTCCAATGGGAAGAGGGAAAATGGAAGGAGGGAGAAAATTCCCAAAATTCTGAGTGGAAAAATCCATCCCAGCTAAAGGAAAATCCCAAATTTTTTTCAGTTTTACGAGCAGGAACTCAGGGAAAAAAAATTCCCAATGGATCAAGTCTGGCCTTGGAATTAAAGCTCAGCTTTGTTAAAACCTCTCCTGTTTCCAATTCCAGCTCAGCTTTTCCATCCTTTTTTAGGGAATTCCATGGAAATCTGAGCACCTGGAATCGGCCACAGACACGGCCCTGCTCGGAATTCCCACTTTTCCAAGGGGTTTTCCAAAGGGTTTGGACAAGAGATTGACTCCAACAGGAGGAGGGAGAACATTTGGGAAGGAGGGAGAAAATTCCCAAAATTCTGAATGGAAAAATCCATCCCAGCTACAGGAAAATCCCAAATTTTTTCAGTTTTACGAGCAGGAACTCAGGGAAAAATATTCCCTATGGATCAATTCCTTGTGTTTAAGCTCAGCTTTCTTAAAACCTCTTCCAACTTGAGCTCAGCTTTTCTGTCCTTTTTTAGGGAATTCCATGGAAGCCTCAGCACCTGGAATGGGCCACAGACACGGCCCTGCTCGGAATTCCCACTTTTCCAAGGGGTTTTCCAAAGGGTTTGGACAAGAGATTGACTCCAACAGGAGGAGGGAGAACATTTGGGGAGGAGGAAGAAAATTTGGGAAGGAGGGAGAAAATTCCCAAAATTCTGAGTGGAAAAATCCATCCCAGCTAAAGGAAAATCCCAATTTTTTTTCATTTTTACGTGCAGGAACTCAGGGAAAAAAAATTCCCAATGGATTTAAGCTCAGCTTTGTTAAAATTTCTCTTGTTTCCAATTTAAACTCAGTTTTTCCTTAATTTTTTTAGGGAATTCCGTGGAATTGAGATCTGAGAATGTTGATTTTGAGTTTTCCAAATCTGAGCAAGTCAGGATTCCGTTTAATCCCCAAAAAAAATCAAAATAAAAAAAAAAAAAAAAAAAAAGAGCAAAAATGGGAATTTTTCTCCCAGAATTCCTAAAGCTCAGAATTCCCCGCAGGAAAAACGGGATCCAACAATTCCCACCCGGAATTTTCCCACTGGAACATTTTTCCTTCTGCTTTTTCTTGGAAAAAAAAAAAAAAAAAACAAAAATAAAATAAAAAATGAAAACCCGGAAGCACAAAAATGGCTCCTTGAAATTCAAATTATTCCTGAAATAAAAACTTGGAATTTTTGGGGAATTTTGAGGAAAATCCACCTGATTTTCCAGAGAATTCCTTGGATTTTTTTTACCCACCCCTTGAAATTTGCCTTTTTTTTATTCGTTTTCCCCAAAAAATCCCAAATTCCTGGAAATAAAAGAAAAAAATTGGAATAAGGAGAACGTGGAATTTCTTCTGAATTTTCAAGAGTTTTATTGAAATAAAAATTCCTGTGATATTTTTCTGGTTAATATATTAATTCTTGTAAATAAAAATCTGTTATTTATTAAAGGATAAAATTCTTGGGGGGAAAAAATGGGGAGTTTTGTTTTCTTGGAGTCGCTTGGATGAGGAAAAAAAAATCCCTTGGAAAAAAATAAGAAATTCCTGAGAAAAATAAAAATATTCCTCAGAAAAATGACAAAATTCCTGGGAAAAATGAAAATATTCCTCAGAAAAATGACAGAAAAAATCCCATTTATTTATAACTTTGTTTTCTTGGAGTCGCTTGGATGAGGAAAAAAAAATTCCGTGGAAAAAATAAGAAAATTCCTGAGAAAAATGAAAATATTCCTCAAAAAAATGAAAATATTCCTCAGAAAAATGACAAAAAAATCCCATTTATTTATAACTTTGTTTTCTTGGAGTCGCTTGGAAAAATCTCCTTGGAAAAAAATAAGAAATTCCTGAGAAAAATTAAAATATTCCTTGAAAAATAAAAATATAAATAAAATTTTTATAAATAAAAATATTCCTGAAAAAAAAAAAAAAAATATTCCTCAGAAAAATGACAAAATTTCTGGGAAAAAATGACCAAAAAAAAATTCCCATTTATTTATAAATTTGGGGTTTTAATTTTTCTTTATTCCCCAAAAATATCAAGAATCGGTTTTTCCTTCATTAAAAAAATTCCCAAATTCCGGAAAATAAATTTAAAAAAAATTTGGAATAAAGAAAATGTGGAATTTCTTCTGAATTCCCAGAGTTTTATTGAAATAATAAAAATTCCCTGAATTAATTTCCAGTGAGATTCTCTCGTTAATGTATTAATATATTAATAATATATTATTAATTATTTTAAATAATTTGTTGTTTAATAAAGAATAAAATATGGGGGAAATGGGAGGAAAAAAATTGGGGAATTTTGGGTTTTTTGGAGTCGATTGGAGAAGGAAAAAAAATTCCTGGAAAAATTAAAATATTCCAGAGAAAAATGAAAAAACTCCTGGAAAAATTAAAATATTCCTGGAAAAATGACAGAATTCCTTGGAAAAAATGAAAAAAATCCTGGAAAAAATGAAAATATTGCTGGGAAAATGTAAAAAGTCCTGGAAAATGAAAATATTCCTGGAAAAATGACAAAAAAATCCTGGAAAAATGAAAATATTGCTGGGAAAATGTAAAAATTCCTGGAAAAATGACAGAATTCCAGAGAAAAATGTAAAAATTCCTGGAAAAATGAAAATATTCCCTGGAAAAATGAAAATATTGCTGGAAAAATGTAAAAATTGCTGGAAAAATGAAGAAATTCCTGGAAAAAATGACAGAATTCCTGGGAAAAGGACAAAATCCTTTGGAAAAATGAAAAAAATTCCTGGAAAAATGAAAATATTGCTGGGAAAATGAAAAAATTCCTGAGAAAAATGAAAAATTTCCTGGAAAAAATGAAAATATTGCTGGGAAAATGAAAAAATTCATGGAAAAATGAAAATATTCCTGGAAAAATGAAAAAAATCCAGGGAAAAATGAAAAAAATTCCTGGAAAAATGAAAAATATTATTGGGAAAATGAAAAAATTCATGGAATAATGAAAAAATTCCAGAGAAAAGTGAAAATATTTCTGGGAAAATTAAAATATTCCCTGGAAAAATGAAAAAATTCATGGAAAAATGACAAAATTCCTGGGAAAAGGACAAAAAATCCTGGAAAAATGAAAATATTTCTGGAAAAATGACAAAATTCCTGGGAAAAGGATAAAATCCCTGGGAAAATGAAAAAAAAAATCCTGGAAAAGGGAAAAAATTCCTGGAAAAAATGAAAATATTGCTGGGAAAATGTAAAAAATCCTGGAAAAATGAAAAAATTCCAGAGAAAAATGAAAGAATTCCTGGAAAAATGAGAATATTCCCTGGAAAAAATGAAAAAAATCCTGAGAAAAATGAAAAAATCCCTTGAAGAAAATGAAAAAAATCCTAAAAAATGAATAAAAATCTGATTTATTTATAAATTTTAAACTTCCAATTTTTCTTCATTCCCAAAAATCTCAAGGAGCTGCTTTTCCTGCATTTAGAAAATCAGGAAAAATTGGGAATAAAAACAGGAAAAAATTTTATGGAATTTTGTTTTCCCAGAAATCTCCCGGAGAAGGAAAAAAAAATTGGAAAAAAATGGAAAAAAGCTGAATAAAAATAGTAAAAAATGAGATTTTTTTTTCCACATTTTTTTGGGTTTTTTTTCCTGGAATTTCCAAAAAAAATCTGGGAAAAATCCACTTTTTTTTTTCTTTGGAATTCCATTTAAAAAAATCTTGAAAAATCAGGAAATTCAAGAAAAATCCTAAATTGGGAAAAATAAGAAAAAGGAGAAGTGGGAAAAATAATTCCTGGAATTTTTAGGAGATTTTGGGGATAAATTTCCAAGAAATCCCATCAAAAAATGGAATTTTTTTCCTTCTTTTTCTGGGAATTTTCCAGTGGAAAAAAACCCCATTTGGAGCAGGAAAATGAGAATTTTTTAAAAATTATTTGTGGGAAAAAGGGGATAAAAATTGCCCAAAAAAATCCCAAAAAATCCCTTTTTCCCATTAAAAAAAGAAGATTTTTTTTTTTTCTTTTTCCAGGAATTATTTGTGGGAAAAAAATCCCCAAAAATTCCCTTTTCTCTGTGGAATAAAAATATAAAAAAATCCCAAAATTTGAGATAAAAATTCCAGCTTTTCCAGTGTTTTTTTGGGATGAAAAAATTCTTAAGGAAGGAAAAAGGAGGAGGAAAAGGGGATTTTTTTTTTTCCTTTCCAGGAATTATTTGTGGGAAAAAATCCCCCCAAAAAATTCCCTTTTTTATGTGGAATAAAAATATAAAAAAATCCCAAAATTTGAGATAAAAATTCCAACTTTTCCAGTGTTTTTTTGGGATCAAAAAATTCTTAAGGAAGGAAAAAGAAGCAGAAAAAGGAGATTTTTTTTTTCCTTTCCAGGAATTATTTGTGGGAAAAAATCCTCAAAAAAATCCTTTTTCTCTGTGGAATAAAAATATTAAAAAAAATCCAAAAATTTGAGATAAAATTTCCAACTTTTCCAGTGTTTTTTTGGGATGAAAAAATTCTTAAGGAAGGAAAAAGGAGGAGGAAAAGGAGATTTTTTTTTTTCTTTTTTTTCCAGGAATTATTTGTGGGAAAAAACCCAAAAAAATCCTTTTTTATGTGGAATAAAAATATAAAAATTCCCAAAATTTGAGATAAAAATTCCAACCTTTCCAGTGGTTTTTTTGGGATCAAAAAATTCTTAAGGAAGGAAAAAGGAGCAGAAAAAGGAGATTTTTTTTCCTTTCCAGGAATTATTTGTGGGAAAAAATCCCCCAAAAAATCCCTTTTCTCTGTGGAATAAAAATATTAAAAAATCCCAAATTTTGAGATAAAAATTCCAGCTTTTCCAGTGTTTTTTTGGGATCAAAAAATTCTTAAGGAAGGAAAAAGGAGCAGAAAAAGGAGATTTTTTTTTTTCCTTTCCAGGAATTATTTGTGGGAAAAAATCCCCCCAAAAAATTCCCTTTTTTATGTGGAATAAAAATATTAAAAAATCCCAAAATTTGAGATAAAAATTCCAACTTTTCCAGTGTTTTTTTGGGATCAGGAAAACCTCGACTGAGGGGGAGGGAGAAATTCTTCCCTTTCGAGGCAACCAGGGGATAAAATTCCCATTTTTTAAATGAAATTTGATCCAAAAAATTGGGAAAAAAGAGGAATTTTCCCGCTGGATCAGGAGGAACTGGAGGGATTTTCCTTGGGATGGAGTTGGATCCTCTGGATGTGTTCGTAGCACGACTGGGGGGAGAAAACAGAAATAAATACAAAAAAAATCAGGGAAAAATAAAAAATAAATTGGGAATTCTGAGATCTGATCGCGAAGAGAATTCCAACAAAATTCCCAAATTAAGGATTTTTTTTTTAATCCTCAATAAATTCCTCCCCCATAAAAAAATTCCATCCCAATGCAGAAAATCTGGAATTTTTGGGTGAAAATTCATGGAATTTTTTTGGGAGAGGAGATTCTAAATTCCCCTCCCATAAAAAAAAAAATCCCAGTGCAGAAAATCTGGAATTTTTGGATGAAAATTCCTGGAATTTTTTTTGGGAGAGGAGATTCTAAATTCCCCTCCCATAAAAAAAAAAAAAAAAAAAAAACCCAGTGCAGAAAATCTGGAATTTTTGGGTGAAAATTCCAGGATTTTTTTGGAGAGGAGATTCTAAATTCCCCTCCCACAAAAAAAAAAAAAAAAAAAAAAAAAAAAAAAAAAAAAAAAAAATCCCAGTGCAGAAAATCTGGAATTTTTGAGTGAAAATTCCTGGATTTTTTTGGAGAGGAGATTCTAAATTCCCCTCCCACAAAAAAATTCCATCCCAGTGCAGAAAATCTGGAATTTTTGGATAAAAATTCCAGGATTTTTTGGGAGAGGAGATTCTAAATTCCCCTCCCACAAAAAATTTCATCCCAGTGCAGAAAATCTGGAATTTTTGGGTGAAAATTCCTGGAATTTTTGGGTGAAAATTCCAGGATTTTTTTGGGAGAGGAGATTCTAAATTCCCCTCCCACAAAAAAATTCCACCCCAGTGCAGAAAATCTGGAATTTTTGGGTGAAAATTCCTGGATTTTTTTGGAGAGGAGATTCTAAATTTCCCTCCCACAAAAAAATTCCACCCCAGTGCAGAAAATCTGGAATTTTTGGATAAAAATTCCAGGATTTTTTGGGAGAGGAGATTCTAAATTCCCCTCCCATAAAAAAATTCCACCCCAGTGCAGAAAATCTGGAATTTTTGGGTGAAAATTCCTGGGATTTTTTTTTGGGAGAGGAGATTCCTGACCTCAAGCGCTGTCAGCAGGAAATCCCAGATCCCGCCCGGCGGCGTCGGATCCGTCAGGTCCCGGATCAGGTGGATTTCGGCTCCCAAGTGTTGGATCCTGGCGAAAATAAATCCCAAAATTTTGGGAAAATGTGGGAGGGGTTTGGAATTTTGGAGAGGAGGAGGAGGAGGGAAAATTTGGAATTCTGGAGGTGGATTCCAGGAGGGATTTGGGGGCTCAGAATTGTAGAATTACCAGAATTCCCAAATTCTGAAGTTCCCTGAATTCCAGAATCCTCAAATTCAAAAATTCCCTGAATTCAAAAATTCCCAGAATTCCAGAGTCACAATATCCCAGAAATCCCAGAATTCCCACAATCCCAGAATTCCAAAATTCCCAGAATCCCCAGAAATCCCAGAACTCAAAAAATCCCAGAATTCCCAGAATTCCAGAATTCCCAAAACTCCCAGAATTCCCAAATTTCCCAGAATCCCAGAATCCTAAAATAACCCAGAATTCCACAATCCCAGAATTCCAAAGTTCCCAGAATCCCCAGAAATCCCAGAACTCAAAAAATCCCAGAATCCCAGAATTCCCAAAACTCCCAGAATTCTCAAATTTCCACAATCCCAGAATCCTAAAATAACTCAGAATTCCACAATCCCAGAATCCCAAAATTCCAGAATTCCCGACTTCAAAAAAAATCCCAGAATTCCCAAAACTCCCAAAATTCCAGAATTCAAAAATTCCCAGAATTCCAGAGGAGTTTGGATTGGAAAGGTGATTAAAAATGATCCATGGGCAGGGACCTCCCATTATCCAAATTTTTTGGGAGATAAGAGATGGAAACTCCCATTTCCCGTCTATTTTTGGGATAACACACGGAAACTCCGGAATTCCATAATAAAACAATCCCATTTCCCATTTATTTTTGGGATAACACACGGAAACTCCGGAATTCTGGGATACAATCTCATGTTCCATGAAAACCATGGAATATCCTCTGGGATAAAAGGTGGAAACTCTGAGATTCCAGGATAAAACAAGTCTCATTTTCCCTCAAATATTCCAGACATTTCGGAATTCTGGGATAAAATTAATCTCATTTTCCCTCAAATATCCTTTAGGATAAGAGATGGACACACTGGAATTCTGGGATAAAATTAATCTCATTTTCCATCAAATGTCTTTGGGATAAGAGATGGAAACTCTGGAATTCTGGGATAAAATAATCCGATTTCCCATTTATCTTTGGGATAACACACGGAAACTCCGGAATTCTGGGATACAATCTCATATTCCATGAAAACTCTGGAATATCCTCTGAGATGAGAGATGGAAACTCTGGAATTCCGGGATAAAACAAATCTCATTTTCCTTCCAACATCCTTATGGATAAAAGATGGAAACTCTGGAATTCCAGGATAAAATTAATCTCATTTTCCATGAAAACCCTGGAATATTCTCTGGGATAAAAGGTGGAAACTCTGGAATTCCGTAATAAAACAATCCCATTTCCCAATTATCTTTGGGATAACACACAACACACTCCGGAATTCTGGGATACAATCTCATATTCCATGAAAACCATGGAATATCCTCTGAGATGAGAGATGGAAACTCTGGAATTCCGGGATAAAACAAATCTCATTTTCCTTCAAACATCCTTATGGATAAAAGATGGAAACTCTGGAATTCCAGGATAAAATTAATCTCATTTTCCCTCAAATATCCTCTGGGATAAGACATGGACACTCTGGAATTCTGGGATAAAATTAATCTCATTTTCCATGAAATATCCTTTAGGAAAAGTGATGGAAACTCTGGAATTCTGGGATAAAATAATGTCATTTTCCATGAAAACACTGGAATGTGCTTTAGGATGAGAGATAAAAACTCTGGAATTCTGGGATAAAACAAATCTCAATTTCCCATTTATTTTTGGGGTAACACACAGAAACTCCGGAATTCTGGGATACAATCTCATATTCCATGAAAACTCTGGAATATCCTCTGAGATGAGAGATGGAAACTCTGGAATTCCGGGATAAAACAAATCTCATTTTCCTTCAAACATCCTTATGGATAAAAGATGGAAACTCTGGAATTCCAGGATAAAATTAATCTCATTTTCCATGAAAACCCTGGAATATTCTCTGGGATAAAAGGTGGAAACTCTGGAATTCCGTAATAAAACAATCCCATTTCCCAATTATCTTTGGGATAACACACAACACACTCCGGAATTCTGGGATACAATCTCATATTCCATGAAAACCATGGAATATCCTCTGAGATGAGAGATGGAAACTCTGGAATTCCGGGATAAAACAAATCTCATTTTCCTTCAAACATCCTTATGGATAAAAGATGGAAACTGGAATTCCAGGATAAAATTAATCTCATTTTCCATGAAAACCCTGGAATATTCTCTGGGATAAAAGGTGGAAACTCTGGAATTCCGTAATAAAACAATCCCATTTCCCAATTATCTTTGGGATAACACACAACACACTCCGGAATTCTGGGATACAATCTCATATTCCATGAAAACTCTGGAATATCCTCTGAGATGAGAGATGGAAACTCTGGAATTCCAGGATAAAATTAATCTCATTTTCCCTCAAATATCCTCTGGGATAAGACATGGACACTCTGGAATTCTGGGATAAAATTAATCTCATTTTCCATGAAATATCCTTTAGGAAAAGTGATGGAAACTCTGGAATTCTGGGATAAAATAATGTCATTTTCCATGAAAACACTGGAATGTGCTTTAGGGTTAGAATGTGCTTTAGGATGAGAGATAAAAACTCTGGAATTCTGGGATAAAACAAATCTCAATTTCCCATTTATTTTTGGGGTAACACACAGAAACTCCGGAATTCTGGGATACAATCTCATGTTCCATGAAAACCATGGAATATCCTCTGGGATGAGAGATGGAAACTCTGGAATTCCGGGATAAAATTAATCTCATTTTCCTTCAAACATCCTTATGGATAAAAGATGGAAACTCTGGAATTCTGGGATAAAATAATCCCATTTCCCATCTATTTTTGGGATAACACACAGAAACTCCGGAATTCCGTAATAAAACAATCCCATTTCCCATTTATCTTTGGGATAAACCACAGAAACTCTGGAATTCCATAATAAAACAATCCCATTTCCCAATTATCTTTGGGATAACACACGGAAACCCCGGAATTCCATAATAAAACAATCCCATTTCCCATTTATCTTTGGGATAAACCACAGAAACTCCGGAATTCCATAATAAAACAATCCCATTTCCCAATTATCTTTGGGATAACACGTGGAAACTCCGGAATTCCATAATAAAACAATCCCATTTCCCATTTATCTTTGGGATAACACACGGAAACTCCGGAATTCCATAATAAAACAATCCCATTTCCCATTTATTTTTGGGATAAACCACAAACACCCCAAAATTCCACAACCACTTCATACCCCAAAAACCCGACCACACCTTCAAAAAAAAACCCCAAAAAAACCCAAACCCCCAAATCCCTCCAACCCCAAACCCCAAATTCTGGAATTCCCCATCTGGAGAATATTCCAGAGGGAGAAAATTGGGAATGTTCATGGACCTGGCGCGGGCGACGACGAAGAGCAGGAGGGGCAGGAGCTCGTCCATGGGCAGGCGGCGCGGCCGGCCCCGCGCGCGGCTCGCCGACACCTCCAGCTCCTCCAGGGTTCTCCTGAGGGTCTCCAGCTTCTCCACCGGGTCCACCGTCGTGCTGGGGGGAGAGGGGAAAATAAAATGGGGAAATTGAGTCAAAAAAAGGGATTTAAATGGAAAAAAATTGGGATAAAATATAAATTTTTATTCAGGATTTATGGGATGGGATGTTCTTGGGATCTCCAATGGGAAAAGGGACACTGTTGGAGTTCCTCGTCTGGAGGGTCTCCAGCTTCTCCACGGGGTCCACCGTTGTGTGGGAGGGGAGAGGGGAAAAAATAAATGGGAAAGGTGAGTCTGGAAAAACGGGATTTGAAGGGAAAAATTGGGGATGGAAGGATTTATGGGATGGGACGTTCTTGGGATCTCCCAAGTGGGAAATGGGACATTACTGGAGTTCCTCTCCTGGAGGGTCTCCAGCTTCTCCTGGAGGGTCCACCGTGGGGCTGGGGGGAGAGGGAAAAGAATGGGAAAATTGAGTCCGGAAAAATGGGATTTGAAGGAAAAAAAATTGGGATTAAAAAAAAAAAGTATCCCAATTTTATGCAGGATTTATGGGATGGGACGTTCCTTGGAGATCCTCGTCTGGAGGGTCTCCAGTTTCTCCTGGAGGGTCCACCGTGGGGCTGGAGGGGAGAGGGGAAAATAATGGGGAAATTGAGTCCAGGAAAATGGGATTTGAAGGGAAAAATTGGGATAAAAAATAAATTTTTATGCAGGATTTATGGGATGGGACGTTGTTTGGAGTTCCTCGTCTGGAGGGTCTCCAGCTTCTCCACAGGGTCCACCGTGGTGATGGAGGGGAGGGAAAAATAATGGGAAAAGTGAGTCCAGGAAAAAGGGATTTGAAGGGAAAAATTGGGGATGGAAGGATTTATGGGATGGGATGTTATTGGGATCTCCAATGGGAAATGGGACATTTCTGGAGTTCCTCATCTGGAGCGTCTCCAGCTTCTCCTGGAGGATCCACCGTGGGGCTGGAGGGGAAAGGGGAAAATAATGGGAAAATTGAGTCCGGAAAAATGGGATTTGAAGGGAAAAAAAATTGGGATTAAAAAAAAAAAATTATCCCAATTTTATGCAGGATTTATGGGATGGGACGTTCCTTGGAGATCCTCGTCTGGAGGGTCTCCAGCTTCTCCACAGGGTCCACCGTGGGGCTGGAGGGGAGAGGGGAAATAATGGGAAAGATGAGTCTGGAAAAATGGGATTTAAATTAAAAAAAATGGGGATGGAAGGATTTATGGGATGGGACGTTCTTGGGATCTCCAATGGAAAAAAGGGATATTTCTGGAGTTCCTCGTCTGGAGGGTCTCCAGCTTCTCCACAGGGTCCACCGTCGTGCTGGAAGGGAGAGGGGAAATAAAATGGGGAAATTGAGTCCAAAAAAATGGGATTTAAATGGAAGAAATTGGGATAAAAAATAATTTTTTATCCAGGATTTATGGGATGGGACGTTCTTGGGATCTCCAATGGGAAATGGGACATTATTGGAGTTCCTCATCTGGAGGATCTCCAGCTTCTCCACAGGATCCACCGTTGTGCTGGAGGAGAGAGGGGAAAAAATAAATGGGAAAGGTGAGTCTGGAAAAACGGGATTTGAAGGGAAAAATTGGGGATGGAAGGATTTATGGGATGGGACGTTCTTGGGATCTCCCAAGTGGGAAATGGGACATTTCTGGAGTTCCTCGTCTGGAGGGTCTCCAGCTTCTCCCTGGGGTCCACCGTCGTGCTGGGGGGAGAGGGGAAAATAATGGGAAAGGTGAGTCCAGGAAAATGGGATTTGAAAGGAAAAATTGGGATAAAATATAAATTTTTATTCAGGATTTATGGGATGGGACGTTCTTGGGATCTCCAATGGGAAAAGGGACACTGTTGGAGTTCCTCGTCTGGAGGGTCTCCAGTTTCTCACCGGGATCCACCGTGGGGCTGGAAGGGAGAGGGGAAAATAATGGGAAAGGTGAGTGTGGAAAAATGGGATTTGAAGGGAAAAATTGGGGATGGAAGGATTTATGGGATGGGACGTTCTTGGGATCTCCAATGGGAAATGGGACATTTCTGGAGTTCCTCGTCTGGAGCGTCTCCAGCCTCTCCACAGGGTCCACCGTGGGGCTGGGGGGAGAGGGGAAAATAATGGGGAAATTGAGTCCAGGAAAATGGGATTTAAATGGAAAAAAATTGGGATTAAAAAAAAAAATTATCCCAATTTTATGCAGGATTTATGGGATGGGACGTTCCTTGGAGTTCCTCGTCTGGAGGGTCTCCAGCTTCTCACCGGGATCCACCATGGGGATGAGGGGGAGAGGGGAAAAAAAATGGGAAATTTGAGACCAGGAAAAAGGGATTTGAAGGAAAAAATAAATTAGGAAAGAAAGGATTTATGGGATGGGACGTTCCTGGGATCTCCAAGGTGGAACAGAACATTCCTGATGTCTCCAGTGTGGGATGGACAATTCCTGCAGATCCTTTTCCTTAAATAACGAATGGAATGGCCCTGGAATGGTTTTTAAACAGCTACAAATTCCTGGATTTTCCCCCAGAAAATTCCCAGGATTTCAGAGGGAATTCCAAGATCCAGAATGATTTTTTTTTAACATTCCAATTCTTGGATTTCCCCCAAAAATTCCCAGGATTTCAGTGGGAATTCCGAGACCCAGAATGATTTTAAACATTCAAATTCCTGGATTTTCCTAAAAGAAACCCCAGGATTTCAGTGGGAATTCCAAGACCTGGAATGGTTTTTGAACATTCAAATTTCCAGCATTTCCCCCAAAAATTCCCAGGATTTCAGTGGGAATTCTGAGACCTGGAATGGATTTTAAACATTCAAATTCCTGGATTTTCCCCCAGAAAATTCCCAGGATTTCAGTGGGAATTCCAAGATCCAGAATGATTTTTTTTTAACATTCCAATTCTTGGATTTCCCCCAAAAATTCCCAGGATTTCAGTGGGAATTCCGAGACCTGGAATGGTTTTTAAACATTCCAATTTTTGGATTTTCCAAAAAAAAATTCCCAGGATTTCAGTGGGAATTCCAAGACCCAGAATTGTTTTTAAACATTCAAATTTCTGGATTTTCTCCCAAAAAGTCCTGTGATTTCAGTGGGAATTCTGAGACCCAGAATGGTTTTTAAACATTCAAATACTTGGATTTTCCCTGAAAAATTCCTGGGATTTCAGCAGGAATTCCAAGACGCGGAATGATTTTAAACATTCAAATTCCTGGATATTCTCTCCAAAAATTCCCAGGATTTCAGTGGGAATTCTGAGACCTGGAATGGATTTTAAACATTCAAATTCCTGGATTTTCCCTGAAAAATTCCCGGGATTTCAGTGGGAATTCTGAATCTCAAAATGGTTCTTAAACATTCCAATTCCTGGATTTTCCCCCCCAAATTCCCAGGATTTTGTTGGGAATTCCGTGACTCACATGAGTCTCTGCAGACACTCCGTGGCCGACAGGAAACATTTGTCCTTGACCAGGGAACGGCTCTGGAAATACACGGAGACCTCGGGAATCCTCGGAATTCCAGAGTCATCCCAGAATATCCCAGTTCATGTGTCCCATGTCCCGTGTCCCGTGTCCCGTGTCCCGTGTCCCATGTCCCGTGTCCCGTGTCCCATTCCCATGTCCCGTGTCCCGTGTCCCGTGTCCCGTGTCCCGTGTCCCATGTCCCGTGTCCCATGTCTCGTGTGTCCCATGTCCCATATCCCGTGTCCCATGTCCCGTGTCCCGTGTCCCGTGTCCCGTGTCCCGTGTCCCATGTCCCCTGTCCCGTGTCCCATGTCCCGTGTCCCGTGTCCCATGTCCCGTGTCCCGTGTCCCGTGTCCCGTGTCCCGTGTCCCATGTCCCCTGTCCCGTGTCCCATGTCCCGTGTCCCGTGTCCCGTGTCCCGTGTCCCGTGTCCCATGTCCCATGTCCCATGTCCCATGTCCCGTGTCCCGTGTCCCATGTCCCGTGTCCCATGTCCCGTGTCCCGTGTCCTATTCCCATGTCCCATGTCCCGTGTCCCGTGTCCCGTGTCCCATGTCTCGTGTGTCCCATGTCCCATATCCCGTGTCCCATGTCCCGTGTCCCATGTCCCGTGTCCCATGTCCCGTGTCCCGTGTCCCATGTCCCGTGTCCCATGTCCCGTGTCCCAGGTCTCGTGTCCCGTGTCCCGTGTCCCGTGTCCCATGTCCCGTGTCCCATGTCCCGTGTCCCATGTCCCGTGTCCCGTGTCCCGTGTCCCGTGTCCCATGTCCCGTGTCCCATGTTCCGTGTCCCATGTCCCGTGTCCCGTGTCCCATGTCCCGTGTCCCGTGTCCCATGTCCCGTGTGCCATGTCCCATGTCCCATGTCCCGTGTCCCATGTCCCATGTCCCGTGTCCCATGTCCCGTGTCCCGTGTCCCGTGTCTCATTCCTATGTCCCATGTCCCGTGTCCCATGTCCCGTGTCCCGTGTCCCGTGTCCTATTCCCATGTCCCGTGTCCCGTGTCCCGTGTCCCGTGTCCTGTGTCCCGTGTCCTGTGTCCCTTGTCCCATGTCCCGTGTCCCTTGTCCCATGTCCCGTGTCCCGTGTCCCGTGTCCCGTGTCCCGTGTCCCATGTCCCGTGTCCCGTGTCCCGTGTCCTATTCCCATGTCCCGTGTCCCGTGTCCCGTGTCCCGTGTCCTGTGTCCCGTGTCCTGTGTCCCTTGTCCCATGTCCCGTGTCCCTTGTCCCATGTCCCGTGTCCCGTGTCCCGTGTCCCGTGTCCCGTGTCCCATGTCCCGTGTCCCGTGTCCCGTGTCCCATGTCTCGTGTGTCCCATGTCCCATATCCCGTGTCCCATGTCCCGTGTCCCATGTCCCGTGTCCCATGTCCCGTGTCCCGTGTCCCATGTCCCGTGTCCCGTGTCCTGTGTCCCATGTTCCGTGTCCCATGTCCCGTGTCCCGTGTCCCATGTCCCGTGTCCCATTCCCGTGTCCCGTGTCCCGTGTCTCGTGTCCCGTGTCCCGTGTCCCATGTTCTGTGTCCCGTGTCCCATGTCCCGTGTCCCCTGTCCCGTGTCCCGTGTCCCATGTCCCATGTTCCGTGTCCCATGTCCCGTGTCCCATGTCCCGTGTCCTGTGTCCCGTGTCCCGTGTCCCATGTCCCATGTCCCATGTCCCGTGTCCCGTGTCCCATGTCCCGTGTCCCGTGTCCCGTGTCCCGTGTCCCGTGTCCCATGTCCCATGTCCCGTGTCCCGTGTCCCGTGTCCCATGTCCCATGTCCCGTGTCCTGTGTCCCGTGTCCCATGTCCCATGTCCCGTGTCCCATGTCCCGTGTCCCGTGTCCCATGTCCCGTGTCCCGTGTCCCGTGTCCCATGTCCCATGTCCCGTGTCCCATGTCCCGTGTCCCATGTCCCATGTCCCGTGTCCTGTGTCCCGTGTCCCGTGTCCCGTGTCCTATTCCCATGTCCCGTGTCCCGTGTCCCATTCCCATGTCCCGTGTCCCGTGTCCCATGTCCCGTGTCCCATGTCTCGTGTGTCCCATGTCCCATATCCCGTGTCCCATGTCCCGTGTCCCATGTCCCGTGTCCCGTGTCCCGTGTCCCATGTCCCGTGTCCCGTGTCCCGTGTCCTGTGTCCCATGTCCCGTGTCCCGTGTCCCGTGTCCCATGTCCCGTGTCCCGTGTCCCGTGTCCCGTGTCCCGTGTCCCATGTCTCGTGTGTCCCATGTCCCATATCCCGTGTCCCATGTCCCGTGTCCCATGTCCCGTGTCCCATGTCCCGTGTCCTGTGTCCCGTGTCCCGTGTCCCATGTCCCGTGTCCCGTGTGCCATGTCCCATGTCCTGTGTCCCATGTCCCATGTCCCGTGTCCCATGTCCCATGTCCCATGTCCCGTGTCCCGTGTCCCATGTCCCGTGTCCCGTGTCCCGTGTCCCGTGTCCCATGTCCCATGTCCCATGTCCCGTGTCCCGTGTCCCGTGTCCCATGTCCCATGTCCCGTGTCCCGTGTCCCGTGTCCCATGTCCCATGTCCCATGTCCCATGTCCCGTGTCCCGTGTCCCATGTCCCATGTCCCATGTCCCGTGTCCCGTGTCCCGTGTCCCATGTCCCATGTCCCGTGTCCCGTGTCCCGTGTCCCATGTCCCATGTCCCGTGTCCTGTGTCCCGTGTCCCATGTCCCATGTCCCGTGTCCCATGTCCCGTGTCCCGTGTCCCATGTCCCGTGTCCCGTGTCCCGTGTCCCGTGTCCTGTGTCCCGTGTCCCATGTCCCATGTCCCGTGTCCCATGTCCCGTGTCCCATGTCCCATGTCCCGTGTCCCGTGTCCTGTGTCCCGTGTCCCGTGTCCCGTGTCCTATTCCCATGTCCCGTGTCCCGTGTCCCATTCCCATGTCCCGTGTCCCGTGTCCCGTGTCCCGTGTCCCATGTCCCGTGTCCCATGTCTCGTGTGTCCCATGTCCCATATCCCGTGTCCCATGTCCCGTGTCCCATGTCCCGTGTCCCGTGTCCCGTGTCCCATGTCCCGTGTCCCGTGTCCCGTGTCCTGTGTCCCATGTCCCGTGTCCCGTGTCCCATGTCCCGTGTCCCGTGTCCCGTGTCCCGTGTCCCGTGTCCCATGTCTCGTGTGTCCCATGTCCCATATCCCGTGTCCCATGTCCCGTGTCCCATGTCCCGTGTCCCATGTCCCGTGTCCCGTGTCCCATGTCCCGTGTCCCGTGTCTTGTGTCCCGTGTCCCATGTCTCGTGTCCCATGTCTCGTGTCCCATGTCCCGTGTCCCGTGTCCCGTGTCCCATGTCCCGTGTCCCGTGTCCCGTGTCCCGTGTCCCGTGTCCCATGTCCCATGTCCCGTGTCCCGTGTCCCATGTCCCGTGTCCCGTGTCCCGTGTCCCATGTCCCGTGTGCCATGTCCCATGTCCCGTGTCCCATGTCCCGTGTCCCGTGTCCCGTGTCCCATGTCCCGTTTCCCATGTCCCGTGTCCCGTGTCCCGTGTCTCATTCCTATGTCCCATGTCCCGTGTCTCATGTCCCGTGTCCCGTGTCCCATGTCCCGTGTCCCGTGTCCCGTGTCCCGTGTCCCATGTCCCATGTCCCATGTCCCGTGTCCCGTGTCCCGTGTCCCATGTCCCATGTCCCGTGTCCCGTGTCCCGTGTCCCATGTCCCATGTCCCATGTCCCATGTCCCGTGTCCCGTGTCCCATGTCCCATGTCCCATGTCCCGTGTCCCGTGTCCCGTGTCCCATGTCCCATGTCCCGTGTCCCGTGTCCCGTGTCCCATGTCCCATGTCCCGTGTCCTGTGTCCCGTGTCCCATGTCCCATGTCCCGTGTCCCATGTCCCGTGTCCCGTGTCCCATGTCCCGTGTCCCGTGTCCCGTGTCCCGTGTCCTGTGTCCCGTGTCCCATGTCCCATGTCCCGTGTCCCATGTCCCGTGTCCCATGTCCCATGTCCCGTGTCCCGTGTCCTGTGTCCCGTGTCCCGTGTCCCGTGTCCTATTCCCATGTCCCGTGTCCCGTGTCCCATTCCCATGTCCCGTGTCCCGTGTCCCGTGTCCCGTGTCCCATGTCCCGTGTCCCATGTCTCGTGTGTCCCATGTCCCATATCCCGTGTCCCATGTCCCGTGTCCCATGTCCCGTGTCCCGTGTCCCGTGTCCCATGTCCCGTGTCCCGTGTCCCGTGTCCTGTGTCCCATGTCCCGTGTCCCGTGTCCCATGTCCCGTGTCCCGTGTCCCGTGTCCCGTGTCCCGTGTCCCATGTCTCGTGTGTCCCATGTCCCATATCCCGTGTCCCATGTCCCGTGTCCCATGTCCCGTGTCCCATGTCCCGTGTCCCGTGTCCCATGTCCCGTGTCCCGTGTCTTGTGTCCCGTGTCCCATGTCTCGTGTCCCATGTCTCGTGTCCCATGTCCCGTGTCCCGTGTCCCGTGTCCCATGTCCCGTGTCCCGTGTCCCGTGTCCCGTGTCCCGTGTCCCATGTCCCATGTCCCGTGTCCCGTGTCCCATGTCCCGTGTCCCGTGTCCCGTGTCCCATGTCCCGTGTGCCATGTCCCATGTCCCGTGTCCCATGTCCCGTGTCCCGTGTCCCGTGTCCCATGTCCCGTTTCCCATGTCCCGTGTCCCGTGTCCCGTGTCTCATTCCTATGTCCCATGTCCCGTGTCTCATGTCCCGTGTCCCGTGTCCCATGTCCCGTGTCCTATTCCCATGTCCCGTGTCCCGTGTCCCGTGTCCCGTGTCCTGTGTCCCGTGTCCTGTGTCCCTTGTCCCATGTCCCGTGTCCCTTGTCCCATGTCCCGTGTCCCGTGTCCCGTGTCCCGTGTCCCATGTCTCGTGTGTCCCATGTCCCATATCCCGTGTCCCATGTCCCGTGTCCCATGTCCCGTGTCCCATGTCCCGTGTCCCGTGTCCCATGTCCCGTGTCCCGTGTCTTGTGTCCCGTGTCCCATGTCCTGTGTCCCATGTCCCGTGTCCCATGTCCCGTGTCCCGTGTCCCGTGTCCCGTGTCCCATGTTCTGTGTCCCATGTTCCGTGTCCCCTGTCCCGTGTCCCGTGTCCCATGTCCCATGTTCCGTGTCCCATGTCCCGTGTCCCATGTCCCGTGTCCTGTGTCCCGTGTCCCGTGTCCCATGTCCCGTGTCCCGTGTGCCATGTCCCATGTCCTGTGTCCCATGTCCCATGTCCCGTGTCCCATGTCCCATGTCCCATGTCCCGTGTCCCGTGTCCCGTGTCCCGTGTCCCATGTCCCATGTCCCATGTCCCGTGTCCCGTGTCCCATGTCCCGTGTCCCGTGTCCCGTGTCCCGTGTCCCGTGTCCCATGTCCCATGTCCCGTGTCCCGTGTCCCGTGTCCCATGTCCCATGTCCCGTGTCCTGTGTCCCGTGTCCCATGTCCCATGTCCCGTGTCCCATGTCCCGTGTCCCGTGTCCCATGTCCCGTGTCCCGTGTCCCGTGTCCCATGTCCCATGTCCCGTGTCCCATGTCCCGTGTCCCATGTCCCATGTCCCGTGTCCTGTGTCCCGTGTCCCGTGTCCCGTGTCCTATTCCCATGTCCCGTGTCCCGTGTCCCATTCCCATGTCCCGTGGCCCGTGTCCCGTGTCCCGTGTCCCGTGTCCCATGTCCCGTGTCCCATGTCTCGTGTGTCCCATGTCCCATATCCCGTGTCCCATGTCCCGTGTCCCATGTCCCGTGTCCCGTGTCCCGTGTCCCATGTCCCGTGTCCCGTGTCCCGTGTCCTGTGTCCCATGTCCCGTGTCCCGTGTCCCGTGTCCCATGTCCCGTGTCCCGTGTCCCGTGTCCCGTGTCCCGTGTCCCATGTCTCGTGTGTCCCATGTCCCATATCCCGTGTCCCATGTCCCGTGTCCCATGTCCCGTGTCCCATGTCCCGTGTCCTGTGTCCCGTGTCCCGTGTCCCATGTCCCGTGTCCCGTGTGCCATGTCCCATGTCCTGTGTCCCATGTCCCATGTCCCGTGTCCCATGTCCCATGTCCCATGTCCCGTGTCCCGTGTCCCATGTCCCGTGTCCCGTGTCCCGTGTCCCGTGTCCTGTGTCCCATGTCCCATGTCCCGTGTCCCGTGTCCCGTGTCCCATGTCCCATGTCCCGTGTCCTGTGTCCCGTGTCCCATGTCCCATGTCCCGTGTCCCATGTCCCGTGTCCCGTGTCCCATGTCCCGTGTCCCGTGTCCCGTGTCCCGTGTCCTGTGTCCCGTGTCCCATGTCCCATGTCCCGTGTCCCATGTCCCGTGTCCCATGTCCCATGTCCCGTGTCCCGTGTCCTGTGTCCCGTGTCCCGTGTCCCGTGTCCTATTCCCATGTCCCGTGTCCCGTGTCCCATTCCCATGTCCCGTGTCCCGTGTCCCGTGTCCCGTGTCCCATGTCCCGTGTCCCATGTCTCGTGTGTCCCATGTCCCATATCCCGTGTCCCATGTCCCGTGTCCCATGTCCCGTGTCCCGTGTCCCGTGTCCCATGTCCCGTGTCCCGTGTCCCGTGTCCTGTGTCCCATGTCCCGTGTCCCGTGTCCCATGTCCCGTGTCCCGTGTCCCGTGTCCCGTGTCCCGTGTCCCATGTCTCGTGTGTCCCATGTCCCATATCCCGTGTCCCATGTCCCGTGTCCCATGTCCCGTGTCCCGTGTCCCATGTCCCGTGTCCCGTGTCTTGTGTCCCGTGTCCCATGTCTCGTGTCCCATGTCTCGTGTCCCATGTCCCGTGTCCCGTGTCCCGTGTCCCATGTCCCGTGTCCCGTGTCCCGTGTCCCGTGTCCCGTGTCCCATGTCCCATGTCCCGTGTCCCGTGTCCCGTGTCCCATGTCCCGTGTCCCGTGTCCCGTGTCCCATGTCCCGTGTGCCATGTCCCATGTCCCGTGTCCCATGTCCCGTGTCCCGTGTCCCGTGTCCCATGTCCCGTTTCCCATGTCCCGTGTCCCGTGTCCCGTGTCTCATTCCTATGTCCCATGTCCCGTGTCTCATGTCCCGTGTCCCGTGTCCCATGTCCCGTGTCCTATTCCCATGTCCCGTGTCCCGTGTCCCGTGTCCCGTGTCCTGTGTCCCGTGTCCTGTGTCCCTTGTCCCATGTCCCGTGTCCCTTGTCCCATGTCCCGTGTCCCGTGTCCCGTGTCCCGTGTCCCGTGTCCCATGTCTCGTGTGTCCCATGTCCCATATCCCGTGTCCCATGTCCCGTGTCCCATGTCCCGTGTCCCATGTCCCGTGTCCCGTGTCCCATGTCCCGTGTCCCGTGTCTTGTGTCCCGTGTCCCATGTCCTGTGTCCCATGTCCCGTGTCCCATGTCCCGTGTCCCGTGTCCCGTGTCCCGTGTGCCATGTCCCATGTCCCGTGTCCCATGTTCCGTGTCCCATGTCCCGTGTCCCATGTCCCGTGTCCCGTGTCCCATGTCCCGTGTGCCATGTCCCATGTCCCGTGTCCCATGTCTCGTGTGTCCCATGTCCCATGTCCCGTGTCCCATGTCCCGTGTCCCGTGTCCCATGTCCCGTGTGCCATGTCCCATGTCCCGTGTCCCATGTCCTGTGTCCCATGTCCCGTGTCCCATGTCCCGTGTCCCGTGTCCCGTGTCCCATGTCCCGTGTCCCATGTCCCGTGTCCCGTGTCCCGTGTCCCATGTCCCGTGTCCCGTGTCCCGTGTCCTGTGTCCCATGTCCCGTGTCCCGTGTCCCGTGTCCCATGTCCCGTGTCCCGTGTCCCGTGTCCCGTGTCCCGTGTCCCATGTCTCGTGTGTCCCATGTCCCATATCCCGTGTCCCATGTCCCGTGTCCCATGTCCCGTGTCCCATGTCCCGTGTCCCGTGTCCCGTGTCCCATGTCCCGTGTCCTGTGTCCCGTGTCCCGTGTCCCATGTCCCGTGTCCCGTGTGCCATGTCCCATGTCCTGTGTCCCATGTCCCATGTCCCGTGTCCCATGTCCCATGTCCCATGTCCCGTGTCCCGTGTCCCATGTCCCGTGTCCCGTGTCCCGTGTCCCGTGTCCCGTGTCCCGTGTCCCATGTCCCATGTCCCGTGTCCCATGTCCCGTGTCCCGTGTCCCATGTCCCGTGTCCCGTGTCCCGTGTCCCGTGTCCTGTGTCCCGTGTCCCATGTCCCATGTCCCGTGTCCCATGTCCCGTGTCCCATGTCCCATGTCCCGTGTCCCGTGTCCTGTGTCCCGTGTCCCGTGTCCCGTGTCCTATTCCCATGTCCCGTGTCCCGTGTCCCATTCCCATGTCCCGTGTCCCGTGTCCCGTGTCCCGTGTCCCATGTCCCGTGTCCCATGTCTCGTGTGTCCCATGTCCCATATCCCGTGTCCCATGTCCCGTGTCCCATGTCCCGTGTCCCGTGTCCCGTGTCCCATGTCCCGTGTCCCGTGTCCCATGTCCCGTGTCCTGTGTCCCATGTCCCGTGTCCCGTGTCCCATGTCCCGTGTCCCGTGTCCCGTGTCCCATGTCTCGTGTGTCCCATGTCCCATATCCCGTGTCCCATGTCCCGTGTCCCATGTCCCGTGTCCCATGTCCCGTGTCCCGTGTCCCATGTCCCGTGTCCCGTGTCTTGTGTCCCGTGTCCCATGTCTCGTGTCCCATGTCTCGTGTCCCATGTCCCGTGTCCCGTGTCCCGTGTCCCATGTCCCGTGTCCCGTGTCCCGTGTCCCGTGTCCCGTGTCCCATGTCCCATGTCCCGTGTCCCGTGTCCCGTGTCCCATGTCCCGTGTCCCGTGTCCCGTGTCCCATGTCCCGTGTGCCATGTCCCATGTCCCGTGTCCCATGTCCCGTGTCCCGTGTCCCGTGTCCCATGTCCCGTTTCCCATGTCCCGTGTCCCGTGTCCCGTGTCTCATTCCTATGTCCCATGTCCCGTGTCCCGTGTCCCGTGTCCCGTGTCCCGTGTCCCATGTCCCGTGTCCTATTCCCATGTCCCGTGTCCCGTGTCCCGTGTCCCGTGTCCTGTGTCCCGTGTCCTGTGTCCCTTGTCCCATGTCCCGTGTCCCTTGTCCCATGTCCCGTGTCCCGTGTCCCGTGTCCCGTGTCCCGTGTCCCATGTCTCGTGTGTCCCATGTCCCATATCCCGTGTCCCATGTCCCGTGTCCCATGTCCCGTGTCCCATGTCCCGTGTCCCGTGTCCCATGTCCCGTGTCCCGTGTCTTGTGTCCCGTGTCCCATGTCCTGTGTCCCATGTCCCGTGTCCCATGTCCCGTGTCCCGTGTCCCGTGTCCCGTGTCCCATGTTCTGTGTCCCATGTTCCGTGTCCCATGTCCCGTGTCCCGTGTCCCGTGTCCCGTGTGCCATGTCCCATGTCCCGTGTCCCATGTTCCGTGTCCCATGTCCCGTGTCCCATGTCCCGTGTCCCGTGTCCCATGTCCCGTGTCCCGTGTGCCATGTCCCATGTCCCGTGTCCCGTGTCCCGTGTCCCATGTCCCGTGTCCCGTGTCCTGTGTCCCGTGTCCCATGTCCCGTGTCCCGTGTCCCATGTCCCGTGTCCCGTGTGCCATGTCCCATGTCCCGTGTCCCATGTCCCCTGTCCCGTGTCCCATGTCCCGTGTCCCATGTCCCATGTCCCGTGTCCCGTGTCCCGTGTCCCGTGTCCCATGTCCCGTGTCCCGTGTCCTGTGTCCCGTGTCCCATGTCCCGTGTCCCATGTCCCATGTCCCGTGTCCCGTGTCCCGTGTCCCGTGTCCCATGTCCCATGTCCCGTGTCCCGTGTCCCGTGTCCCGTGTCCCATTCCCGTGTCCCGTGTCCCATGTCCCATGTCCCGTGTCCCGTGTCCCATGTCCCGTGTCCCGTGTCCCGTGTCCCGTGTCCTGTGTCCCGTGTCCCATGTCCCATGTCCCGTGTCCCATGTCCCGTGTCCCGTGTCCTGTGTCTCGTGTCTCATGTCCCGTGTCCCGTGTCCCATGTCCCGTGTCCCGTGTCCCGTGTCCCATGTCCCGTGTCCCATGTCCCGTGTCCCGTGTCCCATGTCCCGTGTCCCATGTCCCGTGTCCCGTGTCCCGTGTCCCGTGTCCCATGTCCCGTGTCCCGTGTCCCGTGTCTCGTGTCCCGTGTCCCGTGTCCCATGTTCTGTGTTCTGTGTCCCGTGTCCCATGTCCCGTGTCCCGTGTCCCGTGTCCCGTGTCCCATATCCCGTGTCCCGTGTCCCGTGTCCCGTGTCCCCCGTCCCGTGTCCCGTGTCCCGTGTCCCGTGTCCCGTGTCCCGTGTCCCGTGTCCCATGTCCCGTGTCCCGTGCCCCGTGCCCCGTGCCCCGTGTCCCATGTCCCGTGTCCCGTGTCCCGTGCCCCGTGTCCCGTGTCCCGTGTCACGTGTCCCGTGTCCCGTGTCCCGTGTCCCGTGTCCCGTGTTCTCACCTGGTTTGGGCTCAGGTTGAGATCGTTGAGAGGCCAAAGGTCCCTGGGAAAAAGGGAAACGTGGGATTTTGGATGGATTCCAGATGGAATTTTCCATTCCTTTTCCAAGTTATTTCCAAATCTTGTATCATTTGGAGCACAGAAATTTGGGAATTATCCAAACCGTTTCCAAATCCTGCATGATTTGGAGCCAAGAATTTGGAGCCAAGGATTTGGGAATTTTCAATTATTTTTTCACACCATTTCCCAAATCCTGGGCAATTTGGAGCCAAGAAATTTGGGATTTTGCCATTCCTTTTTTAAGCCATTCCTAAATCCTGGAGGATTTGAAGCCCAGAATTTGGGAACTTTCCATTTCCTAAATCCTGATAGATTTAGAACCAAGATTTTGAGAATTTTTCATTCCTTTTCCAAACCATTTCCTAAATCTTGGATTATTTGGACCCAAGAACTCGGGAATTTTCAATTATTTTTCCAAACCATTTCCAAATCCTGGACCATTTGGAGCCAAGAATTTGGAGCCAAGGATTTGGGAATTTTCAATTATTTTTCCACACCATTTCCTAAATCCTGGGTGATTTGGAGCCCAGAATTTGGGAATTTTCCAATTCCAAATCCCGGATAATTTGGAGCCAAATATTTGGGAATTTTCCATTCCTTTTCCAAACCATTCCTAAATCCTGGTCCATTTGAGGCCAAAAATTGGGGAATTTTCCGTTTCCTAAATCCTGGATTATTTGGACCCAAGAATTTGGGAATTTTCAATTATTTTTCCAAGCCCAAGAATTTAGGAATTTTCCATTCCTTTTCTAAATCCTGAACCATTTGAGCCCAAAAATTGGCGAATTTTCTCTTTCCTAAACCCTGGACCATTTGACGCCGAAAAAAATTCAGAAATTTCCCCACACCGAACCGACTCCTATTTAAAAAAACAAACCCAACGATCAACCCACCAACTCCAATATATTTTTTTCTCCCTCCTGGGATGGAGAGATGGATATAAATAATTTCTGTGTTACCGGTGGACGTGCAGGAGGCGCAGGAGCTGCAGGTCGGGGAGGCGGCTGACCCGGACGAGCCCCCAGCAGTAAAGGCCGTCCCCGCGCTGGTGGCGCAGCAGGTACAGCAGGGACAGCTCGGGGTAGAACCAGGGCAGCACCAGGGGCAGCACCAGCCGCCAGCCCTCAGACACGCTGCGGGAAAAAAAAGGGAAATAATAAAATAAAATAAATAAAATATTAAATAAAATAAATAAAATATAAAAATAAAGTAAAATAAAAAATTAAAATAATTAAATAAAATAATACTATAAAATATTATAGTAAAGATAATAATAAAATAAATAAATAAAATATAAAAATAAAGTAAAATAAAAAATAAAAAATTAAATAATTACATAAAAAATAATATAAAATATTATAGTAAAAATAATAATAAAATAAATAAATAAAATATAAAAATAAAGTAAAATAAAAAATAAAAAATTAAAATAATTAAATAAAATAATACTATAAAATATTATAGTAAAAATAATAATAAAATAAATAAATAAAATATAAAAATAAAGTAAAATAAAAAAATAAAATAAATAAAAAATAATATAAAATATTATAGTAAAAATAATAATGAAATAAATAAATAAAATATAAAAATAAAGTAAAATAAAAAATAAAAAATTAAAATAATTAATTTTAAAAAAATATAAAATATTATAGTAAAAATAATAATAAAATAAATAAATAAAATATAAAAATAAAGTAAAATAAAAAATAAAATAATAAAATAATTAAATAAAAAAACAATATAAAATATTATAATAAAAAAATAATAAAATAAATAAATAAAATATAAAAATAAAGTAAAATAAAAAAAAATTAAAATAATTAAATAAAATAATACTATAAAATATTATAGTAAAAATAATAATAAAATAAATAAATAAAATATAAAAATAAAGTAAAATAAAAAATAAAAAAATTAAAATATTAAATAAAAAAATAATATAAAATATTATTGTAAAAAATAATAATAAAATAAATAAATAAAATATAAGAATAAAGTAAAATAAAAAATAAAAAAATTAAAATAATTACATAAAAAAATAATATAAAATATTATAGTAAAAATAATAATGAAATAAATAAATAAAATATAAAAATAAAGTAAAATAAAAAATAAAATAATTAAATAATTAAATAAAAAATAATATAAAATATTATAGTAAAAATAATAATTAAATAAATAAAATATAAAAATAAAATAAAATAAAAAATAAAATAATTAAATAATTAAATAAGAAAATAATATAAAATATTATAGTAAAAATAATAATAAAATAAATAAATAAAATATAAAAATAAAGTAAAATAAAAATAAAATCATAAAATAATAAAATAATAAAATAAGAAATAATATAAAATATTATAATAAAAATAATAATAAAATAAATAAATAAAATAAAAAATAAAATAAAAATAAAATAAAAAAAAAATAAAATAAAATGAAATAAATAAAATGAAATAATAATTTTATTTTATTTTATATTTATTAAATAAATAAAATAAAATAAAATAATAATAATAAAAAAAAATTTTAAAAAAATTGGGGTTTTTTTTATGTGGAGGAGGTTCCCAAATCCACTCAAAGTGTTTGCTGGGTTTTTCTTCTCTCTCCACATAATTACTGGGGGAAAAAAAATAATGGAGGTTCAGGAGATTTCTGGGAAATTTAGAGGGAAAATCCTGGAGCTCCAGGAGATCTTTGGAGTCAACAGGAAAAATCTGGAGCTCCAGGAGATCTCTGGAGTCACCAGGAGAAAAAAATCCTGGAGCTCCAGGAGATCTTTGGAGTCCCAGGAGAAAAAAATCCTGGAGCTCCAGGAGATCTTTGGGAATTCACTGGGAAAAAAAATCCCTGGAGCTCCAGGAGAAATCCAGGGAATTCACTGGGAAAAAATCCCTGGAGGTCCAGATCTGTGGAGTCACGAGGAAAAAAAATCCTGGAGCTCCAGGAGATCTTTGGGGTCCCAAGAAAAACCTGGAGCTCCAGGAGATCTCCAGAAAATTAACTGAGAGAATCCTGGAGCTCCAAGAAATCTTTGGAGGAAAAAACTCTGAAGCTTCAAGAAATCTCCAGGGAATTCACTGGGAAAAAAACCCCTGAAACTCCAGGAGATCTTCAGAGTCCTGGGAAAATCCTGGAGCTCCAGGAGATCTTTGGAGTCCCAGGAAAAATCTGGAGCTCCAGGAGATCTCCAGGAAATTCACTGGGGAAAATCCTGGAGCTCCAGGAGATCTTTGGAGTCCCTGGGAAAATCCTGGAGTTCCAGGAGATCTCTGAAGTCATCAGGAAAAATCTGGAGCTCCACGAGGTCTTCAGAAAATTAATTGGGAAAATCTGGAGCTCCAGGAGAAATCCAAGGAATTCACTGGGAAAATCTTGGAGCTCCAGGAGATCTCTGGAGTCACCAGGAGAAAAAAATCCCGAAGCTCCAGGAGATCTTCAGAATCACTGGGAAAATCCTGGAGCTCCAGGAGATCTTTGGAGTCCCAGGAAAAATCTGGAGCTCCAGGAGATCTCCAGGAAATTCACTGGGAAAAATCCTGGAGCTCCAGGAGATCTTTGGAATCCCTGGGAAAAACCTGAAGCTCCAGGAAATCTCCACAATCACTGGGAAAAAAAAAAAAAAATTGAGCTCCAGGAGATCTCTGAAGTCATTGGGAAAAATCTGGAGCTCCAGGAGATCTTTGGAGTCCTGGGAAAATCTGGAGCTCCAGGAGATCTCCAGGAAATTCACTGGGAAAATCCTGGAGCTGCAGGAGATCTTTGGAGTCACGAGGAAAAAAATCCTGAAGCTGCAGGAGATCTCCAGAAAATTCATAGGGAAAATCTGGAGCTCCAGGAGAAATCCAGGGAATTCACTTGGAAAATCTTGGAGCTCCAGGAGATCTCTGGAGTCACCAGGAAAAAAAATCCTGGAGCTCCAGGAGATCTTTGGAGTCCCAAGAAAAACCTGGAGCTCCAGGAGATCTCCAGAAAATTAACTGGGAGAATCCTGGAGCTCCAAGAAATCTTTGGAGGAAAAAACTCTGAAGCTTCAAGAAATCTCCAGGGAATTCACTGGGAAAAAAACCCTGAAACTCCAGGAGATCTTCAGAGTCCTGGGAAAATCCTGGAGCTCCAGGAGATCTTTGGAGTCCCAGGAAAAATCTGGAGCTCCAGGAGATCTCCAGGAAATTCACTGGGGAAAAAAAATCTCTGAGCACCAAGAGATCTCTGGAGTCACTGGGAAAAAAAATGTGGAGCACCAGGAGATCTCCAGGGAATTCAGAGGGAAAATCCTGGAGCTCCAGGAGATCTTTGGAGTCACCAGGAAAAAAACTGGAACTCCAGGAGCTCTTCAGTCACTGGAAAAATTCTGGAGCTCCAGAAAAATCTCTGGAGTCACCAGGATAAAAAAATCCTGGAGCTCCAGGAGATCTTTGGAGTCCCTGGGAAAATCCTGGAGCTCCAGGAGATCTCTGAAGTCATCAGGAAAAATCTGGAGCTCCACGAGATCTTCAGAAAATTAATTGGGAAAATCTGGAGCTCCAGGAGAAATCCAAGGAATTCACTGGGAAAATCTTGGAGCTCCAGGAGATCTCTGGAGTCACCAGGAGAAAAAAATCCCGGAGCTCCAGGAGATCTTCAGAATCACTGGGAAAAATCCTGGAGCTCCAGAAGATCTCTGAAGTCATCAGGAAAAATCTGGAGCTCCAGGAGATCTCCAGGAAATTCACTGGGAAAAATCCTGGAGCTCCAGGAGATCTCTGAAGTCATCAGGAAAAATCTGGAGCTCCAGGAGATCTCCAGGAAATTCACTGGGAAAAATCCTGGAGCTCCAGGAGATCTTTGGAATCCCTGGGAAAAACCTGAAGCTCCAGGAAATCTCCACAATCACTGGGAAAAAAAAAAAAAAAAAATTGAGCTCCAAGAGATCTCTGAAGTCATTGGGAAAAATCTGGAGCTCCAGGAGATCTTTGGAGTCCCTGGAGAAAACCTGGAGCTCCAGAAAATCTCTGGAGTCACCAGGATAAAAAAATCCTGGCGCTCCAGGAGATCTTTGGAGTCCTGGGAAAAAATCCTGGAGCTCCAAGGATTCTCCAGGAAATTCACTGGGAAAAAACCCTGAAGCTCCAGGAGATCTCCAGGGAATTCATTGGGAGAATCTTGGAGCTCCAGGAGATCTCTGGAGTCACCAGGAAAAATCTGGAGCTCCAGGAGATCTTTGGGAATTCACTGGGAAAAAATCCCTGGAGCTCCAGATCTTTGGAGTCCCAGGGAAAAAATCCCTGGAGCTCCAGATCTTTGGAGTCCCAAGAAAAACCTGGAGCTCCAGGAGATCTTTGGAATCCCATAAAAAACCTGGAGCTCCAGGATTTTCCTGGTGAATTTCCCAGGGATCTCCTGGAGCTCCAGGATTTTCCTGGTGAATTCCCCAGGGATCTCCTGGAGCTCCAGGATTTTCCAGGTTTTTCCCAGGGTTTCCAGAGATGCCTCCGACCGACCTGAGCTCCGAGTCCTGGGGGGCCCCGCCCGGCCCCGGCTCCAGGGACAGCCCCAGCAGGGCCCTGGAACGGAGAAAACTGGGATTAATTAACTAAAACTGGGATTAACAAAACCCCCTCTGCTCCAGGGACAGCCCCAGCAGGGCCCTGGAACGGAGAAAACCAGGATTAGATAAAACTGGGATTAACTAAAACCAGCCCCAGCAGGGCCCTGCAATGGAGAAAACTGGGATTAGATAAAACTGGGATCAGCTAAAACTGGGATTAACAAAACCCCCTCGGATCCTGGGACAGCCCCAGCAGGGCCCTGGAACGGAGAAAAGTGGGATAAAATAAACCTGGGATTAACTAAAACCAAAACCAGCCCCATCAGGGTCCTGGAATGGAGAAAACTGAGATAAAATAAACCTGGGATTAACAAAACCCCCTCTGCTCCTGGGACAGCCCCAGCAGGGCCCTGGAACGGAGAGAAATGGGATAAAATAAAACTGGGATTAACTAAAACCAGGATTAACAAAACCCCCTCAGATCCTGTGCCAGCCCCAGCAGCCCCTTGGAATGGAGAAAATCTGGGATCAGCTAAAACTGGGATCAGCTAAAACCAGGATTAACTAAAACTGGGATTAGCTAAAACTGAGATTAGCTAAAACTGGGATTAGCTAAAACTGGGATTAACTATAACTGGGATCAGCTAAAACTGGGATCAGCTAAAACCAGGATCAGCTCCTGCCTTGGGGTTTTTGGGATCTTTTATTCCCAAAGGAGGAGAATCCCAAAGGATCCACTGGGAGATCAGGGAAAATCCCAAAGAACTCCCAAAAAATCCCCAAAAACTCCCCCCAAAATTCTGAAGGACTCCCAAAAATTCCCCAAAATTTCCCAAAACTCCCAAGAAACTCCCAAGAACTCCAAAACTTCCCCAAAATTCCCAAAAACTCCTAAAAACTCCCAAGAATTCACCAAAAATTTCTCCAAAACTCCCCAAAACTTCCAAGAACTACAATGAACTCCCAGGAACTCCCAAAATTTTCCTAAAACCCCCAAGAAACTCCCAAGAACCCCAAAACTTCCCAAAAAATTTCCCAAAAACTCCCCTAAACTGCCCAAAATTTCCCCAAAACTCCCAAGAACTCCAAAACTTCCCAAAAACTCCCCAAAATTCCCCCAAAAC
This sequence comes from Zosterops lateralis, assembly GCF_965231275.1. Taxonomy (NCBI): domain Eukaryota; kingdom Metazoa; phylum Chordata; class Aves; order Passeriformes; family Zosteropidae; genus Zosterops; species Zosterops lateralis. The sequence continues at coordinate 2,121,615 of NC_139762.1, forward strand.
CTCCCTAAAACTCCCAAGAACTCCCAAAACCTCCCCAACATTTCTGAAAACTCCCCCAAAATTTCCCAAAACCTCCAAGAAACTCCCAAGAACTCCTAACCTCCCCCAAAATTTCCCAAAAACTCCCCAAAACTCCCCAAAATTCTCCCAAAACTTCCAAAACCCCCCCAAAATTTCCCAAAATTTCCCAAAAACTCCCCAAAATTTCCCAAAATTTCCCCAAAACTCCCCAAAACTTTCCAAAAACCTTCCCAAAACTCCCCCAAAATTCCCAAAACTCCCAAGAACTCCCAAAACCTCCCCAACATTTCTGAAAACTCCCCCAAAATTTCCCAAAACCCCCAAGAAACTCCCAAGGACTCCAAAACTTCACCAAAACTTCCCAAAAACTCCCCAAAACTCCCCAAAATTCTCCCAAAACTTCAAAACCCCCCCAAAATTTCCCAAAAACTCCCCAAAATTTCCCAAAATTTCCCCAAAACTTTCCAAAAACCTTCCCAAAACTCCCCCAAAATTCCCAAAACTCCCAAGAACTCCCAAAACCTCCCCAACATTTCTGAAAACTCCCCCAAAATCTCCCAAAACCCCCAAGAAACTCCCAAGGACTCCAAAACTTCACCAAAACTTCCCAAAAACTCAACAAAAAAATCCCAAAAACTCCCAAAATCTCCCCAAAACAAAAGACCTCACCACCCCCGATCCCAAACCTCCCTCCCTTTTCCCCCCCCAGGCCAAATCCCGGTTTGGGGTTGGGATTTACCGGGAGAATTCCCAGATTTTCCGGGCGCAGACCTTGACCTCGGCCTGGGCCATCCCCAGGAGGTGCCGGTTGGCGCCGACGCCGCCGTAGGAGGCCTGGAATGCCGAGAGCAGAGCCCGGAGCAGCTTCCCCAGGGGGTGCAGGGGCGACTCCAGAGCCTGGAAAATCCCAAAAATGTTCATGGGATTGGGGATGCAATTCAGAAATCCCAAATTTCTCCTGGAATTTGCGGGAAACGCAAAAAGGGCGGCAAAATTTCCCCTGGAATTGGCAAAATCCCAAAAGGGATCCCAAAGTTCTACTGGAATTGGCGAAATTAAAAAAAAAATTCCAAAGTTCTACTGGAGTTGAGGAAATCCCAAAATGAGTCCCAAAGTTCTACTGGAATTGGCGAAATCCCAAAAGGGATCCTGAAGTTCTACTGGAAATGGCGAAATCCCAAAACAAATCCCAAATTTCTCCTGGAATTGGCGGCTGGAATTTGGGGAATCCCCAAAAGGGATCCCAAAGTTCTACTGGAATTCGTGGCGGGAAATTGGGAAATCCCAAATTCTCCTGGAATTGGTGAAACCCCAAAAGGGATCCCAAATTTCCCCCGGAATTGGGGAAAACCCAAATTCTGCCTGGAATCTGCAGCTGGAATTTGCAGCCGGAATGTGGGAAAATTCCAAATTTGGGGAAAATTCCAAATGCCAAAAGGGATCCCAAATTTCTCCTGGAATTCGTGGCTGGAATTTGGGAAAGACCAAAAGAAATCCTGATTTTCTCCTGGAATTTGGGAAAGTCCCAAAAACGATCCCAAAGGTGCCGTAGGAGGCCTGGAAGGCCGAGCCCAGAGCCCGGAGCAGCTTCCCCAGGGGGGGCAGGGGCCACTCCAGAGCCTGGAAAATCCCAAAAGTGTTCATGGGATTCAGGAAATCCTAAAACGGGTCCCAAAGTTCTACTGGAATTGGCAAAATCCCAAATCTCTCCTGGAATTCGCAGCTCGAATTTGGGAAATCCCAAAAGGGATCCCAAATTTCTACTGGAATTCGTGGCTGGGATTTGTGAAATCCTAAAAGAAATCCCCAACTTCTCCTGAAATCATCAGGTGGAGTTTGGGAAACCTCAAAAGGGATCCCAGATTTCTCCTGGAATTCGCGGCTGGAATTTGGGAAAACTCAAAAGGGATCCCGAATTTCTATTGGAATTGGCGAAATTAAAAAAAAAAATTCCAAAGTTCTACTGGAGTTGAGGAAATCCCAAAAAGAATCCCAAAGTTTGACTGGAATTTGGGAAATCCCGAATTTCTATTGGAATTGGCGAAATCCCAAAAGGGATCCCGAAGTTCTACTGGAATTGGCGAAATTAAAAAAAAAATTCCAAAGTTCTACTGGAGTTGAGGAAATCCCAAAATGAGTCCCAAAGTTCTACTGGAATTGGCGAAATCCCAAAAGGGATCCTGAAGTTCTACTGGAAATGGCGAAATCCCAAAACAAATCCCAAATTTCTCCTGGAATTGGCGGCTGGAATTTGGGGAATCCCCAAAAGGGATCCCAAAGTTCTACTGGAATTCGTGGCGGGAAATTGGGAAATCCCAAATTCTCCTGAAATTGGTGAAACCCCAAAAGGGATCCCAAATTTCCCCCGGAATTGGGGAAAACCCAAATTCTGCCTGGAATCTGCAGCTGGAATTTGCAGCCGGAATGTGGGAAAATTCCAAATTTGGGGAAAATTCCAAATGCCAAAAGGGATCCCAAATTTCTCCTGGAATTCGCGGCTGGAATTTGGGAAAGACCAAAAGAAATCCTGATTTTCTCCTGGAATTTGGGAAAGTCCCAAAAACGATCCCAAAGGCGCCGTAGGAGGCCTGGAAGGCCGAGCCCAGAGCCCGGAGCAGCTTCCCCAGGGGGGGCAGGGGCGACTCCAGAGCCTGGAAAATCCCAAAAGTGTTCATGGGATTCAGGAAATCCTAAAACGGGTCCCAAAGTTCTACTGGAATTGGCAAAATCCCAAATCTCTCCTGGAATTCGCAGCTGGAATTTGGGAAATCCCAAAAGGGATCCCAAATTTCTACTGGAATTCGTGGCTGGGATTTGTGAAATCCTAAAAGAAATCCCCAACTTCTCCTGAAATCATCAGGTGGAGTTTGGGAAACCTCAAAAGGGATCCCAGATTTCTCCTGGAATTCGTGGCTGGAATTTGGGAAAACTCAAAAGGGATCCCGAATTTCTATTGGAATTGGCGAAATTAAAAAAAAAAATTCCAAAGTTCTACTGGAGTTGAGGAAATCCCAAAAAGAATCCCAAAGTTTGACTGGAATTTGGGAAATCCCGAATTTCTATTGGAATTGGCGAAATCCCAAAAGGGATCCCGAAGTTCTACTGGAATTGGCAAAATTAAAAAAAAAATTCCAAAGTTCTACTGGAGTTGAGGAAATCCCAAAATGGATTCCAAAGTTCTACTGAACCGGCGAAATCCCAAAAGAAACCCCAAATTTCTCCTGGAATTGGGGGCTGCAATTTGGGAAATCCCAAAAAGGGATCGTGAACTTCTCCTGGAATTTGGAAAGTCCAAAAGGGATCCCCAAAAGTGGTCCTGGAATTTGGAAAATCCCAAATTTCCCCTGAGATTCAGGAAATCCCAAAATGGGTTCCGAAGTTCTCCTGGAATTTGAGGAATCCCAAAAGAAATCCCAAATTTCTCCTGGAATTTGCAGGTGGATTCTTGGAAAAACCAAAAGGGATCCCAAATTTCTCCTGGAATTCGTGGCTGGAATTTGGGGAATCCCAAAAGGGATCCCAAAGTTCTACTGGAATTTGGGAAAATCCCAAATTTCACCCGCAATTCGAAGGTGGAATTTTGGAAAACCCAAAAGAAATCCTGAATTTCGCCTGGAATTAGAGGCCAGAATTTGCGAATATTCCAAATCCCAAAAGGGATCCCAAAGTTCTACTGGAATTGGGGAAATCCCAAATCTCTACTGGAATTTGCGGCCGGAATTTGCGAATATTCCGAATCCCAAAAGGGATCCCAAATCTCTCCTGGAATTTGGGAAATCCCAAATTTCTCCTGGAATTTGGAAAGTCCAAAAGGAATTCCCAAATTTCTCCTGGAATTCGAGGCCACAATTTGGGAAAATTCCAAATCCCAAAATGTGTCTCAAACGTCTCCTGGAATTTGGGAAACCCCAAATTTCTCCTGGAATGAACAGCTGGAATTTGGGGAGAACCCAAAAGTTCTACTGGAACTGGTGAAATCCCAAAAGGGATCAGAACTTCTCCTGGAATTTGAGGAAACTCAAAAGGGATCTCAAATTTCTCCTGGAATTGACAGTGGGAATTTGGGAAAATTCCAAAAGGGATCCCAAATTTCTGTTGGAATTGGCAGCCGGAATTTGCAAATATTCCAAGTCCCAAAAGGGATCCCAAATCTCTCCTGGAATCAGTGGCTGGAATTTGGGAAATCCCGAATTTCTCCTGGAATTTGCAGCCAGAATTTGGGAAAATTCCTAATCCCAAAAGGGATCTCAAATATCTCCTGGAATTTGGAAAGCCCCAAATGAAATCCCGAATTTCCCCTGGAATTGGCAGCTGGAATTTGAGAAAACCCAAAAGGGAACCCAAAGTTCTACTGGAATTGGGGAAATCCCAAATCTCTCCTGGAATTCGCAGGTGGATTCTTGGAAAAACCAAAAGGGATCCCAGATTTCTCCTGGAATTCGTGGCGGGAAATTGGGAAATCCCAAATTTCTGCTGGAAATTGCGAAACCCCAAAAGGGATCCCCAATTTCTCCTGGAATTTGGGAAATCCCGAATTTCTCCAGGAATTGGCAGCTGGAATTTGGGAAAACCCAAATGTCTCCTGGAATTTGGAAAGTCCAAAAGGAATTCCCGAATTTCTCCTGGAATCAGCGGCCGGAATTTGCGAATATTCCAAATCCCAAAAGGGTCCTCAAACGTCTCCTGGAATTTGGGAAACCCCAAATTTCTCCTGGAATGAACAGCTGGAATTTGGAAAGCCCCAAATGAAATCCCAAATTTCCCCTGGAATATATATATATATATATATTAATAGATTAATATGAGTAAATATATATTAAAATTTATCTAAATTTTATAATAAATAAAATCTATAAAAATCTATAAAATAATCAATCTATATTATATAAATATATAAATATATATTTGTATAAGTAAAATATATTAAAAATTTATATGAATTTTATAATAAATTAAATATTGATATATAAAAATATATATCAATATAACTATACATTGATATATATTAATATAAATAAATATGTATTAAGATATATATAAATACATATTTAAAATTATAAGTATAAAAATCAATTTATTACCCAAATCCTGCAATTATTGCCAATTAAATTAATTAAATGATAATTAATTATTTAACCCTTTACCTTCCGCAGGTCCCTGAGCAGCTCCTGCGGCTCCTGAAGCTGCTCCTGTTTCCCCCAGGAAAATTCCTCCCAATCCCTGGAAAACCAAATTCCCAAAAATTCCTTTTTTAATGGAGGTGGATTCCCAAAATTCCCCAAAAATTCCCAAAAAAATTCCCCAAAAAATTCCCAAAAAAATTCCCCAAAAATTCCTTTTTTATGGAGGTGGATTCCCCTAAATTCCCCCAAAATTCCCTTTAGAAATTCCAGGATTTCCTCAAAAATTCCCAAAATTCCCTCAAGAATTCCCAGAATTTCCTCAGGAAATCCCAAAATTCCCTTTTTACCTCTGGTAGAACAGGAATTCCCAAAACACACTCAGAAATCCCAAAAAAACCCCCAGATTTCCTCATGAATTCCTAAATCCCTCCAGAAATTCCCCCAAAAATTCCCTCAGAAATCCCCCAAAATCCCCTCAAGAATTCCCAAAATCCCCCCAGAAATTCCTCAAAATTCCCCAAAAAATTCTCCAAAATTCCCCAAAAAATCCCCAAAAATTCCCCGAAAAATTCCCCTAAAAATCCCCAAAAATTCCCCGAAAAATTCCCAAAAAACTCCAAAAAATTTCGCAATAAATTCACACGCATTTCCCAAAAATTCCAAAAAAAATTCTCCAAAAATTCCCCCCAAAATTTCCCAAAACATCCCCCAAAAAATCCCTCCAGAATTCACGGATTTTCTCAAGAATTCCCCAAATTCCCTCAGAAATTCCCAGATTTTCTCAAGAATTCCCAAATCCCCTCAAGAATTCCCAAGGTTTTCTCAGAAATTCCCAAAAATTCCCAAAATCCCCTCAAAATTCCCAGGATTTTCTCATTGACAAACCAGGAATGCCCAAAATTCCTTCAAGAATTCCCAAAATTCCCTCAGAAATCCCAAAAAATCCCTCAGAAATTCCTGGACTTTCTCAAAAATTCCCAAAATCCCCTCAGAAATTCTACAATTTCCTCAAGAATTCCCAAAATTTCCTCAGGAATTCTCCAAATCCCCTCAGAAATTCCCAAAATTTTCCAAAATTCTCTCAGGAATTCCCAAAATCCCCTCAGAAATCCCACGATTCCCTCAAGAATTCTCATTATTCCTGAAATTCCCTCAGAAATTCCCTCAGAAATTCCCCAAAATTCCCCAAAACTTCCCAAAGAATTCCGCCAAAATCCCTTATAGAAATCCCAAAAATTCCCAAAGAATTCCCCAAAAAATTCCCCAAAAATTCACGAAAAAGTCCCAAAACTTTCTTAAGAATTCCCAAAGAATTTCCCAAGAATTCAAAAAAATCCCCCAAAGAATTCCCAAAGAATTCCAAAAAAATCCACAAAAATTCACCCCGAAATCCCCCCGAAATCCCCCAAAAATTTCCCAAAAAATTCCACAAAAATTCCCCAAAAATTCCCCCCAAATCCCCTCAGAAATCTCAGAAAAATTCCAAAAAAATTCCCAAATAAAATTCCCAAAAAAGTCTCCCAAAAAATCCCCCAAAGAATTGCCAAAAAATCCAAAAAAATCATAAAAATTCCCAAAAAATCCCCCCCCAAAATTCCCCAAAAAATCCCCAAAAATTCCCTCCGAAGTCCCCCCAAAATTCCCAAAAATCCCCCCAAAAATCCCTCCAAAAATCCCAAAAAAATCTCAAAAATTTCCCAAAAATCCTCCCAAAATTGCCCCAAAAATCCTCAAAAAATCCCCCCCAAAACCTCTCAGGAATTCCCAAGAATTCCCAAAAAACTCCAAAAAATTCCCCCAAAATTCCCAAAGAATTCCCAAAAAATCCCCAAAAAATCCCCCCCAAAACTAAAAAAAAAAATTCACTAAAATTCCCCCAAAATCCCAAAGAATTCCCCAAAATCCTCCAAAAAATTCTCCAAAAAATTCCCCCCCCAAAATCCCCAAAGAATTCCCAAAAAAACTCCAAAAAAATCCCAAAAAATCCCCAAAAATTCCCCAAAGAAATTCCAAAAAAATCTCCCAAAAAAATCCCCAAAAGAATTCCCAAGAAACTCCAAAAAATTCCCAAAACATCCCCCCATAATTCCCCTCAGAAATCCCAAAGAATTTCCCCAAAAATTCCCAAAAAATCAAAAAAAACCCCACAAAAATTCCAAAAAAATTCCCAAAAAATCCCCCAAAGAATTCCCAACATTTCCCCCTAAAGTCCCCCCAAAGTTCTCCCAAAATTCCCAAAAATCGCCCCAAAAATCTCCCCAAAAATCCCCCCAAAAATTCCCAAAATTCCCCGAAAATTTCCCCAAAAATCCCCCTAAAAAATCCCCAGAATCTCACAAAAATTCTCCAAAAAATTCCCCCCAAAATAAAAAAAAAATTTCCCCCCAAATTTCCCAAAAAAATCATCAAAAAATCCCCCAAAAATCCCCCCCAAAATTCCCCCAAAATCCCCTCAAGAATTCCCAAAAAAATCTCCCAAAAATCCCCCAAAAGAATTCCCCAAGAAACTCCAAAAAAATTCCCAAAACATCTCCAAACAATTCCCAAAGAAACTCCAAAAAAATTCCCAAAACATCCCCAAAGAATTCCCTAACAACTCCCCACATTCCCCCCATAAATTTCCAAAAATGTCCCAAAAAAGTCCCAAAAAACAAACAAAAAAATCCCAAAAAATCCCCAAAAATCCCCCCAAAATTCCCCAAAGAATTCCCAAAAAAACTCCAAAAAAATCCCCAAAAATCCCCCCAAAATTCCCCAAAGAATTCTCAAAAAAACTCCAAAAAAATCCCCAAAAATCCCCCCAAAATTCCCCAAAGAATTCCCAAAAAAACTCCAAAAAAATCCCCAAAAATCTCCCCAAAATTCCCCAAAGAATTCCCAAAAAAACTCCAAAAAAATCCCCAAAAATCTCCCCAAAATTCCCCAAAGAATTCCCAAAAAAACTCCAAAAAAATCCCCAAAAATCCCCCCAAAATTCCCCAAAGAATTCCCAAAAAAACTCCAAAAAAATCCCCAAAAATCCCCCCAAAATTCCCCAAAGAATTCCCAAAAAAACTCCAAAAAAATCCCCAAAAATCCCCCCAAAATTCCCCAAAGAATTCCCAAAAAAACTCCAAAAAAATCCCCCAAAATCCCCCCAAAATTCCCCAAAGAATTCCCAAAAAACCTCCAAAAAAATCCCCAAAAATCCCCCCAAAATCCCCCAAAGAATTCCCAAAAAAACTCCAAAAAAATCCCCCAAAATCCCCCCAAAATTCCCCAAAGAATTCCCAAAAAAACTCCAAAAAAATCCCCAAAAATCCCCCCAAAATCCCCCAAAGAATTCCCAAAAAAACTCCAAAAAAATCCCCCAAAATCCCCCCAAAATTCCCCAAAGAATTCCCAAAAAAACTCCAAAAAAATCCCCAAAAATCCCCCCAAAATCCCCCAAAGAATTCCCAAAAAAACTCCAAAAAAATCCCCAAAAAATTCCCAAAATTTCCCCCAACTCCCCATGTTACCCATTTCCATCGTTCCCGGCCCGTTTTCCGTCCCCGCAGTGAAATCCCAGGAATTCCTCGAGCCGATCCCGGGGGCAGCCGCGGCTCAGGAACTCCTGGAATGGTTGGAGAATTCCCACCCATCGATCCTGCGCCGGCAAATCCTGCACACCCAACTGGCTACAAATGGAAGAGCAAAACAACAAAAATTTGGGATTTTTCCTGATTTTTTTCACAATTTTTTCATGATTTTTCATGAATTTTTTTAGGATTTTTCCAACTTTTTTTTCCCCTAATTTTTTGAGAATTTTTTGGGGGTTTTTTTTTGTTTTCAGATTTTTTTTTTCACAAATTATTTTTGATTTTTCCCAAATTTTGGGGATTTTTTCCATTTTTCTGAATTTTTAAAATTTTTTTTGATATTTTTTTCCAGCTTTCTTTCTGAAGTTTTTTGGGATATTTTCCGTCTTTTATTCTGATTTTTGGGATTATTTAATTTTTTTTTTCTGTTTTTTTTTTATTATTATTTTTTTCATCTTTTTTTCTGATTTTTTGGGGATTTTTTCCATCTGTTTTTCAGAAGTATTTTTTGAGATTTTTTCGATTTTTTTCTCAATGACCCCAATGATCCAAATCATCCCAACGATCCCAATGATCCCAATGATCCCATTGATCCAAATCATCCCAGTGATCCCAATGGTTTCAATGATCACAATGACCCCAATGATCCCATTGATCCCAATGACCCCAACAATCCAAATCATCCCAATGATCCCACTGATCCCATTCTCATTGATCCCATTGATCACATTGATCCCATTGATCACATTGATCCCAATGATCCCATTGATCGCAATGACTCCCATGATCCAAATGATCCCAATGATCCCATTGATCCCAATGATCCCATTGATCCCAATTACTTCAATGATCCCAATGATCTCATTCCCAATGATCCAAATCATCCCAATGATCCCATTCCCAATGATCCCATTGATCCAAATCATCCCAATGATCCCAGTGATCCCAATGATCCAAATCATCCCAATGATCCCATTCCCAATGATCCAAATTATCCCAATGATCCCATTGATCCAAATGATCCCAATAATCCCATTGATCCCATTGATCCAAATCATCCCAATGATCCCAGTGATCCCAATGATCCCATTGATCCCAATGATCCCATTGATCCCAATTACCTCAATGATCCCAATGATCCCATTGATCCAAATGATCCAAATGATCCCATTGATCCAAATGATCCCAATAATCCCATTGATCCCAATGATCCCAATAATCCCATTGATCCCATTGATCCAAATTATCCCAATGATCCCAATGATCCCATTGATCACAATGATCCCAATGATCCCATTGATCCCAATGATCCCAATGATCCCAGTGATCCCAATGATCCAAATCATCCCAATGATCCCAATGATCCCAATGATCCAAATGATCCCAATGATCCCAATGATCCCATTGATCACAATGATCCCAATGATCCCATTGATCCCAATGATCCCAATGATCCCAGTGATCCCAATGATCCAAATCATCCCAATGATCCCATTCCCAATGATCCAAATGATCCCAATGATCCCAATGATCCCATTGATCCCAATAACCCCAACAATCCAAATCCTCCCAATGATCCCATTGATCCAAATGACCCCAATGATCCCATTGATCGCAATAACCCCAACAATCCAAATCATCCCAATGATCCCATTGATTCCATTGATCCCAATGATCCCAATGATCCCATTCCAAATGACCTCAGTGATCCAAATGATCCCACTGATCCCATTGATCTCACTGATCCCATTGATCCCACTGATCCCATTGATCCCAATGATCCCCCAGAATTCCCATTGATCCCCCAGAATTCCATGATTTCTCACATCTCGTGGCCGTTCCGGGTGCTCTGGGTTCCCTCCACGCCGGAGCCGTTGGCCAAGGAAAGTTTTCCCTGCAAACAAAAATTCAATTTCAATTTCAATTTAATTAATTCTCTCTTTCAATTTTTTCAATTTCAATTTCAATTTTCTATTATTACATTTTCTATTTTTTATTCAATTCTCTAGTTAAATTTCAATTCTTTATTTCAATTTGTCCCCATCAATTATCTATTGAAATGTTATTTAATTGAATCAATTATATTTAATTGATTTTTCTATTATTAAATTATTTGTTATTCAGTTCTCTATTTAAATCTCAATTCTTCATTTGAATTTCTCCGCATCAATTCTCTAATTAATTCTCTGTTATTAAATTCTCTATTATTAAATTTTCTATTTATTATTAAATTCTTTATTTAAATATCAATTCCTCATTTAAAAGTCTCCACATCAACTCTCTAATTAATTTTCTGTTATTAAATTCTCTATTACTAATTTTTCTATTATCAAATGTTCTATCATGAAATTTTCTATGATAAAATTTTCTATTATTAAAATTTCTCTTTATTATGAAATTCTCTTTTTAAATCTCCTTATTTAAATGTCTCCACATCAATTCTATAATTAATTCTGCATTATTAAATTTTCTATTATTAAATTTTTTATTTATTGTTCAATTCTTTATTTCAATTTCTCCACATCAATTCTATTTTTTTTTTTCATTTATTAAATAAATTATTTCCCAATAAATTCTCTCTTTAAATTTCAGTTCTTCATTTCAATTTCTCCACATCGATTCTCTATGAAATTTTCTGTTCTTATACAATTCTTCGTTCTTTAATTCTCAATTTATTATAAAATTCTTTGGTGTTCGATTTCTCTGTTATATAAATTCTCTGTTATTAACATGAATCCATCAGAAATTCCAGGAGGAAAAGGAAAATTCCAGAAGGAGAAATTCCGGGATGAAAATCCATCAGAAATTCCAAAAAAGAGAAGGAGGAATTTCAGGAGGAAATTCCAGAAGAAAAAGGAAATTCCAGGAGAAGGAAATTCCAGAAGGAAAAGCAGGAAATTCCAGGGTGATTTATCCATCGGAAATTCCAGGAGAAGAAGGAGGAAATTCCTGGATGACAAATCCATCAGAAATTCCAGGAGGAAAAGGAGGAAATTCCAGGAGAAGAGGGAGAAATTTCAGGAGAAGAGGGAGAAATTCCAGGAGGAAATTCCAGGAGAAGGAAATTCCAGGAGGAAATTCCAGAAGGAGAAATTCCAGGAGAAGGAAATTCCAGAAGGGGAAATTCCAGAAGAAAAAATTCCAGGAGAAGAAATTCCAGGAGGAGGAAATTCCAGAAGGGGAAATTCCATAAGGAAATTCCAGGAGAAAATTCCAGGAGTAGAAATTCCAGAAGGAGAAATTCCAGGATGAGATGGAAATTCCAGGGGGAGAAATTCCAGAAGAAGGAAATTCCAGGAGAAGGAAATTCCAGGAGAAAATTCCAGGAGGAGAAATTCCAGAAGGAGAAATTCCAGGATGAGATGGAAATTCCAGGACGAAATTCCAGAAGAAGGAAATTCCAGGAGAAAGAAATTCCAGGAGAAAATTCCAGGAGGAGAAATTCCAGGAAGAGAAATTTCAGGGGGAGAAATTCCAGGGGGAGAAATTCCAGAAGGAGAAATTTCAGGATGAGATGGAAATTCCAGGATGAAATTCCAGAAGGAGAAATTCCAGAAAAAGGAAATTCTGGGAGGAAATTCCAGGAGAAGGAAATTCCAGAAGGGGAAATTCTGTAAGGAAATTCCAGGAGGAAATTCCAGGAGAAGGAGAAATTCCAGGAGAAGGAAATTCCAGGAGAAGGAAATTCCATAAGGAAATTCCATGAGGAAACTCCAGGAAGAGAAATTCCAGAAGAAGGAAATTCCAAGAGAAGGAAATTCCAGGAGAAGGAATTTCCAGAAGGAGAAATTCCAGAAGAAGGAAATTCCAAGAGAAGGAGGAAATTCCAGAAGAAATTCCAGGAGAAGGAAATTCCAGGAGGAAATTCCAGAAGAAATTCCAGAGGAGAAATTCCAGAAGGAGAAATTCCAGACGAAGGAAATTCCAGGAGAAGGAAATTCCAAGAGAAGGAGGAAATTCCAGAAGGGGAAATTCCAGGATGAGACAGAAATTCCAGGAGGAGAAATTCCTGGAGAAAGAAATTCCAGGAGAAATTCTAGGAGGAAATTCCAGAAGGAGAAATTCCAGAAGAAGGAAATTCCAAGAGAAGGAGGAAATTCCAGAAGAAATTCCAGGAGAAGGAAATTCCAGGAGGAAATTCCAGAAGAAATTCCAGAGGAGAAATTCCAGAAGGAGAAATTCCAGACGAAGGAAATTCCAGGAGAAGGAAATTCCAAGAGAAGGAGGAAATTCCAGAAGGGGAAATTCCAGGATGAGACAGAAATTCCAGAAGGAGAAATTCCTGGAGAAAGAAATTCCAGGAGAAATTCTAGGAGGAAATTCCAGGAGGAGAAATTCCAGGGGGAAATTCCAGGATGAGATGGAAATTCCAGGATGAAATTCCAGAAGGAGAAATTCCAGAAGAAGGAAATTCTGGGAGGAAATTCCAGAAGAAATTCCAGAAGGAGAAATTCCAGGAGGAGAAATTCCAGGAGGAGAAATTCCAGGAGAAGGAAATTCCAGAGGAAATTCCCACCTTCCCAGCAAAGGTCAGATCTTCGGTGAAATTCCCCTCGTAGACGGAATCGTCCTCCAGGATCAGAATTCCAGAACCCTCGGGACCAAAAGGAAAAATTGGGAATTGCTCAAATTCATCCCCCCCATAAAAAATTCATGGGATGGAAATTCCAAGAATTTTTATTTTTTAAGGAAATTCCATGAAATTTTTTAGGGTTTTTTTTTAAAGGTCAATGTTTATTTTCAATGTTGTGGAGAAGCTCCAGGGAAAACTGGGAATTTTCCAGAGAAAACTGGGAGATTTTTAGGAAAAAATGAAACTTTTCAAGGGAAAACTGGGAATTTTCGGAGAATATTGAAAAATTTTTGGGATTGAACCCGATTCTCCATCCAGGAATTCCCAGATTTCTCTAAAATAATTTTGGGATTAAAACCCCCAGGAATTCTCAAATTCTTCCAAGAGAATTTTGGGATTGAACTCCCCCAGGGATTCCCAAATTCCTTCAAAAGAATTTTGGGATTGAAATCAATTCTCCATCCCAGGAATTCCCAGATTTCTCCAAGAGAAACTTTGGGATTGGAATCAATTCTCCATCCCAGGAATTCCCAGATTTCTCTAAAATAATTTTTGGAATTGAAACGCCCCAGGGATTCCCAGATTCCTCTGGGATTGAACCCCTGGGAATTCCCAAATTCCTCCAAGAGAATCTCGGGATTGAATCCAATTCTCCATCCCAGGAATTCCCAAATTCCTCCAGGAGAATTTTGGGATTGAACCTTCCGGAGATTCCCAAATTCCTCCAAGATAATTTTGGGATTGAAACCAATTCCTTATCCCAGGAATTCCCAAATTCCTTCAAAAGAAAGTCAGGATTGAAACTGATTCTCCATCCCAAGAATTCCCAGATTTCTCCAAAATAATTTTGGGATTAAATCCCCCAGGGATTCCCAAATTCCTCCAAGAGAATTTTGGGATTAAACTCCCCCAGGGATTCCCAAATTCCTTTAAAAGAATTTTGGGATTGAAACCAATTCCTTATCCCAGGAATTCCCAGATTCCTCCAATGTAATTTTGGGATTGAACCCAATTCTCCATCTCAGGGATTCCCAAATTCCTCCAAGAGAACTTTGGGATTGAAATCAATTTTCCATTCCAGGAATTACCAAATTTCTCCAAGAGAAACTTTGGGATTGGAATCAATTCTCCATCCCAGGAATTCCCAGATTTCTCTAAAATAATTTTGCGATTGAAACCCCCCAGGGATTCCCAAATTCCTCCAGGAGAAATTTGGGATTGAACCCCTGGGAATTCCCAAATTCCTCCAAGAGAATCTCGGGATTGAATCCAATTCTCCATCCCAGAGATTCCCGAATTCCTCCAAGAGAATTTTGGGATTGAAACCCCTGGGAATTCCCAGATTCCTCCAAGAGAAACTCATGGTTGAACCAGATTCTCCATCCCAGGACTTCCCAAATTCCTCCACGATAATTTTGCGATTGAAACCCCCAGGAATTCCCAGATTCCTTCAATGTAATTTTGGGATTGAACCCAATTCTCCATCCCAGGGATTCCCAAATTCCTCCAGGAGAATTTTGGGATTCAACCCCTGGGAATTCCCAAATTCCTCCAAGAGAATTTTGGGATTGAACCCAATTCTCCATCCTAGGAATTCCCAAATTCCTCCAAGGTAATTTTGGGATTTAACCCAATTCCTCACCCCAGGAATTCCCAGATTCCGGGGAATTTTTGGACTCACCACCATTTTCCCCATGTGGAAGGTCCTCTGGTAGCAGAGGCCGGACTGAGTGACCACGACGCCGGCGCCGTGCCGGAGATCGTCCCGCCACATCCCCAGGTACCGCTCCCCTCTGCGGTGCCAGGAGAAACCCAAAAATGATGGAATTTGACCCATTTTCCCAGCTCTCAATTGGAATTTAAGGAAAACCCAAAAAAATGTTGGATTTTTCCCCGTTTTCCCAACTCTCAATCCATGGGATTTATCCTGTTTTTTTTCCGAGAACGTTCTCCAAGGAATTCCATCCTCATCCCTCCATCCCAAATCTCCAGGATTTATCCCCAAATCTGTCCCACATCCCAAATCCATCCCAGCTTCACCTCTCCCCTCTGGAACTCAAGGAAAACCCAAAAAATGTTGGATTTTTTTTTCCACTTTTCCCAACTCTCAATCCATGGGATTTATCCTGTTTTTTTTTCCGAGAACGTTCTCCAAGGAATTCCATCCTCATCCCTCCATCCCAAATCTCCAGGATTTATCCCCAAATCTGTCCCACATCCCAAACCCATCCCAGCTTCACCTCTCCCCTCTGGAACTCAAGGAAAACCCAAAAAATGTTGGATTTTTTTTTCCACTTTTCCCAACTCTCAATCCATGGGATTTATCCTGGTTTTTTTCCGAGAACGTTCTCCAAGGAATTCCATCCTCATCCCTCCATCCATCCATCCATCCATCCCAAATCTCCAGGATTTATCCCAAAATCTGTCCCACATCCCAAATCCATCCCAGCTTTACCTCTCCCCTCTGGAACTCAAGGAAAACCCAAAAATGTTGGATTTTCCCCCTTTTCCCAATTCTCAATCCATGGGATTTGTCCTGACACCAACAGAGCTCTGGGAATGTTCTCCAAGGAATTCCATCCTCATCCCTCCATCCCAAATCTCCAGGATTTATCCCAAAATCTGTCCCACATCCCAAATCCATCCCAGCTGCACCTCTCCCCTCTGGAATTCAAGGAAAACCCAAAAATATTGAATTTTTTTGCCATTTTCCCAACTCTCAATCCATCAGATTTTTCCCTGACACCAACAGAGCTCTGGGAATGTTCTCCAAGGAATTCCATCCTCATCCCTCCATCCCAAACCTCCAGGATTTCTCCCCAAACCTGTCCCCCATCCCAAATCCATCCCCTCTGTACCTGTCCGTGTCCTCCCAGACGCCGTATCCGTGTTTCCTGCCCCTCTCCCAGTGGCCGGTGTACCGGAAGGGCCGCTCGGCCCCGGAGCTCTCCAGGACGCCGAAGCCGTGCCGAAGGTCGTCCTTGAAGTAACCCCGGTAGACCTGGTCGTCCCCGGACCTGCGGGGACAGGGACGGGATTCCAGGTGGGAATGGGTGAGGAGAAGAGCAGGGAAAGGAGGAGATGGAGCTCATCCAGCTCCAAATATCACAAATGTTTTGGAATTGGGTCCATGGGAAACGGTCATCGGGCATCATCCAAAGTGGACTTTCCAGAACTTCCCAAATTGTCCAAAGATGGGTTTGGGAATTGTCCTGGGAAAGGTCAACTCAAGAACTTTCACCAGCCTGGGAAGGTCTGAGCTACTCCTGGAGGAGAAAATCAGAGAAGGGAGGAGATGGAGCTCATCCAGCTCCAAATATCACAAATATTTTGGAATTGGGTCCATGTTTGGTGGTGGGAAATGGGACATTCCAGAACTTCCCAAATTTTCCCGAAGACGCAGGAGATGGGTTGGGAATTGTCCTGGGAGAGGACACTCGACCTCTCAGCAGCCTGGGAAGGTCTGAGCTGCTCCTGGAGGAGAAAATCAGAAATGGAGGAGGTGGAGCTCAACCATCCCCAAATATTTTGGAATTGGGTCCTTGTTTGGTGGTGGGAAATGGGACATTCCAGAACTTCCCAAATTCTCCAAAGATGGGTTTGGGAATTGTCCTGGGACAGGTCAACTCAAGAACTTTCACCAGCCTGGGAAGGTCTGAGCTACTCCTGGAGGAGAAAATCAGGGAAAGGAGGAGATCGAGCTCATCCAGCTCCAAATATCCCAAAGATTTTGGAATTGGATCCATTGTGGTGGGATCCATGGTTTGTTGGTGGGAAATGGTCATCGGGCATCACCCAAATGGGACATTCCAGAGCTTCCCAAATTCTCCAAGGACTCAATGGATGGGTTGGGAATTGTCCTGGGACGGGTCAACTCAAGAACTTTCACCAGCCTGGGAAGGTCTGAGCTACTCCTGGAGGAGAAAATCAGAGAAGGGAGGAGATGGAGCTCATCCAGCTCCAAATATCACAAATGTTTTGGAATTGGGTCCATGGGAAACGGTCATCGGGCATCATCCAAAGTGGACTTTCCAGAACTTCCCAAATTCTCCAAAGATGGGTTGGGAATTGTCCTGGGAAAGGTCAACTCAAGACTTTTCACCAGCCTGGGAAGGTCTGAGCTACTCCTGGAGGAGAAAATCAGAGAAGGGAGGAAATGGAGCTCATCCAGCTCCAAATATCACAAATGTTTTGGAATTGGGTCCATGGGAAATGGTCATTGGGCATCATCCCAAACTGGACATTCCAGAGCTTCCAAATTGTCCAAAGTTGGGTTTGGGAATTGTCCTGGGAAAGGTCAACTCAAGATCTCTCAGCAGCCTGGGAAGGTCTGAGCTACTCCTGGAGGAGAAAATCAGGGAAAGGAGATCGAGCTCATCCATCTCCAAGTATTTTGGAATTGGGTCCTTATTTGGTGGTGGGAAATGGGATGTTGGGCATCACCCAACTGGACATTCCAGAGCTTCCCAAATTCTCCAAAGATGGGTTGGGAATTGTCCTGGGAAAGGTCAACTCAAGACTTTTCACCAGCCTGGGAAGGTCTGAGCTACTCCTGGAGCAGAAAATCAGAGAAGGGAGGAGATGGAGCTCATCCAGCTCCAAACAGCCCAAATGTTTTGGAATTGGGTCCATGGGAAACGGTCATTGGGCATCATCCCAACTGGACATTCCAGAGCTTCCCAAATCGTGCAAAATTGGGTTTGGGAATTGTCCTGGGAGGGGTCAACTCAAGCCATGACTCTCACCAGCCTGGGAAGGTCTGATCCCTTATTTTCCTCTGAAATTCCCTTTTTTTCTCCCATGAAATTCCTATTTTTCTCCTACAATTCCCATTTTTTCTCCAGAATTCGCATTTTTCCCCCCAGAATTCCCATTTTTCCCCCCAAATTCCCTTTTTTCCTTCTGAAATTCCCTCCCTCCCCGAAAATCGCATTTTTTCCCCAAAAAAATCCCATTTTTCCCCCAGAATTCCCATATTTCACTCACTCCCAGATCCCGTAGCCGCAGATCCGGCCGCGGCTCCAGTGACACTTGGAACAGTCGAAACGATCCCGGGAACGGCGCGGGGACAGCGAGATCCCAAACCTGCCCCAGGGGTCAGAGGGCAAAGGTCACCGGGGCAAAGGTCACCAGGGAAAAGGTCAAAGGGGAAAGGTCAAAGGGGAAAGGTCACCAAGGGAAAGTCCAACATGGAAAATGGCAACTCCATTGTGCGGATGAAGTTTAAAACCCAATTTCGATTTCATGGCATTGTTTCTTCATGGTATTATTCTATTATTC
Source organism: Zosterops lateralis (assembly GCF_965231275.1). Taxonomy (NCBI): domain Eukaryota; kingdom Metazoa; phylum Chordata; class Aves; order Passeriformes; family Zosteropidae; genus Zosterops; species Zosterops lateralis. The sequence continues at coordinate 2,140,172 of NC_139762.1, forward strand.
TTCAGTTTATTTTTTTTTATTCATATTTAATTATTTACATTTGAATATTTTCCCCGTTTATCCCCGGGTCTCACCCGTGCTCGAGGCCGTCCCGGAATTCCCCGACGTGGTTCCGCCCGTCGCGCCACTTCAGGGTCCCCCTGGAACAGGAAGTTCCCTCAATTCCCTTAATCCCAGAATTCTTCATAATTTAATCCCATAATAATTTAGATTTAATCCCATAATATTTAATTATCTAACACCATAATGTTTTATATTTAATCCCATAATGCTTAATTATTTAATCCCATAGTAATTTAGATTTAATCCCATAATATTTAATTATCTAATACCATAATGTTCCATATTTAATCCCATAATGTTCCATATTTAATCCCATAATGTTCAATCATTTAATCCCATAAACTTGAATATTTTATTCCCATAACATTTCATATTCAATCCCATAATGTTTCATGTTTAATCTCATCATGTTTGATATTTAATCCCATAATGGTTCATTATTTATTCCCATAATGTTTGAGATTTAATGTCATATTTCAAATTAATCCCACAATATTTACTATTGAACCCCGTTATGTTCCATATTTAATCCCATAATGTTTCGTATTTAATGCCATAATGCTTAATTATTTAATCCCATAATAATTTAGATATAATCCCATAATATTTAATTATCTAACACCATATTGTTTTATATTTAATCCCATAATGTTTTATATTTAATCCCATAACATTTAATCATTTAATCCCATAAACTTCAATATTCAATCCCATAATGTTTCATGTCTAATCTCATCATGTTTGATATTTAATCCCATAATGTTTGATGTTTAATCCCATGCTTCAAATTAATCCCACAATATTTACTATTGAAGCCCGTTATGTTTTATATTTAATCCCATAATGTTTCATATTCAATCCCATAAAATTTAATTGTTTAATCCCATAACGTTTAATTATTTAATTCCATAACATTTAATTATTTAATCCCATACTATTTCATATTTAATCCCATAATGGTTTAGATGTAATACCATAATATTTAATTATGTAACATCATGTTTCATATTAAATCCCCTAACGTATAATTATTTAATCCCACAATGTTTATTTATTTAATCCCATAATGTTTAATTATTTAATCCCATAATGGTTCATATTCATTCTCATAATGCTTAATTATTTAATCCCATAATATTTAATTATCTAATACCATAATGTTTCATATTAAATCCCCTAATGTTTAATTATTTAATCCCATAATGCTTAATTAATTAATCAATCCCATAATGTTTATTTATTTAATCAATCCTATGTTTAGTATTTAATCCCATAATGTTTAATTATTTAATCCCATAATGATGTTTCAAATTTAATTCCATGTGTCATATTCAATCCCATAATGTTTAATTATTTAATCCCATAATGTTTAATTATTTAATCCCATAATGTATAATTATTTAATCCTCTAATGTTTCATATTTAATCCCCTAATATTTAATCCTATAATGTTTTCCTGCTCTGGGCTGAGTGGGAAGAATCCATTCCATTCCCTGATCCCAAAAGTATTTCCTGGAGGTGCCGTTTGTGCCTTGAGGACCTGACAGGTCCTAAATTAAATCCCTTAATTAACGACAATTAATTAATTAATCCAACTGCAGCTCCAGCCTGGCTCATCCCCATGGACACGGTGACACCCTGACATGGAACTCCAGGGAAAACAGAGAGGAATTCCAGGAATTCCATGTTTTTATGGGGCTGGAAAAGGGATTTTGGGAGGTGATAGAAGAGCTGGGAACGGTCAATGATGATGATGACGATGATGATGATGATGATGAAATTCCTGCCCAGCTCTGGAGTGAAATTCCAGGTACTGAGAAAACAGAGAGGAGGAGCAGCCCCAATCCCAGGAATTCCAGGAATTCCATGTTTTTGTGGGGGTTGGAAAAGGGATTTTAGGAGGTGAGAACAGAGCTGGGAGAATGATGATGAAATCGTCATCATCATCATCATCAGAAGAAGAAGAGCTGGGAATGGTTGATGATGATGATGAAATTCCAGGCACTGGGAAAACAGAGAGGAGGAGCAGCCCCAATTCCAGGAATTCCAGGAATTCTGTGTTTTATGGGGGTTGGAAAAGGGATTTCAGGAGGTGAGAACAGAACCGGGAGAACGATGATGATGGTGAAATTCCTGCCCAGCTCTGGAGTGAAATTCCAGGTACTGAGAAAACAGAGAGGAGGAGCAGCCCCAATCCCAGGAATTCCATGAATTCCATGTTTTTGTGGGGGTTGGAAAAGGGATTTTAGGAGGTGAGAACAGAGCTGGGAGAATGATGATGAAATCATCATCATCATCATCAGAAGAAGAGCTGGGAATGGTTGATGATGATGATGAAATTCCAGGCACTGGGAAAACAGAGAGGAGGAGCCCCAATTCCAGGAATTCCAGGAATTCTGTGTTTTATGGGGGTTGGAAAAGGGATTTCAGGAGGTGATAACAGAGCTGGGAGAATGATGATGAAATCATCATCATCATCACCATCATCATCATCATTAATCATCACTCATCATCAGAAGAAGAACCAGAAATGGTCGATGAATGATGATGATGATGATGATGGTGATGATGATGATGATGATGGTGATGATGGTGATGAAATTCCTGCCCAGGTCTGGAGTGAAATTCCAGGCACTGGGAGAACAGAGAGGAGGACCCCCCAATTCAGGAATTCCATGTTTTATGGGGGTTGGAAAAGAGATTTCAGGAGGTAACAGAAGAGCCAGGAATTGTTGCTGATGATGAAATTCCTGCCCGGCCGTGCCCAAGTCTGGAGTTATTCCCGTCCCTCCCGGTCTCCCACTCCACCCACACCCAGTGAGAGCCTCAATTCCAACCTCATCCCAAACAAATCCCATCCCTGAACATTCCCACACCAGACACAAAACCCTGGCAGGGGTTGGGTCGGATGGACCTTGGAAGTGTCTAAAAATCATTTAAAGACGTTTCCTAAGAAAAAATTCCCGTGGATTTGGGGACCTGGGATTTGGCCTTGGGCCCTTCCAGAGATTCTCTGGGAATTCCATCCCAAATCTAGAATTCCATCCCAGAGTTTAACCCAAACCTCCCCTGGGTCACTTTTCTGGGAATTCCATCCCAAACCTGGAATTCCATCCCAGGCTTTAACCCTCCTCTGGGTGGTTTTGACAGGGAATTCCATCCCAAATCTGGAATTCCATCCCAGGGTTTAATCCAAACTTCCCCCGGGTGGTTTCTCTGGGAATTCCATCCCAGCCTGGAATTCCATCCGAGGCTTTAACCCAAGCCTCCTCTGGGTCATTTCTCTGGGAATTCCATCCCAAATCTGGAATTTCCTCCCAGAGTTTAACTCAAACTTCCCGTGGGTCATTTCTCCAGGAATTCCATCCCAAACCTGCATTTCCCTCCCAGAGTTTAACCCAACTCTCCCCTGGGTCACTTTTCTGGGAATTCCATCCCAGACCTGGAATTCCATCCCAGGCTTTAACCCAAACGTCTCCTGGGTCACTTCTCTGGGAATTCCATCCCAGGCAGGAATTCCATCCCAAACCTCCTCTGGGTTGTTTCTCTGGGAATTCCATCCCAAATCTGGAATTCCATCCCAGAGTTTAACCCAAACCTCCCCTGGGTCACTTCTCTGGGAATTCCATCCCAGAGTTTAACCCAAACCTCCTCTGGGTTGTTTCTTTGGAAATTCCATCCCAAACCTGGAATTCCATCCCAGAGTTTAACCCAAACCTCTTCTGGGTAATTTCAATGGGAATTCCATCCCAGGGCTTAACCAAAACCTTCTCTGGGAATTCAATCCCAAACCTGGAATCCCATCCCAGGGTTTAACCCAAACTTCCCGTGGGTCACTTCTCTGGGAATTCCACCTCAGCCTGGAATTTCATCCCAGAGTTTAACTCAATCCTCTGGGAATTCCATCCCAGGCAGGAATTCCATCCTGGAGTTTAACCCAAACCTCCCCTCGGTCATTTTTCTGCGAATCCCATCCCAGGTTTAACCCAACCCTCCCCCGGGTCGGTGCCGGGAGGTGCCGAAACCCCAAAACCGGTGACGGGTTGTTTGACTTTCCCCGCCCGGGTTGTTGTTCCCAACTCCCCCACGATGGGAGAGGCTCTTCCAGCTCCTCCTGAGCATTGCCCGGACACGTCTGCAATTTCCAGACTTGGATTCCTGAGCATTGCCAGGACACGTCTGAAATTTCCATATTTGAATTCCAGAGGATTGCTGGGACACGTCTGAAATTTCAATAATTAAATTCCAGAGGATTGCTCAGACTCGTTCAAAATTTCAATATTTGAAATCCAGAGCTCAGATGTGTTTGAAATTTCAATATTTGTGGTTCCAGAGCTCAGATGTGGCTGAAATTTCAATATTTGGGTTCCAGAGGATTCCTGGGACACGTTTGAAATTTCAATATTTGGATTCCAGAGCTTGGATGTGTTTGAAATTTCAGTGTTTGAATTCCTTCACAGAAACTCCAAACCAGCACTCCTGACTTAATTCCTGCTTGGAAAAGAGTCCTAAAAATTACCTCCCCAACCTCTTTCCCACTTGGAAAAGTGACCTGGAGAAGTTTGAGTTGACCTTGGAGATCTTTCCTTCCTGGAGACTCCAAGTCAACATTTCCAATCTTATTCCCACTTGGAAAAGAGCCCAAAAGTCACTTCCAACCTCATTCCCACACGGAAAAGTGACCTGGAGAAGTTTGGGTTGACCTCGGAGATCTTTCCTTCATGGAAACTCCAAACCAGAACTTCCAACCTCATTCCTGCTTGGAAAAATGACCTGGAGAAGTTTGGATTGACCTTGGAGATCCTCCCCAACCTTCATGGAAGCACCAAACCAGCACTTCCAACATTATTCCTGTTTGGAAAACTGACTTGGAGAAGTTTGGGTTGACCTTGGAGATCTTTCCCAACCGTCTCCCAACAGAAACTCCAAACCAGAACTTCCAACCTCATTCCTACTTGGAAAAGGGCCCCAGAAAGTTCCTTCCAACCTTATTTCCACATGGAAAAGTGACCTGGAGATGTTTGGGTTGACTTAGGAGATCTTTCCTTCATGGAAACTCCAAACCAGCACCTCCAACATTATTCCCACTGGGAAAAGTTTGGGTTGACCTTGGAGCTCCTCCCCAACCCTCACGGAAACACCAAACCAGCACTTCCAACATTATTCCCAACTGGAAAAGAGCCCAAAAGTCACTTCCAAACTCATTCCCACATGGAAAAATGACCTGGAGAAGTTTGAGTTGACCTTGGAGATCTTTCCTTCCTGGAGACTCCAAGTCAACATTTCCAATCTTATTCCCACTTGGAAAAGAGCCCAAAAGTCACTTCCAACCTCATTCCCACACGGAAAAATGACCGGGAGAAGTTTGGGTTGACCTCAGAGATCTTTCCTTCATGGAAACTCCAAACCAGAACTTCCAACCTCATTCCCGCTTGGAAAAGTGACCTGGAGAAGTTTGGGTTGACCTCAGAGATCTTTCCCAACCGTCTCCCAACAGAAACTCCAAACCAGAACTTCCAACCTCATTCCTACTTGGAAAAGGGCCCCAGAAAGTTCCTTCCAACCTTATTTCCACTTGGAAAAGTGACCTGGAGATGTTTGGGTTGACTTAGGAGATCTTTCCTTCATGGAAACTCCAAACCAGCACCTCCAACCTTATTCCCACTGGGAAAAGTTTGGGTTGACCTTGGAGCTCCTCCCCAACCCTCACGGAAACACCAAACCAGCACCTCCAAGCCCATTCCCAGCTGGCCCAGGGTGTCCCTTACTTGCCATGGGGCTTCCCCCGCAGCCACTCGCCCTCGTAGGTGGCCCCGCGGAGCCGTCCCTCGCCGCGGAACTCGTACGAGAAGAACCTGCGGGATGGGGCTGGGGCCGGGGCCGGGGATGGGGCCGGGGATGGGGCCGGGGCCGGGGCCGGGGCTGGGGCCGGGGCCGGGGATGGGGCCGGGGCCGGGGCAGGGCCGCCCTCCGCGCTGTGACCCCACAGAGGGAAATCCCGACGGCCGTTGAGGGCCTGGCGCACGGCCTGCTCCAGCTTCCACCTCCACACGGACTGCGGGACAGAAAACATGGAAAATAAACATGGAGAACATGGAAAATATGGAACTCAGGGGTCAGAGCAGGGCCTGGTCCACCTTCCACCTCCACAGGGACTGCAGGACAGAAAACATGGAAAATAAACATGGAGAACATGGAGAACATGGAAATCAGGGATCAAAGCATGGCATGGTCCAGCTTCCACCTCCACAGGGACCGAGGGACAGAAAACATGGAAAATAAACATGGAGAACATGGAAAACATAGAGAACATGGAGGACATGGAGAACACGGAGAACATGGAAATCGGGGATTGGAGTCAGAGCATGGCCTGATCCGCCTTCCCCCTCCACAGGTGGTGGCACAGAAAATGTGGAGAACAAACATGGAGAACATGGAGAACATGGAAAACAAACATGGAGAACACGGGGAACATGGAAATCATGGAGAAGATGGAGAACATGGATTGGTGTCAGAACAGGGACTGCTCCACCTTCCACCTCCACAGGGACTGAGGACATGTGGAAAACAAACATGGAAATCATGGAGAATATGCAAATCATGGAGAGTGTGGAGAACATGGAGATTATGGAGAACACGGAAATTACGGAGAACATGGAGAACGTGGAGAACGTGGAGAACATGGAAATCATGGAGAACATGGAGAACATGGACAGGGATTGGGGTCAGAGCAGGGACTGCTCCACCTTCCACCTCCACAGGGACTGAGGGAAACATGGAGAACATGAAGAACATGGAGAACATGGAAAACATGGAGAACAAACATGGAAAACAAATATGGAAAACACGGAGAACACGGAGAACATGGAAAACATGGAAAACATGGAGAACATGGAAAACATGGAGAACATGGAAAACATGGAAAACATGGAAAACATGGAGAACATGGAAATCATGGAGAACGTGGACAACATCGACAACATGGAGAACATGGAAAACATGGAAAACATGGAAAACATGGAAAACATGGAAAACATGGAAAACATGGAGAACATGGAGAACATGGACAACATAATAAATATTCCCAAAAAATCCAACCTGGACATGGATAAATATTCCCAAAAATCCAACTTGGAAAAAGGAACCAAAAATTCAAGATTCTCTTGGAAATGGAACCAAAAATTCAGGATTCTCTTGGAAATGGAACCAAAAATTCAGGATTCTCTTGAAAAAAGAGCCCAAAATTCAGGATTTTTTTGCAAAAAGCCCCCAAAATCCCAACCCCCCCCTCCCCAGAATGATAATTGTGAATTAATTAATGAAGAGATTAATTAATTAAAAAGAAAATCCTCAAATCCTGACCTTCATCTGGGGCTCTTTGGCCGAGAGGACAAAACTCTCCTCGGGGGTTGTGATGTTCAGGTTGTACCTGGGAGGGGGAAAATATGGAAAAAAAATCAGGATTTTTTAAAAATAGAATTATTTTTTCTTCTTTTTTTTTTTTTTTCATGGATTTTTTTAATTGGAATTATTTTTTCATGGATTTTTTTAATGGAATTTTTTTGGTGAATTTTTTCCATGGAAAAAAAAAATCAGGAGAAATTTTTTTTCATGGATTTTTTTTAATGGATTTATTTTTTTCGTGGAAATTTTTTTTCATGGAATTTTTTTTCATGGAATTTTTTTTCATGGGAATTTCTTTTAATGCAATTTTTTTTAAGGAGATTTTTTTTTCATGGATTTTTTTAATGGATTTTTTTTTCATGGAAATTTTTTCATGGAATTTTTTTCATGGAAATTTCTTTTAATGCATTTTTTTTTTTTAATGGAATTTTTTTTAATGGATTTTTTTTTTCATGGATTTTTAAAATGGATTTATTTTTTAATGGAATTTATTTATGGAAATTTTTTCATGGAAAAAACCAAAAAAATTCAGATTTTATTTTTAAATGGATTTTTTTTAATAGAATTTTTTAAATGGCTTTTTAAATGGAATTTTTTAAAGGAAAAAAAAATTAAAATTCAGCAGACTTTTTTTTAATGGATTTTTTTTCATGATTTTTTTAAAATGGATTTTTAATGGATTTTTTTGGTGCAAATTTTTCATGGAAAAAACAAAACAAAACAAATTCAGCAGAAATAATTTTTCATTAATTTTTTTAATGGATTTATTTTTTTCATGGAAATATTTTTTCATGGAATTTTTTTTTAATGGAATTATTTTTTCACAGAAATTTCTTTTAATTCAAATTTTTTTAAGGGAATTTTTTTTCATGGATTTTTTAAATGGAATTTTTTTTTTTTAATGGAAATTTTTTCTCATGGAAATTTTTTCATGAAAAAAACCAAAAAAATTCAGATTTTTTTTTTAAATGGATTTTTTTTTCATAGAATTTTTAAAATGGATTTTTAAATGGAATTTTTTAATGGAAAAAATTAAAATTCAGCCGACTTTTTTTTTTAATGGATTTTTTTTCATGATTTCTTTTAAATGGATTTTTTTAATGGATTTTTTTGGTGCAATTTTTTTCATGGTAAAAACAAAACAAAAAAAAATCAGCAGAAATAATTTTTCATGGATTTTTTAAATGGATTTAGTTTTTTCATGGAAATATTTTTTCATGGAATTTTTTTTCAGAGATTTTTTTTCATGGAATTTTCTTTTAATGCAATTTTTTTAAGGGAATTTTTTTTCATGGATTTTTTTAATGGAATTTTTTTTTTATGGAAATTTTTTCTCATGGAAATTTTTTCATAAAAAAACCAAAAAAATTCATTAATTTTTTTTTTATGGAAAAAAAAAAAAAAAACAAAAAAAATTCAGCAGAAATTTTTTTAAATCGATTTTTTTCACCAAAATCTTTTCCTTGAATTTTTTTTTAATGGAATTATTTTCTCACAGAAATTATTTAATTTAATTAAATTTTTTTTCACGATTTTTTTTTATGGAAATTTCTTTTAATGGATTTTTTTTTCATGGATTTTTTTTTCCATAGAAATTATTTAATGGAATTTTTTTTCATAGAATTTTTTTTAATGGAATTTTTTTCAAGGATTTTTTCTATATTATTATTATTATTATTATTATTATTATTTCTATAAAGGAAATGGGACAAACTTTTGGATCATTTTCCCATCAACCTGAACATTTTTATTCCTTTTTTTAAAAATAAATTTTTAATAATTTCTCACTCACGATCCCGGAGTCGATTTCTCTTCACCGTTTTCATCCACCCAAACCAACTTCAGATCAAAACTCTGGAAACTGTTTCCCTGGAAAAATAAACCACAAAAAAATGGGAAAAAATGTGGAAAAATGGGGAAATAATGGGGAAAAAATGTGGAAAAAATGGGGAAAAAATGGGGGGGGGAAATGGGGGAAAAACATGGGAAAAAAAGAGGGAAAATAGGGGGAAATAGGGGAAAAAGGGGAAAAAATGGGAAAAAATGGGGGGAAAGGGAAAAAATGGGGGAAAATGGGGAAAATAATGGGGAAATAATGGGGGGAAAATGGGGGAAAAATAGGGAAAAATGGGGAAAAATGGGGGAAATGGGGGAAATGGGGAAAAATGGCAAAAAAGGGGAAAAAAGGCAAAACAATGGAAAAAAGGGAAAAAATGGGAAAAAAGGGGGAAAAAGGGGGAAAAATGGGGAAAAAATGGGGAAAAACCAGAAAACAATGGGAAAAATGGAGGAAAAGGGGGGAAAGGGGAAAAATGTGGGAAAAAATGAGGGGGAGAAATGGAAAACAAAGGGAAAAATGGGGAAAAAATGGGGGGAAATGGGGAAAAATGTGGAAAAATGGGGAATTCCTGCCACCCCACTGGGAATTTTGGGAATTTCCCCTGACCTGGATGAGCACCAGGACGTCGTCGAAGAGCAGGAGGCGCTGGGAGCGCCCGGAGACCCCCAGGGCAGCGATGGGAACGGCCCGGCTGTCCTGGAGCAGCCGCCGCTCCGGGACACGGAGAACGGCCTGGGAAATAGGGGATTGGGATAGATGGGATTGGGATTGGGATAGATGGGATTGGGATGGGAATTCCAGCTCGGGGACACGGAGAACGGCCTGGGAAATAGGGGATTGGGGCTTATGGGATTGGGATTGGGATAGATGGGATTGGGATGGGAATTCCAGCTCGGGGACACGGAGCACCGCCTGGGAAATAGGGGATTGGGGTTTATGGGATTGGGATTGGGATATTTGGGATTGGGATATACGGGATTGGGATTGGGATGGGATTGAGATGGGATTGAGATGGGAATTCCCGCTCAGAGACACGGGGCATGGCCTGAGGTTCGTCTTGGGCTTGAGATGGGATGGGGATTCCTGCTCAGGGACACACAGAACAAACATCCTGGGGAACATGGGATTGGGATTGGGAATTCCCGCTCGGGGACACAGAGCACGGCCTGGGAAATATGGGATATATGGGATTGGGATTGGGATGGGATGGGGATGGGATTGGGAATTGCTGCTTGGGGACATGGAGTACGGCCTGGGAAACATGGGATTGGGATTGGGAAATCCCGCTCGGGGACACACAGCACAGCCTGGGGAACATGGGATTGGGATATATGGGATTGGGATATATGGGATTGGGATTGGGATGGGATTGGGATATGGGATTGGGAATTCCCGCTCGGGGACACGGAGCATGGCCTGGGGAATATGGGATAGATGGGATAGATGGGATAGATGGGATTGGGAATTCCTGCTCAGGGACACGGAGCATGGCCTGGGGATAGATGGGATATATGGGATAGATGGGATAGATGGGATTGGGAATTCCTGCTCAGGGACACGGAGCACGGCCTGGGCGACAGGGGATTGGGGTTTATGGGATTGGGATTGGGATTGGCATAGATGAGATTGGGAGTTCCCCCTCGGGGACACACGGAACTGCCTGGGGATAGAGGGGATTGGGGTTTATGGGATTGGGAACTGGGATTGGGATAGATGGGATTGGGATGGGAATTCCAGCTCGGGGACACGGAGCACCGCCTGGGAAACACGGGATTGGGGTATAGGGGATATATAGGATATATGGGATATATGGGATATATGGGATATATGGGATATATGGGATATATGGGATATATGGGATATATGGGATTGGGAATTCCTGCTCAGGGACGTGGAGCATGGCCTGGGGTACAGGATATATAGGATTGGGATTGGGATTGGAATTCCTGCTTGGGGACACGGAGCACGGCCTGGGGAATAGGGGATATATGGGATAGATGGGATTGGGATGAAGATTGGGATATATGGCATTAGGATATATGGGGTTGGGATTGGGAATTCCCGCTCGGGGACACGCAGCACGGCCTGGGGGGTACGGGATAGATGGGATTGGGATATAGGGGATTGGGATACGTGGGATATATGGGATTGGTTTTGGGATTGAGAATTCCCGCTCGGGGACACGGAGCACGGCCTGGGGAACATGGGATATATGGGATATATGGGATTGGAAATTCCCGCTTGGGGACACGGAGAACGGCCTGGGGAAACATGGGATTGGGATGTATGGGATTGGGAATGGGATTGGGATATATGGGATTGGGAATTCCTGCTTGGAGACACGGAGCATGTCCTGGGTTATCAAATTCCTGCTCCATGTCCCATTCCCAACCCTTATCAAATCCCCAGCCCTTATCAAACCCCCAACCCTTATCAAATCCCCGCCCTTATCAAATTCCCAATCCTTATCAAATTCCCAATCCTTATCAAATTCCCAATCCTTATCAAATCCCCAACCCTTATCAAATTCCTGATCCTTATCAAATTCCCAGCCCTTATCAAGTTCCTGCTCCATGTCCCATTCCCAACCCTTATCAAATCCCCAACCCATGTCCCATTCCAATCCTGATCAAATTCCCAATTCACGTCCCATTTGTTATCCTTATCAAATTCCCAATTCATATCAAATTCCCAACCCTTATCAAATCCCTGACCCTTATCTAATTTCTGCTCCATGTCCCATTCCCAACCCTTATGAAACCCCCAGCCCTTATCAAATCCCCGCCCTTATCAAACCCCCAACCCTTATCAAACCCCCAACCCTTATCAAATCCCCGCCCTTATCAAATCCCCACCCCTTATCAAATCCCCAGCCCTTATCAAATTCCCAATCCTTATCAAATTCCTGATCCTTATCAAATTCCCAGCCGTTATCAAGTTCCTGCTCCATGTCCCATTCCCAACCCTTATCAAATCCCCAACCCATGTCCCATTCCAATCCTGATCAAATTCCCAATTCATGTCCCATTCGTTATCCTTATCAAATTCCCAATCCTTATCAGACTCCCAACCCTTATCAAACCCCACCCCTTATCAAACCCCCAACCCTTATCAAATCCCCGCCCTTATCAAATCCCAGCCCTTATCAAACCCCATCCCTTCTCGAGTTCTCACGGTGAATTTGTGTCCCAGGGAGGCCCAGAGGTCCCTGGTGGCCGCGGCCTCCTCCAGGGCCTGCGAGATGAACGAGTCCAACTTGCCCAGTTCCCGTTCCACGGCCGCGACCACGGAGCGCTCCGGGTCCTGGGACAGGGGGTGATCCCGATCAAATCCTCACTCTGCTTCAAATTCCTCATCCTTATCAAATTCCCCATCCTTATCAAATTCCTTATCAATGTTAAATCCCTCATCCTTATCATAGTCCTCCTCCATATCAAATTCCTCATCCATGTTAAATTCCCCATCCATGTTAAATTCCTTATCCATATCAAATTCCCCATCCTTATTGAATTCCCCATCCTTATCAAATTCCCCATCCATGTTAAATTCCTCATCCTTATCAAATTCCTTATCAAATTCCTCATATGTGTAAAATTCCTCATCTGTGTGAAATTCCTCATCCTTATCAAATTCCCAATCAAATTCCTCATCCCTGTCAAATTCCCCATCCTTATCAAATTCCCCATCCATGTTAAATTCCTTATCCATATCAAATTCCCCATCCTTATTGAATTCCCCATCCTTATCAAATTCCTCATCCTTATCAAATTCCTTATCAATGTTAAATCCCCATCCTTATCATATTCCTCATCCATATCAAATTCCCAATCCTTATCAAATTCCCCATCCATGTTCAATTCCCCATCCTTATCATATTCCTTGTCAAATTCCTCATCAATGTTAAATTCCTCATCCCTATCAAATTCCCCATCCTTATCAGATTCCTCATCCTTGTCAAATTCCTCATCCATTTTAAATTCTTCATCTGTATCAAATTTCCCATCCTTATCAAATTCCCATCCTTATCAAATTCCCATCCTTATCAAATCCATGTCCAGGTTGGATTTTTGGGAATATTTATTCATGTCCAGGTTGGATTTTTGGGAATATTTATCCATGTCCAGGTTGGATTTTTGGGAATATTTATCCACGTCCAGGTTGGATTTTTGGGAATATTTATCCATGTCCAGGTTGGATTTTTGGGATTATTTATCCATGTCCAGGTTGGATTTTTGGGAATATTTATCCATGTCCAGGTTGGATTTTTGGGAATATTTATCCATGTCCAGGTTGGATTTTTGGGAATATTTATCCATGTCCAGGTTGGATTTTTGGGAATATTTATCCACGTCCAGGTTGGATTTTTGGGATTATTTATCCATGTCCAGGTTGGATTTTTGGGAATATTTATCCACGTCCAGGTTGGATTTTTGGGAATATTTATCCACGTCCAGGTTGGATTTTTGGGAATATTTATCCATGTCCAGATTGGATTTTTGGGAATATTTATCCATGTCCAGGTTGGATTTTTGGGAATATTTATCCATGTCCAGGTTGGATTTTTGGGAATATTTATCAATGTCCAGGTTGGATTTTTGGGAATATTTATCCATGTCCAGGTTGGATTTTTGGGAATATTTATCAATGTCCAGGTTGGATTTTTGGGAATATTTATCCATGTCCAGGTTGGATTTTTGGGAATATTTATCAATGTCCAGATTGGATTTTTGGGAATATTTATCCACATCCAGGTTGGATTTTTGGGATTATTTATCAATGTCCAGATTGGATTTTCAGGAATATTCATCAACCTCCACCTCAAATTTCCAGGAATATTCACCCCACGAGCTACAGCTCGGATTTTCCTGTCTATCCCTCCCAAAAACCCTCAAAATTCCAGAGGAAAATTCCCAAAGGAAATCCCAGAAGGGAAAATCCTAGAAGGGAAATTCCAGAAGGGAAAAGGAAATTCCAGAAGGGAAAATTCGAGAAGGGAAAAATTCCAGAAGGAAATTGCAGAGGGAAATTCCAGGAGAAAATTCCAGAAGAAAAATTCAGAAAGGAAAATTCCAGAGGGAAATTCCAGAAGGGGAAAAATCCCAGAAGGGGAAAAATTCAAGAAGGAAAAATTTGAGAAGGGAAAAATTCCAGAAAGGGAAATTCCAGAAAGGGAAACCCCAGAAGAAAATTCCAGAAAGGAAATCCCAGAAGGAAAATATCCCAGAAAGAAAAAATCCCAGACGGGAAAAATTCTAGAAGGAAGAAATTCCATAAGGAAGAAATTCCAGAAGGGAAAAATTCCAGAAGGGAAAAATTCCAGATGGGAAAATTCCAGAAAGGGAAAAATTCCAGAAAGGGAAAATCTTAGAAGGGAAATTCCAGAAGAAAATTCCAGAGGGAAATTTCAGAGGAAAATTCCAGAAGGGAAAATCCCAGAAGGGAAAATTCCAGAAGGGAAAAATTCCAGAAGGGAAAATTCCAGAAGGGAAAATTCCAGAAGGGAAAAATTTGAGAAGGAAAAATCTCAGAAAGGGAAAAACTCCAGAAAGGGAAAAACTCCAGAAGAAAATTCCAGAGGGAAATTCCAGAAGGCAAATTCCGGAAGGGAAAAAAAATCCAGAAGGAAAATTTCAAAAGGAAAATTCCAAAAGGAAAATCCAGAAAGGAAAATTTCCAGAAGGGAAAAATCCCAGAAAGGGAAATCCCAGAAAGGGAAAAATTCCAGAAGGAAAAAAATTCCAGAAGGGAAAATTCCAGAAGGAAAATCCCAGAAGGGAAAAATCCCAGAAGGGAAAAATTCCAGAAGGAAAATTCCCAGAAAGGGAAAATTCCAGAAGGGAAAATTCCAGAAGGGAAAAATTTGAGAAGGAAAAATCTCAGAAAGGGAAAAACTCCAGAAAGGGAAAAATTCCATAAGGGAAATTCCAGAAGGGAAAATTCCAGAAGGGAAAATTCCAGAAGGGAAAATTCCAGAAGGAAATCCCAGAAGGAAATCCAATCCCCACCTGTGCGATGCTCTCGCGGAGGCGCCGCAGGAGCCGCAGGTGTTTCCGGACGTGCTCCCGAAAGGGCTCCTGGAACAGCGAGAGCAGAGCCCGGCCCGGGGGGGAGCCCCCAACAGCCCCCGGGAGACCCCGCACAGCCTCACACAGGGCACTGGGAAACGGGGAAATATGGGAATTGTCATGGAAAAATCATGGGAATTATCGTAAAAAATCCCACGGGAATTATCCCAAAAAATCCAGGAATTATCGCAAAAAATCCAGGAATTATTGCAGCAAATTCCTCAGGAATTATCCCAAAGATTCCCCAGGAACTATCCCAAAAATCTCCCTGGAATTCCTTCAAATCTTGCCAGAGGTCACTGGAAAATGGGGAAAAACATGGGAATTATCCTAAAAAAATCCTGGGAATTATCGCTAAAATCCCACAGGAATTAGCATAAAAAAATCTGGGAATTGTCCCAAAAATCCCACGGGAATTATCCCCCAAAAAACTGGGAATTATCCCAAAAATCCTGCAGGAATTATCCAAAAAAATCCCACAGGAATTATTCCAGAAATCCAGGAATTGTCCCAAAAATCCCCCTGGAGATCCTTCAGATCCTGCCAGAGGTCACTGGAAAAGGGGGAAAAATATGGGAATTGTCCCAAAAAATCATGGGAATTATCCTAAAAAAATCCCGGGAATAATCCCAAAAAATCCAGGAATTATCGCAAAAAATCCCACTGAAATTATCCCAAAAAATCTGGGAATTATCCCAAAGATTCCCCAGGAATTATCCCAAAAATCTCCCTGGAATTCCTTCAAATCTTGCCAGAGGTCACTGGAAAAGGGGGAAAAATATGGGAATTGTCCTGAAAAAATAATGGGAATTATCCTAAAAAAATCCTGGGAATTATCCTAAAAAAACACAGGAATTATCGCAAATAATCCAGGAATTATCACAAAAAATCCCACTGAAATTATCCCAAAAAATCCAGGAATTATCGCAAAAAATCCCACTGAAATTATCCCAAAAAATCCAGGAATTATCGCAAAAAATCCCACTGAAATTATCCCAAAAAACCCCTGGAATTCCTTCAAATCCTGCCAGAGGTCGCTGGAAAATGGGGAAAAATACGGGAATTGTCCTGAAAGAATCCCGGGAATTATTGCAAATAATCCAGGAATTATCGCAAAAAATCCCACAGGAATTATCCCAAAAATCCCACTGGAATTATCCCCCAAAAATCTGGGAATTATCCCAAAAAATTCCCCAGGAATTATTCCAATGATCCCACAGGAATTATCCCAAAAATCCCACAGGAATTATCCCAAAAATCCCACAGGAGATCCTTCAAATCCTGCCAGAGGTCACTGGAAAAGGGGGGAAAATATGGAAATTATCCTGAAAAAATAATGGGAATTATCCTAAAAAATCCCAGGAATTATCCCAAAAATCCTCCAGGAATTATCCCCAAAATCCCACAGGAATTATCCCAAAATTTATGGGAATTATCCAAAAAAAATCCCACGGGAATTATCCCAAAAATCCCCCTGGAGTTCCTTCAAGTCCTGCCAGAGGTTGCTGGAAAATGGGGAAAAATATGGGAATTGTCCTGAAAAAATCACACAAATTATCCTAAAAATCCCACGTGAATTATCCTAAAAAATCACAGGAATTATCGCAAAAAATCCAGGAATTATTGCAGCAAATCCCACAGGAATTATCCCAAAAATCCCACAGGAATTATCATAAAAAATCTAGCAATTGTCCCAAAAATCCCACAGGAATTATCCCAAAAAATCCCACTGAAATTATCCCAAAAATCCCAAGGGAATTATCCCAAAAAATCCAGAAATTATCCCAAAAATCCCCCTGGAATTCCTTCAAATCCTGCCAGAGGTCGCTGGAAAAGAGGGGAAAAATATGGGAATTGTCCTGAAAAAAATCACAGGAATTATCGCAAAAAAACCCGGGAATTATCGCAAAAAATCCCACAGGAATTATCCCAAAAAATCTAGGAATTATAAAAAAAAAATCTGGGAATTGTCCCAAAAATCCCCGCTGGAATTATCCAAAAAAATCCCGGAATTATCCCCAAAAAATCACACAAATTATCCCAAAAAAATCCGGGAATTATCCTAAAAATTCCCACAGGAATTATTGCAAAAAATCTGGGAATTATCCCAAAAATCCCACGGGAATTATCCCAAAAATCCCACTGAAATTATCCCAAAAAATCCAGAAATTATCCCAAAAAGCCCATTGGAATTATCCAAAAAAATCCCACAGGAATTATTCCAATAATCCAGGAATTGTCCCAAAAAATCCCCCTGGAATTCCTTCAGAGCCTGCCAGAGGTCACTGGAAAAGGGGGAAAAATATGGGAATTATACTGAAAGAATCCCGGGAATTATCCTAAAAAAATCCCGGGAATAATCCCAAAAAATCCAGGAATTATCGCAAAAAATCCCACTGAAATTATCCCAAAAAATCTGGGAATTATCCCAAAGATCCCACGGGAATTATTCCAAAAGTCCTACAAGAATTATCCCAAAAATCCCACAGGAATTATCCCAAAAATCCCACAGAAATTATCCCAAAAATCCCCCTGGAGATCCTTCAGAGCCTCACACAGGGCACTGGAAAATGGGGAAAAATATGGGAATTGTCCTGAAAAAATCCTGGGAATTATCCTAAAAATCCAACGGGAATTATCCCAAAAAATCTGGGAATTATAAAAAAAAATTCCAGGAATTATCCCAAAAATCCCGCAGGAATTATCCCCAAAAATACCTGAATTATCCCCAAAAATCCCACTGAAATTATTCCCAAAAATCCAATTGGAATTATCTAAAAAAAATCCCATTGGAATTATCCCAAAAAATCCCACAGGAATTATCCCAAAAATCCCCCTGGAATTCCTTCAAATCCTGCCAGAGGTCGCTGGAAAAGGGGGAAAATATGGGAATTGTCCTGAAAAAATAATGGGAATTATCCTAAAAAAATCACAGGAATTATCCCAAAAAATCTGGGAATTCTCCCAAAAAATCCCACAGGAATTATCCTAAAAATCTCACATGAATTATCCCAAAAATCTCACAGGAATTGTCCCAAAAATCTGGGAATTATCCCAAAAATCTCACAGGAATTGTCCCAAAAAGTCTGGGAATTATCCCAAAAATCTCACAGGAATTGTCCCAAAAAGTCTGGGAATTATCCCAAAAATCTCACAGGAATTGTCCCAAAAATCTGGGAATTATCCCAAAAATCCCAAAGTTTTGCTGTTGGTGAGGATGAAGAAATGAAAAATCCCCCTAAAAATCCCAAGAATTCCCAAAAAGATCCCCAAAACATCCCAAAAATTTTTTAAGAAATCACAAAAATTCCAAAAAAAAAAAAAAAAATCACAAAAATTTCCCCAAATTTCTCAAGAATTCCCAAAGACTTTCCCAAGAATTCAAAAAATTACTCCCAAATTTTCCCCCAAAATTCCCAAAAAAATCCCAAAAATTAAAAAACTCCCTAAAATTTCCCCCCAAAATTCCTAAAAAATTCCAAAAAAATCCCCAAAGAATCCCCAAAATTTTCCCCAAAAATTCCTCCAAAAATCTCCCCAAAATTCACAAAAATTTCCCAAAATTCCCAAAATAACCCCAAAAATTTCCCCCAATAACCCCCATAATTCCCCCAAAAATCCCCAAAAATTCCCAAAAAATCCCCCAAAATCCCCAAATTTCCCAGGAATTTTCACCTCCTGCTCTTTGCCGCCCACTCGAATCCCTGGATGACGATGAAATTCCCCAAAGTGACAAAATACCTGGAAAAAAAACCCAAATTGGGGTGAAATTCCAGAATTCAGGAAAATTTGGGAATTCTGGGATGGAAATGTCCGAGTTGTCCCATCACAAGGTTTGGGTTTTCCAAGGAAAAATTGGGATTTTGGGTTTTTTTTTGTGGAATTTTTAATGAGATTTCGCCCCAAAATCCCAAAAAATCTCAGCAAATCCCAAATTTTCCAAAAAAATTGCAAATTTTCCCAGCAAATCCCACATTTTCTCCGAGCAAATCCCAAATTTTCCACCAAATCCCAAATTTTCTACCAAATCCCAAAAATTCCCAGCAAAATCCCAAAAAATTCCCAAATTATTCCCAAATTTCCCAGCAAAATCCCAAAAATTCCCAGAAAAATCCCCCCAAAAATTCCAACAAATCCCAAAATTTCCCAACAAATCCCAAATTTTCCAAAAAAAAAAAAATTCCCAAATTTCCCAGCAAATCCCAAATTTTCACAAGAAATTCAAAACCCAAGCTGGGAAATCCAATTTATCCAATCCAATCCTGATTTTCCTGGGAATTCTCCCAATCCCATCCAATTTTTCCAACCCAATCCCATTTTTCCCAATCCAATCCCTGTTTCCCTCCCCCAATATTCTCAGGAATTCTCCCAATTTCCCCAATCCCATTTTTCCCATCCAATCCCAATTATCCAATCCCATTTTTCCCAATCCCCATTTTCCCAATCCCAGTTTTTCTAACCCAATTCCACATTTCCCAATCCCGATTTCCCAATCCCCATTTCCCCAATCCCATCCCAATTTTTCTAATCCCAGTTTTTCCAATCCCATTTCCCCAATCCCCATTTTCCAACCCAATCTCATTTTCCCAATCCAAATTTTCCAATCCAAATTTTCCAATCCCATTTTTCCCAATCCCATTTTTCCCAACCCAATCCCAATTTTCCCCATCTTTCCAATCCCATTTTTTCCAATCCCAATTTTCCCAATCCCAGTTTTCCAACCCAATCCCAATTTTCCAATCCCATCCCCATTTATCCAATCCCATTTTTCCAACCCAATCCCATTTTCCCAATTTTCCCAATCCCATTTTCCCAACCCAATCTCCATTTCCCCAATCCCATTTTCCTCAATCCCATTTTTCCCACTCCAATCCCCATTTCCCCCCCAATATTCCCAGGAATTCTCCCAAATTTTCCAATCCCATCCCATTTTTTCTAATCCCCATTTTTCCAATCCCAGTTTTCCCAATCCCATCCCCATTTTTCCAATCTCATTTTTACAACCCCAACCCACTTTTCCCAATCTAATCCCATTTCTCCAATCCCATTTTCCCAACCCAATCCCATTTCCCCAATCCCATTTCCCCACTCCCATTTCCACAACCCAATCCCCATTTCCTAATCCCGATTCTCCAATCCCATTCCCCAATCCCATTATCCCAATTTTCCCATTTTCCCCGTCCCATTTTCCCAATCTCACCCCGATCTTCCCAATCCTGTTTTTTCAAATCCCAATTTCCCAGTCCCATTTCTCCAATCCCATTTCTCCAATCCAATCCCAATTTCCCAATCCCATTATCCCAATTTCCCCAATCTCATTTCCCCAATCCCACTTTTCCCCATCCCCATTTTTCCCAATCCCATTTCTCCAATCCCATTTCCCAATTCCATTTCCCAATCCCGTTTTTCTCAATCCCACTTTTCCAATCCCAATTTTCCCCATCCCATCCCCAAGCCAAATTTTCCAATCCCAATGTTCCCAATCCCAATTTCCCCAATCCCACTTTTCCAATCCCGATTTCCGCAATCCCATTTTGCCCAATTCCAATTTTCCAATCAAATACCAATTTTCCCAATCCCATCCCAATTTCCCCAACCCAATCCCCATTTCCCAATCCCATTCCCCAATCCCATTATCCCAATTTTCCCATTTCCCCCATCCCATTTTCCCAATCCCATTATCCCAATTTCCCCAATCTCATTTCCCCAATCCCAATTTCCCCAATCCAACCCATTTTACCCAATCCCATTTCTCCAATCCCGATTTCCCCAATCCCACTTTACCCAATCCCATCCCTATTTTTCCAATCCCATTTTTCCAACCCAATCCCATTTCCCCAATCCCATTTTTCCAATCCAATCCCAATTTTCCCAATCCCAATTTTCCCAATCCCATCCCAATTTTTCCTAATCCCATTCTTCCAACCCAATCCCAATTTTCCCAACCCCATTTCCCCAATCTCTCTTTCCCCAATCCCATTTCCCAATCCCATTTCCCCAATCCCAATATTCCCAATCCAATCCAATCCCATCTTTCCAAACCAATCCCGATTTTCCCAATCCCATCCCAATTTCCCAATCCCATTCCCCGTCCCTCACTGGATGTGCAGTTTGAGGATCCCAATCCCAATCCCAATCCAATCCCAATCCCAATCCCAATCCCAATCCCAATCCAATCCCAATCCCAATCCCATCCCATCCCAATTCCAATCCCAATCCCAATCCCAATCCCAATCCCAATCCCAATCCCAGTCCCTCACTGGATGTGCAGTTTGAGGATCCCAATCCCATCCCAATCCCAATCCCAATCCCAATCCAATCCCAATCCCAATTCCAATCCCAATCCCAATCCCATCCCAATCCCAATCCCAATCCAATCCCAATCCCAATCCAATCCCAATCCCAATCCCAATCCAATCCCAATCCAATCCCAATCCCAATCCCATCCCATCCCAATTCCAATCCCAATCCCAATCCCAATCCCAATCCCAATCCCAATCCCAATCCCAATCCCAATCCCAATCCAATCCCAATCCAATCCCAATCCCAATCCCATCCCATCCCAATTCCAATCCCAATCCCAATCCCATCCCAATCCCAATCCAATCCCAATCCCAATCCCAATCCCAATCCCAATCCAATCCCAATCCCAATCCCAATCCAATCCCAATCCCAATCCCATCCCATCCCAATTCCAATCCCAATCCCAATCCCAATCCCAATCCCAATCCCAATCCCTCACTGGATGTGCAGTTTGAGGATCCCAATCCCATCCCAATCCCATCCCAATCCCAATCCCAATCCCAATCCCAATCCCAATCCCAATCCCAATCCCATCCCATCCCAATTCCAATCCCAATCCCAATCCCAATCCCAATCCCAATCCCAATCCCAGTCCCTCACTGGATGTGCAGTTTGAGGATCCCAATCCCATCCCAATCCCATCCCAATCCCAATCCAATCCCAATCCCATCCCAATCCCAATCCCAATCCAATCCCAATCCCAATCCCATTTTTCCCGCCCCTCACTGGATGTGCAGTTTGAGGATCCCAATCCCAATCCCAATCCCAATCCCAATCCCATTTTTCCCGCCCCTCACTGGATGTGCAGTTTGAGGATCCCAATCCCAATCCCAATCCAATCTCAATCCCAATCCCATTTTTCCCATACCTCACTGGATGTGCAGTTTGAGGATCCCAATCCCAATCCCATCCCAATCCCAATCCCAATCCCAATCCCTCACTGGATGTGCAGTTTGAGGATCCCAATCCCAATCCCATCCCAATCCCAATCCCAATCCCAATCCCTCACTGGATGTGCAGTTTGAGGATCCCAATCCAATCCCAATCCCAATCCCAATCCCATTTTTCCCGCCCCTCACTGGATGTGCAGTTTGAGGATCCCAATCCCAATCCCAATCCCAATCCCAATCCCATCCCAATCCCAATCCCAATCCCAATCCCAATCCAATCCCAATCCCAATCCCAATCCCAATCCCTCACTGGATGTGCAGTTTGAGGATCCCAATCCCAATCCCAATCCCAATCCAATCCCAATCCCAATCCCAATCCCATTTTGCCCGCCCCTCACTGGATGTGCAGTTTGAGGATCCCAATCCCAATCCCAATCCCATCCCAATCCCAATCCCAATCCCTCACTGGATGTGCAGTTTGAGGATCCCAATCCCAATCCCAATCCCAATCCCAATCCCATTTTTCCCGCCCCTCACTGGATGTGCAGTTTGAGGATCCCAATCCCAATCCCAATCCCAATCCCAATCCCAATCCCAATCCCATTTTTCCCGCCCCTCACTGGATGTGCAGTTTGAGGATCCCAATCCCAATCCCAATCCCAATCCCAATCCCAATCCCAATCCCTCACTGGATGTGCAGTTTGAGGATCTGCTCCCCCCTGGCGAGGGCGGGGAATTCCCGGGGGCAGCCGGAGCCGAGTTTTCCCCTCAATTCCCGGGAATTTTCCTCCGAGAAATCCCAAAGCGCCTGGAGCTGATCCCGGAGCTGCCGCAGCACCGGGAAAACCTCCCGGGATTTGGGATCGTCTGGCTCTGGGAAGGGAAAATTGGGGAAAAATGAGGGGAATTGGGAAAAAAGTTCAGGAAAAAATCGGGAAAAACAGGAGGGAAATGGGGGGAAAAATTGGGAAAAAAACTGGGGGGAAATTGGGAAATAATTGGGGGAAATTGGGAAAAATTGGGAAAAAATTGGGAAATAAGTGAGGGAAAATTGGGGAAAGTTGGGGAAAAGTTGGGGGAACAGTTGGGAAAAAAAATTGGGGAAATAATTGGGGAAATAATTGGGAAGAAATTGGGAAGAAATTGGGAAGAAATGGGGAAAAAATGGGGGGAAAATGGGGGAAAAATGGGGGAAAAATTGGGAAAAATTTGGGAAATAAGTGAGGGAAAATTGGGGAAAGTTGGGGGAAAGTTGGGGGAAAATTGGGAAAAAAATTTGGGGAAATAATTGGGGAAATAATTGGGGAAATAATTGGGGAAATAATTGGGGAAGAAATTGGGAAGAAATTGGGAAGAAATGGGGGAAAAATGGGGGGAAATTGGGAGAAATTTGGGAAAGAATTGGGAGAAAATTGGGGGAAATTGGGGAAAAATGGGAAAAATTGGGGAAAAAATGGGGAAAATTGGGACAAATATTGGGAAAAAATGGGGGGGGGGAATTTTGGGGGAAAATTGGGGAGAAATATTGGGAAAAAATATTGGGAAAAAATAGTGGGGGAAAATACTGGGGAAAATATTGGGGAAAAATATTGGGGGAAAATTCCCAAAGAAAATTCCTAAAGAAAATTCCAGAAGGGAGAATTCCAGAGGGGAAATTCCAGAGGGGAAATTCCCAAATTTTGACCTGTTTGGAACAGAGGTTCAGGACCAGGGAAGGGAAATTCCCAAGGAAAATTCCAGGATTTTTAGGAATTTTTAGGGGATATTCGGGATCTCACCTGTCCCCAGAAGAGGCTCCAGGGAAGGGAAATTCCAGGATTTTTAGGGAATTTTTAGGGATTTTAAGGGAATTTTTAGGGGATTTTTTTGGGAATTTTTCGGGAATTTTTCGGGAATTTTATGGGGATTTTAAGGGGATTTTAAGGGGATTTTTAGGGGATTTTTAAGGAGATTTTTAAGGAGATTTTTAAGGAGATTTTTAAGGGGATTTTAAGGGGAAATTTTAGGGGAATTTTAGGGGATTTTTACGGGATTTTTAAGGGAATTTTAGGGGATTTTTAAGGGAATTTTTTAGAGGATTTTTAGGGGATTTTAAAGTAAATTTTAAGGGAATTTTTAAGGGAATTTTAAAGGGGATTTTAAAGGGGATTTATAAGGAGATTTTTAAGGGAATTTAATGGAATTTTTAAGGGATTTTTGGGGGATTTTAAGGGGATTTAAAGGGAATTTTTTAGGAATTTTTAGGGGATTTTTAAGGAGATTTTAAAGGACATTTTAAAGGGGATTTTTAGGGGATTTTCAGGGGAATTTTTAGAGGATTTTTGGGGGATTTTTAAGGGAATTTTTAGGGGATTTTCAGGTGATTTTTAAGGGAATTTTTAGGGGCTTTTTAGGGGATTTTTAGGGGAATTTTTAGAGGATTTTTAGGGGATTTTAAAGGGAATTTTTAAGGGGATTTTAAAGGGAATTTTTAAGGGAATTTTAAAGGCAATTTTTAGGGGATTTTAAGGGGATTTTTGGGGGATTTTAAGGGGATTTTAAAGGAGATTTTTAAGGGGATTTTTAAGGGGATTTTAAAGGGGATTTTAAAGGGGATTTTCAGGTGATTTTTAGGGGATTTTTAGAGGATTTTTAAGGGATTTTTAGGGGATTTTTAAGGGAATTTTTAGAGGATTTTTAGGGTATTTTAAAGGGAATTTTAAGGGAATTTTTAGGGGAGTTTTAGGGAATTTTTTAGCGAATTTTTAGTGAATTCTTAGTGAATTTTTAGGGAATTTTTAAGGGATTTTAAGGGGATTTTCAGGTGATTTTTAGAGGATTTTCAGGTTATTTTTAAGGGGATTTTTAAGGGGATTTTTAAGGAGATTTTTAAGGGGATTTTTGGGGGATTTTTAGGGGATTTTTGGGGGATATTTAGGGAATTTTTAGGGAACTTTTTAGGGGATTTTTAAGGGAAATTTTAGGGGATTTTTAGGGAATTTTTTAGGGATTTTTAGGGGAATTTTGGGGGCTTTTTAGGGGATTTTTAGGGGATTTTAGGGGATTTTTTAGGGAATTTTTAGGGAATTTTTTAGGGAATTTTTAGTGAATTCTTAGTGAATTTTTAGGGATTTTTAAGGGATTTTAAGGGGATTTTAAGGGGATTTTTGGGGGATTTTAAGGGGATTTTTAAGGAGATTTTTAGGGGAATTTTTAGAGGATTTTGGGGGGATTTTTGGGGGATTTTTAAGGGATTTTTAGGGGATTTTTAGGGGATTTTTAGGAGAAATTTAAGGGGATTTTTAGGGAATTTTTTAGGGATTTTTAGGGGAATTTTGGGGGCTTTTTGGGGGATTTTTAGGGGAATTTGGGGGGATTTTTAGGGGATTTTTTAGGGAATTTTTAGGGGATTTTTTGGGGATTTTTAGCGAATTCTTGGGGGATTCTGGGGGGATTTTGGGGGGATTTTTGGGGGATTTTGGGGGATTTTTGGGGTCTCACCCGTCCCCAGAAGAGGCTCCAGGACCAGGGAATGGATTCGACTCAATTTGGAGCAGAAATTTTCCTCCACTCGAAGCAAAGAGGCCAAAATTCCTGCCCTGGACATCCCTGGGGGGGAAAAATGGGAATTAATTTAATTAAATAAAGGGGAAAAAAAAGGGATTTAAATTAATTAAATAAATTTTTTAAATGGAATTAAAGAAATTGATAAATGGAATTAAAGAAATTAATAAATATAATTAATTCAATTAATTAAATAAATAAAAATAATTAATTAAATTAAAATAATAAATAAAGGAATTAATTCAATGAATTCAAAGAAAATTCCACAAATTCCTGGAAAAAAATTCCCAAAGAAAATCCCCTAAATTCCCACAGAAAAGTCCCAAAATTCCCCCAGAAAATTCACAAAAATCCCAGAAAAAAAAAATTTCCCACAATTCCCAAAGAAAATTTGCAAAATTCCCAAAGAAATTTCCCTGAGAAAATCTCCAAAATTCCTGGGAAAAAATTCCCAGAAATTCCCCCAGAAAATTCCCAAAAAATCCCAGAAAAAATTCCCAAAATTCCCCCAGAAAATTCCACAAATTTCTGGGAAAAAAATTTCCCAAAATTCCCAGAAAAAAAAAAAATCCCAGGAAAAAAAAAGCCCAAAATTCCCCCAGAAATTTCCCAAAATTCCCCCAGAAAATTCCACAAATTCCTGGAAAAAAAATCCCACAAATTCCCCCAGAAAATTCTGAAATAATCCCAGAAAAAAATTCCCCAATTCCCAAAGAAAATTCCACAAATTCCCAAAGAAAATTCCAGAAATTCCTGGGAAAAAATTCCCAAAATTCCTCCAGAAAATTCCAAAAAAATCCCAGAAAAAAAATCCCCAAAATTCCCCCAGAAAATTCCCCAAAATTTCCATTAAAAATTCCAAAAAAATCCCACCGAAAATTCCAAGACAAAATTCCCAAAATTCCCCCAGAAAATTCCACAAATTCCTGGATAAAATCCCCAAAATTCCCTGAGAAAATCCACAGAGAAAATTCCCCAAATTCCCAAAGAAAATTCCAAAAAAAATCTCACAATTCCCAAAGAAAATTCCAGAAATTCCTGGGAAAAGTTCCCAAAATTCCCTGAGAAAATTGCCCCAGAAAATTCCCAAAAATCCCCCCCAAAATTTCCCAAAATTCCCAAAGTAAATTCCACAAATTCTTGGAAAAAATCCCGAAATTTCAAAAAAAATCCCAGAAAAAAAAATCCCGCAAATCCCCCGGAAAATTCTCAAAAAAATCCCAAAGAAAATTCCCCAAATTCCCAAAGAAAATTCCACAAATTCCTGGAAAAAATTCCCTGAGAAAATTCCCCATGAAAAATTCCCAAAATTCCCAGAAAAAAAAAATTCCCACAAATTCCCAAAGAAAATTCCACAAATTCCTGGGAAAAAATCCCAAAATTCTCAAAGAAAATTCCCCAAATATCCCCAGAAAATCACCAAATAAATCCTGGAAAAAAAAATTCCCTGAATTCCCAAAGAAAATTCCCAAAAAAATCCCAGAAAAAAAAAATCCCCAATTCCTGGAGGAAATTCCCAAAATTCCTGGAAAAAATCCCCAAAATTCCCACAAAGAAAAAATCCCAAAATTCCCAAAGAAAATTCTCAAAAATCCCCCCAAAAAATCCCCAAAATTCCCACTGGACATTCCCAAAATTCCCAAAGAAAATTCCCAAAGAAAACTCTCCAATTTCCCAAAGAAAATTCCACAAATTTCTGGAAAAAAATTTCCCAAATTCCCAGAGGAAATTCCCTGAGAAAATTCCCAAAATTCCCACAAATTCCCGAAGAAAATTCCCCAAATTCCCAAAGAAAATTCCCCAAAATTCCCAAAAAAAGTTCCACAAATTTTGGGGAAAAAATCCCCAAAATTCCTTGAGAAAATTCTACAAAATTCCAATACAAAATCCCCAAAATTCCTCCAGAGAATCTCAAAAATTCCCACAAAAAATTCCCACAAAAAATTCCCAAAAATCCCAGAAAAAAATTTCCACAATTCCCTGAGAAAATTCCAAAAAAAATCCCAGAAAAAAAATTCCCACAGAAAACTCCACAAATTCCTGGAAAAAAATTCTCAAAATTCCCAGAGAAAATTCCCAGAAAAAAAAAATCCCAAAATTCCCACAGAAAATTCACGAAAATTCCCAAAAGTCCCCACAAAAAAATTCCCCAAAAATTCCCACAAATCCCCAAAGAAAATTCCACAAATTCCTGGGAAAAAAATCCCCAAATTCCTGAAAAAAAATTCCCAAAATTCCCAGAGAAAATTCCCAAAAATTCCCAGAAAAAAAATCCCAAAATTCCCCCCGAAAATCCCCAAAATTCCCACAAAAAATCCGAAAAAAATCCCACAGAAAATTCCCAAAATTCCCAGAAAACAAAATCCCAAAATTCCCATTGGAAATTCCAAAAAAATCCCACAGAAAATCCCCAAAATT
Source organism: Zosterops lateralis (assembly GCF_965231275.1). Classification (NCBI taxonomy): domain Eukaryota; kingdom Metazoa; phylum Chordata; class Aves; order Passeriformes; family Zosteropidae; genus Zosterops; species Zosterops lateralis. The sequence continues at coordinate 2,168,698 of NC_139762.1, forward strand.
GCAAGGGAGAATCCCCAAAATTCCCCCAGAAAATTCCCAAAAAATCCCAGAAAAAAATCCCAAAAACCCCAGAAAAAAAATTCCCCAAATTCCCAAAGAAAATTCCACAAATTTCTGGGGAAAAATCCCCAAAATTCCTGGAAAAAATTCCCAAAATTCCCAAAGAAAATTCACGAAAATTCCAGAAAATTCCCAAAAGTCCCCACAAAAAATTCCCAAAAAATTCCCCCAAAAATTCCCACAAATCCCCAAAGAAAATTCCACAAATTCCTGGGAAAAAATCCCCAAATTCCTGAAAAAAAATTCCCCAAATTCCCAGAGAAAATTCCCAAAAATTCCCAGAAAAAAAATCCCAAAATTCCCCCCGAAAATCCCTAAAATTCCCACAAAAAATCCGACAGAAAATTCCCAAAATTCCCAAAATTCCCAAAATTCCCAGAAAACAAAATCCCAAAATTCCCATTGGAAATTCCAAAATAATCCCACAGAAAATCCCCAAAATTGCAAGGGAGAATCCCCAAAATTCCCCCAGAAAATTCCCAAAAAATCCCAGAAAAAAAATCCCAAAAACCCCAGAAAAAAAATTCCCCAAATTCCCAAAGAAAATTCCACAAATTTCTGGGGAAAAATCCCCAAAATTCCTGGAAAAAATTCCCCAAATTCCCAAAGAAAATTCACGAAAATTCCAGAAAATTCCCAAAAGTCCCCACAAAAAATTCCCAAAAAATTCCCCCCAAAATTCCCACAAATCCCCAAAGAAAATTCCACAAATTCCTGGGAAAAAATCCCCAAATTCCTGAAAAAAAATTCCCCAAATTCCCAGAGGAAATTCCCACCCGGCTGGTTCCCAGTGTAATTTCCCATGATGCTTTGCGTTCCTGCCCCACCGGAACATCCACATTCCTTAACTAGTCCTGCCTTAACTAGTCCTGCCTTAACTAGTCCGGCCTTAACTCGGCACCTCCAAATTCCTAAATTTAATCTCTGGTTTTCCTAGATTTTTTGTGAATTCCTGGATTTTTTAGGGTCCAAAATTCCCAATTTTTTCCTCAAAAAATTCCTCCCAAATTCCTAATTTTTTCCTCAAAATTTTCCCCCCAAATTCCCAATTTTTCCTCAAAAAATTCCGCCCAAATTTCCCAATTTTTCCCTCAAAAATTCCCCCAAAATTCCCAATTTTTTCCTCAAAAAATTCCCCCAAATTTCCAATTTTTCCCTCAAAAATTTCCCCCCAAATTCTCATTTTTTTCTCTCAAAAAATTCTCCCAAAATTCCCAATTTGTCCCTCAAAAATTCTCCCAAAATTCCCAATTTTTCCCTCAAAAAATTCCCCCAAATTCTTATTTTTTCCTCAAAAATTTGCCCCCAAAATTCCCAATTTGTCCCTCAAAAATTCCGAATTCTTCATCCAAGAACTCCCACTTTTTCCCCCTCAGAAATTCCCATTTCTCCCAGCGAAAATTCCCAATTTTCCCTCCAAAATTTCCCAATTTTTCTTCCAGAAATCCCCAATTTTTTCTCCAAAAATACCCAGGTTTTTTTCCCCAAAAAATTCCCAACTTTTCTGTCCAAAAATTCCCAAATTTTTCCACAGAATTTCCCAGTTTTTCCCTCAGGAATTCCCAGTTTTTACCCCACAAAATTCCCAATTTTTCTGTCCAGAAATTCCCAATTTTTCCCTCCAAAAATTCCCAGTTTTTCCTCAAGGAATTTCCAGTTTTTCCCCCCCCCAAAAAAATTCCCATTTTTCTGGCCTCAAATTGATTTTCTGTGACACCTCAGCTTTAGGCCAGGCTTAAATAAAGCCAAGTTTAACCCCAGGTCCAAATTAAACCCAAACTAAACCAGAGTTTAACCCCAGCCCCAAACTAACCCCAAATTAAACCCAAATTCAAACTGAGCCCCAAACTAAACTTAAATTTAAATCCCAGTTTTAGCCCAGCTCTAAATTAAACCAAAGATTAAAACCAGCCCCAAATTTAACCCAAATTTAACCCAAATTTAACCCCAAAGCCCCAAATTAAATCCAGATTTAAACCTCAGTTTAACCCCAAACTAAACCACGGTTTAAACTCAGCCTCAAATCACACCAGGATTAACCCCAGGCCCAAATTAAACCCAAATTTATTCCACAGTTTAAATCCAGCCCCAAAATAATCCCAAATTAAACCCCAGCCCCAAATTAATCCACAGTTTAAAAACCAGCCCCAAACTAAACCCCAGTTTAACCTCAGCCCTAAATTAATCCCAAAATTAAATCCCAGCCCCAAATTAAACTGAAATTTAAAGCCCAGTTTAACCCCAACCCCAAATTAAACCAAAGATTAAACCCCAAATTTAAGGGGTTTAAACCCAGCCCCAAATTTAAGCCACAGTTTAACCCCAGCCCCAAATTAAACCAAAGATTAACCCCAGGCCCAAATTAATCCCAAATTAAACCCAATTTCAAGCCCAACCCCAAAGCAAAGCCCAGTTTAAACCCAGCCCCAAATTAACCCCAAATTTAAACCCCAGGCCCAAATTAAACCCAAGTTTAAAAAAAAACAGCCCCAAATGACACTGAATTCAACCCCAGCCCCAAATTAACCCCAAATTAACCCCAAATTAACCCCAAATTCAAACCCAGCCCCAAACCAAACCACAGTTTAAATCCAGCCCCAAATGAACCCAAATTAATCCCAAATTAATCCCAAATTAACCCCAAATCCAAACCCCACCCCAAACTCGGCCACAGTTTAAACTCAGCCCCAAATCACACCAGGATTAACCCCAGGCCCAAATTAAATCTGAATTTAACCCCAGCCCCAAATGAAGCCACAGGTTAAAGAATAAATCCCAAATTAAACCAAAGTTTAACCCCAGCCCCAAATGAATCCCAAATTAACCCCAAATTCAAACCCAGCCCCAAAACAAAGCCCAGTTTAACCCCAGCCCCAAATTAAACCCAAATTTACTGATGTTTAACCCCAAACTAAACCTAAACCCAAATTTAAACCCCAGTTTAATCTCAGCCCCAAACTGACCCCAAATTAACCCCAAATTAACCCCAAATTCAAACCCAGCCCCAAACCAAACCACAGTTTAAACTCAGCCCCAAATTAAACCAGTGATTAACCCCAGCCCCAAATTAATCCACAGTTTAAATCCAGCCCCAAATGAACCCAAATTAATCCCAAATTAACCCCAAATTAAACCCAAATTCAAACCCCACCCCAAACCAAACCACAGTTTAAACTCAGCCCAAATTAAACCAGTGATTAACCCCAGGCCCAAATTAACCCCAGTCCAAACCCAGCTCTGAATTAAAGCCCAGTTTAAACCAGCCCCAAATTAACCCCAAATTTAAACTCCAGCCCCAAATTAAATCAGTGATTAACCCCAGCCTCAAATTCAAACCCAGCCCAAAGTAAATCTCAGTTTAACCCAACCCCAAATTAAGCCACAGTTTAATAAAACAGCCCCAAATTAAACCAAATTTTATCCCCAGTTTAAATCCAGCCCCAAATTAAATGGGAGTTTAACCCCAGTTTAACCCCAGCCCCAAATTCAACCCCAGTTTCAACCCAGCCCCAAATTAAACCCAAATTTAAACCAAAAGCCCCAAACTAAACCCAGGTTTAAACACCAGTTTAACCCCAGCCCCAAATTAAACCCAGGATTAATTAAATCCAGCCCCAAATTAATCCCAAATTTAAACCAAAAGCCCCAAACTAAACCCAGGTTTAAACACCAGTTTAACCCCAGCCCCAAATTAAACTGAAATTTAAACCCCAGTTTAACCCCAGCCCCAAATTAATCCCAAATTTAACCCCAGCCCCAAATTCAACCCCAACCCCAAAGTAAATCCCAGGTTAAACCCGGCCCTAAATTAAACCCCAGTTTAACAAACCAACCCCAAATAACACCAAAGTTTAACTCCAGCCCCAAATTAAACCCCAAATTTAACCCTGAGCCCCAAATTAATTAAACTCAGCCCCAAATTAACCCCCAATTTTAACCCCAGCCCCAAATGAAGCCACAGTTTAAAAAAACAGCCCCAAAATAAACGCAGGATTAATTAAATCCAGCCACAAATTAAACCAGTTTAATAAACCCAGCCCTAAAATCAACCCCAGTTTAAAGCCAAATTAACCCCAAATTTAAACCCCAACCCCAAATTAAACCCCAGTTTAACCCCAGCCCCAAATTAATCCACTGTTTAAAAAAACAGCCCCAAATTAAACCAAAGTTTAATCCACAGTTTAAATCCAACCCTAAATTAAACCACAGTTTAAAGAACCAGCCCCAAATTAAACCAAAGTTTAATCCACAGTTTAAATCCAACCCCAAATTAAACCAAGGCTTAACCCCAGTGCCAAATTAAACCCCAACTCAAAACTAAAACCCCAGCCCAAAACTAAACTGAAATTTAAATCCCAATTTAACCCCAGCCCCAAATTAAACCAAAGATTAACCCCGGCCCCAAATAAAACCCCAAATTTAAACTCCAGCCCCAAATTAAATCCAAGTTTAAACCACGATTTAAAACCCAGCCCTGACCTAAAGCCCAGTTTAAACCTGGCCCCAAAATTAAACCCAAATTTAAACCCCAGGCCCCAAATTAAGCCACAGTTTAATCCGCAGTTTAAATCCAGCCCCAAATTAAATCCCAGGTTAAACCCGGCCCTAAATTAAACCCCAGTTTAACAAACCAACCCCAAATAACATCAAAGTTTAACCCCAGCCCCAAATTAATCCCAAATTTAACCCTGAGCCCCAAATTAATTAAACTCAGCCCCAAATTTAACCCCAATTTTAACCCCAGCCCCAAATTAATCCACGGTTTAAAAAAACAGCCCCAAATTAAACCAAATTTAATCCACAGTTTAAATCCAACCCCAAATTAAACCCAAATTTAAACCAAAGTTTAATCCCAGCCCCAAATTAATCCCAAATAAAACGCAAATTCAAACCCCAAACCAAAGCCCAGTTTAACTCCAGCCCCAAATTAAACCCCAATTTAACCCCAGCCCCAAATGAAGCCACAGTTTAAAAAAGCAGCCCCAAATTAAACCAAGGATTAATTAAATCCAGCCACAAATTAACCCCAAATTCAGACCCAGCCCCAAATTAAACCCAAGTTTAAAACAAAGTTTAAAGCCAGGCCCAAACCAACACCAAATTTAAACTGAAGATTAACCTCAGCCCCAAATTAAACCAAATTTTAAACCCCAGCCTCAAATTAAATCCAAATTTAAACCCCAGTTTGACCCCAACCCCAAATTAAACCAAGGATTAACCCCAGTCCCAAATTAAATGGGAGTTTAACCCCAGATTAACCCCAGCCCCAAATTCAACCCCAGTTTCAACCCAAGCCCAAATTAAACCCAAATTTACACCAAAAGCCCCAAACTAAACCCAGGTTTAAACTCCAGTTTAACCCCAGCCCCAAATTAAACTGAAATTTAAACCCCAGTTTAACCCCAGCCCCAAATTAAACCCAAATTTAACCCCAAAGCCCCAAACTAAACCCAGGTTTAAACCCCAGTTTAACCTCAGCCCCAAATTAAACTGAAATTTAAACCCCAGTTTAACCCCAGCCCCAAATTAATCCCAAATTTAACCCCAGCCCCAAATTCAAACCCAACCCCAAAGTAAATCCCAGGTTAAACCCGGCCCTAAATTAAACCCCAGTTTAACAAACCAACCCCAAATGACGCCAAAATTTAACCCCAGCCCCAAATTCATCCCAAATTCAACCTAAATTTAATCCACAGTTTAACCCCGGCCCCAAATTAATCCCAAATTTAAACCAAAAGCCCCAAGCTAAACCCAGGTTTAAACCACAGTTTAACCCCAACCCCAAATTAAACCCAAATTAATTAAACCCAGCCCCAAATTAAACCACAGTTTAAAAAACCAGCCCCAAATTAAACCAAATTTAATCCACAGTTTAAAACCAGCCCCAAATGAAATCCCAAATTCAAACCGAAAGCCCCAAACCAGCCCCAAATTAAACCCAGGATTAATTAAATCCAGCCCCAAATTAAACCCAAATTTAACCCCAAAGCCCCAAACTAAACCCAAACCAGCCTCAAATTAAACCCCAATTAAACCTCAATTAAACCCCAATTAAACCTCAATTAAACCCAAATTAATCCTAAATTGACCCAAATTTCACCCCAGTCCCAAAACAAAACCCAGTTAAAACCCAGGCCCAAATTAAACCCCAATTAATCCCAAATAAACCCCAATTAAACCTCAAATAATCCCCAATTAATCCCCAATTAACCCCAAATAATCCAAATTAAACCCCAATTAAACCTCGATTAATCCCAAATTAAACCCCAATTAAACCCCAATTAAACCCCAATTAAATCCCAAATTAAACCCCAAATAAATCCCAAATTAAATCCCAATTAATCCCCAATTAAACCCCAATTAAATCCCAAATTAAGCCCCAATTAAACCCCAAATAAATCCCAAATTAAATCCCAATTAATCCCCAATTAAACCCCAATTAAATCCCAAATTAAGCCCCAATTAAACCCCAAATAAATCCCAAATTAAATCCCAATTAATCCCCAATTAAACCCCAATTAAATCCCAAATTAAGCCCCAATTAAAACCCAATTAATCCCAATTAAACCCAAATTAACCCAAATTAAACCCCAATTAAAACCCAATTAAACCCCAATTACTCCCAAATTAAACTGAGTTAAACAACCTGGTTTTAATCCCAAACAAAATCCCAAACAATTGGATTTAATTTGGGATTTAATTTGGAATTATTTTGGGATTTAATTCTGGATTTAATTGGAATTTAATTGGGATTTAATTTGAGATTTAATTTGGGTTTAATTGGGATTTAATTGGCATTTAATTAGGATTTAATTTGGGATTTAATTAGGATTTAATATGGATTAAATTTGGGATTTAATTGGGATTTAATTTGAGATTTATTTTGGATTTAATTAGGATTTAATTTGGGTTTAATTGGGATTTAATTGGGATTTAATTTCGATTTAATTTGGATTTAATTCGGATTTAATTTGGGGTTTAATTGGGATTTAATTTGGGGTTTAATTGGGATTTAATTTGGGATTTAATTTATGTTTAATTCGAATTTAATTCGGATTAAATTCGGATTTAATTCCCAATCTCAGGCCTGGAGCTTTTTTGTGTCAATTCCAAAATTCCTGGATCAGGATCAACCCCAATTAAATTAAATTAAATTAAATTAAACACTCAGAGAGTAAAAAAACCTTTAAAAAACCTTTAAATCCTTTAAAAAAACCTTTAAAAATTGAATTTTTTAAAGGTAAAACTCACCAAATCCAGTCCAGAATTTTCCCCACCAAAACAACCCCAAAACCAAAACAAAAAAAAACCCAAAAAATCAAATTTTTCCCCCCAAAAAATTGAATTTTCAAATGATTTTTACCTGGAACGAGGCGAGAGAAGCTCCAGGAGCCGCAAAAATCCCGGAAGTTTTTCCCTCCCACTTTTATTTTATTTATTTTTTATTATTTTTCTCCTCCCACATTTAAGGAGGAGAAAAAAAACCCCCAAAATTCCCAAAAAATTCCCAAAAAATCCAAAAAAATCCCAATTTTTTGTCCTTTTTTTGCCTCTTTTTTGTGGTTTTGGGTTGAAAAAATTCCGGATTTTTTGTCATTTCCCGGATTTTTTGTCATTTCCTGATTTTTTTTTGGCTTTTCCGGATTTTTTTTTCTCGTTTCCTGAAAGAGAAAAAAAAAAAATAAATAAAAGGTTCAGGGAGGAGTTTAAAAATAAAAAAAATTTAGGGGGTTTTAAGGTTTTTTTTTAGTTCCAAAATATTTTAAAAATTGGAACTTTTTTTCTATTTTTCAACCCCCAAAAATAAAGAAAAATTGGGATTTTTTTCCCCCATTTTTAAACCCCAAAAATAAAAAAATTGGGATTTTTTTTTCCTATTTTTAAACCCCAAAAAATAAGAAAAAATTGGGATTTTTCCCCCCCATTTTTAGCCATAAAAATTTAAAAAATGGGATTTTTTTCCATTTTTTTCAGCCCCAAAAAATATTTAAAAATCGGATTTTTTTTCTATTTTTTAGCCCCAAAAAATATTTTAAAAATGGGAATTTTTTCCCCATTTTTAACCCCCCAAAATAAGAAAAAATAGGGATCTTCCCCCCCATTTTTAGCCCCAAAAAGTTTTTTAAAAAGGGAATTTTTTTTCTATTTTTAGCCCCCAAAAATAAGAAAAAAATGGAATTTTTTATTCTATTTTCAGCCTCAAAAAATAAGAAAAAATTGGGATTTTTTTCCACCCATTTTTAAACCCCAAAAATAAAAAAAAATTGGGATTTTTTTCCATTTTTCTGCCCCCAAAATATTTAAAAAAAAAGGATTTTTCCCCCATTCTTTAGCCCTAAAAATTAAAAAAATGGGATTTTTTCTCTATTTTTCAACCCCAGAAAATAAGAAAAAAAATTGGGATTTTTTCCCTATTTTTAAACGCCAAAAAAATAAGAAAAAATTGGGATTTTTTTCCCCCATTTTTTAGCCCTAAAAATTATAAAAAAAGGGGATTTTTTTCCCCATTTTTACCCCCCAATTTTTTTTTTTTTAATGGGATTTTTTTCCCATTTTTAATCCCCCCAAAAATAATAAAAAAGGAAAATTTTCCCCATTTTTTAGCCCCAAAAAATAATTTTAAAATGAGATTTTTTTTCCTACTTTTCCTCCTTTTTTTTTTTTTTTTTTTGGTGGATTTTGGGGTTGAAATAATCCCGGATTTTTTGGGATCATTTCCCGAATTTTTGTCATTTCTGGATTTTTTAAGGAAATTCCAAAAATTCAGGAGGAGTTTTAGGGGGAGGATTTTTTAGCCCCAAAAATTTAAAACCTTTGGGGTTTTAGGGGCGTTTTTTCTCAATAATAATAATAATAATAATAATAATAATAATAATAATAATGGCGGCTCAGGGACCTTTAACTCTTTCCTTTCCTCCTGAAAATCCCAAATTCGCCCCCAAAATTCCCAAATCCGGCTCTGAGGAGCTCCCAGACACTTCAGGCACCTTTAAACCATAAAAAATCCTAAAAAAATCCTAAAAATAACCCAAAAATCCCAAATCCGACCCCAAAAATCCCAAATCCGTCCCTTAAGGAGCTCCCGGACACTTCAACCACCTTAAACCATTTCCTTTCCTCATTAAAAATCCTAAAACCGACCCCAAAACCCCAAATTGACTCTCAGGAGCTCCTGGAGTTCCCTGTGCGGCTCAGGCACCTTTAACCCGTAAAAAATCCTAAAAAAATCCTAAAAATAACCCTAAAAATCCCAAATCCGGCCCTGGGGAGATCCCGGACACCTTTAACTCTTTCCTTTCCTCTAAAAGCCCTAAAACCGACCCCAAAAACCCCAAATCCGCCCCTTAAGGAGGTTCCAGACACTTCAACCACCTTAAACCATTTCCTTTCCTCATAAAAACCCTAAAAACCCCTTAAAAATCCCAAATCCGTCCCTCGGGAGATCCCACAAACCTCGGGCACCTTTAACTCTTTCCTTTCCTCCTAAAAATCCCAAATTTGACCCCAAAAACCCCAAATCCGTCCCTTAAGGAGCTCCCGGACACTTCAACACCTTAAACCATTTCCTTTCCCCATTAAAAATCCTAAAACCGACCCCAAAACCCCAAATTGACTCTCAGGAGCTCCTGGAGTTCCCTGTGCGGCTCAGGCACCTTTAAACCGTAAAAAATCCTAAAAAAATCCTAAAAATAACCCAAAAATCCCAAATCCGGCCCTGAGCAGATCCCACAAACCTCGGGCACCTTTAACCCGTAAAAAATCCTAAAAAAATCCTAAAAATAACCCAAAAATCCCAAATCCGGCCCTGGGGAGCTCCCGGACACCTTTAACTCTTTCCTTTCCTCCTAAAAATCCTAAAAAACCCTTAAAATTCCCAAATCCGCCCCTGAGCAGATCCCACAAACCTCGGGCACCTTTGACTCTTTCCTTTCCTCCTAAAAATCCCAAATTCGACCCCAAAAATCCCAAATCCGTCCCTGAGAAGGTCCCGGACACTTCAACCACCTTAAACCATTTCAGTTCCTCCTAAAAATCCTAAAAACGACCTTAAAAATCCCAAATCCGGCCCTGGGGAGCTCCCAGACACCTCAGGCACCTTTAACTCATAAAAAATCCTAAAAAAATCCTAAAAACGACCCCAAAAATCCCAAATCCGGCCCTGGGGAGATCCCAGACACCTCAGGCACCTTTAACTCATAAAAATCCTAAAAAAATCCTAAAAACGACCCCAAAAATCCCAAATCCGGCCCTGGGGAGATCCCAGACACCTCAGGCACCTTTAACTCATAAAAAATCCTAAAAAAATCCTAAAAATGACCCCAAAAATCCCAAATCCGGCCCTGGGGAGATCCCGGACACCTTTAACTCTTTCCTCACCTCCTAAAAACCCTAAAAAAGCCCCAAAAATCCCAAATCCGTCTCTTAAGGAGCTCCCGGACACTTCAACCACCTTAAACCATTTCCCTTCCTCCTAAAAAATCCTAAAAATCCCTTAAAAATCCCAAATCCGTCCCTGAGGAGCTCCCAGACACCTCAGGCACCTTTAACTCATAAAAAATCCTAAAAAAATCCTAAAAACGACCCCAAAAATCCCAAATCCGACCCCAAAAATCCCAAATCCGTCCCTTAAGGAGCTCCCGGACACTTCAACACCTTAAACCATTTCCTTTCCCCATTAAAAATCCTAAAACCGACCCCAAAACCCCAAATTGACCCTCAGGAGCTCCTGGAGTTCCCTGTGCGGCTCAGGCACCTTTAAACCGTAAAAAATCCTAAAAAAATCCTAAAAATGACCCAAAAATCCCAAATCCGGCCCTGGGGAGATCCCAGACACCTCAGGCACCTTTAACTCATAAAAAATCCTAAAAAAATCCTAAAAATGACCCAAAAATCCCAAATCCGGCCCTGGGGAGCTCCCGGACACCTTTAACTCTTTCCTTTCCTCCTAAAAATCCTAAAAAACCCTTAAAATTCCCAAATCCGCCCCTGAGCAGATCCCACAAACCTCGGGCACCTTTGACTCTTTCCTTTCCTCCTAAAAATCCCAAATTCGACCCCAAAAATCCCAAATCCGTCCCTGAGAAGGTCCCGGACACTTCAACACCTTAAACCATTTCCCTTCCTCCTAAAAATCCTAAAAATCCCTAAAAAATCCCAAATCCAGCGGTCAGGAGATCTCAGACACCTCAGGCACCTTTAACTCTTTCCTTTCCCCCTAAAAATCCTAAAAACGACCCCAAAAATCCCAAATCCGGCCCTGGGGAGATCCCGGACACTTCAACACCTTAAACCATTTCCTTTCCTCCTAAAAATCCTAAAAAACCCCTTAAAATTCTCAAATTCGTCCCTTAAGGAGCTCCCGGACACTTCAGGGACCTTTAACTCTTTCCTTTCCGCCTAAAAATCCTAAAAACGACCTTAAAAATCCCAAATTGACCCCAAAAATTCCCAAATCCGGCCCCAAAAATCCCAAATCCGCCCCTTAAGGAGCTTCCAGAGTTCCCTGTGCAGCTCAGGCACCTTTAACTCATAAAAAATCCTAAAAAAATCCTAAAAATGACCCAAAAAATCCCAAATCTGCCCCTAAGGAGATCCCAGACACCTTTAACCCTTTCCTTTCCTCCTAAAAATCCTAAAAAAAGCCCCAAAAAATAATTTTTTTTTTTTTTTTTTTTTTTTTTTTTAGATTTTCATTTTTATTTTTCTTATTTTTATTTTTCATTTTGATTTTTTTTAACTTTCATTTTCGGGTTTTTTAATATTTTTTTTTTATTTTGATTTTATTGTATTTTTAATTTTTATTTTCATTTTTAATTATTGTTTTGATTTTAATTTTTATTTTCATTTTTATTTTTCTTATTTTTATTTTCTTAGAGCAAAAAAAAGAAACCCTTAAAAAACAAAAAGATTTTTAAAGAAAAAAACCCTTAAAATATTTTTTATGTTTTATTTTTTTATTTTTTATTTTTATTATTTTTTAATTTTTTTATTTTTATCTTTATTTTTAGTTTTATTTTTTTAATCTTTATTTTTAGTTTTATTTATTATTTTTATTTATTATTTTTCATTTTTATTTTCATTTTCATTTTTCTTATTTCTATTTTCTTAGAGCAAAAAATATCCCTTAAAAAAGAAAAGGATTTTTAAAGAAAAAAACCCTTAAAACAAATTTTTTTATATTTTTTTATTATTTTTTATTTTTCATTTTTCATTTTTTTAATTTTTTTTTTAAATTATTTTTCATTTTACATTTTTTAAATTTTTAATTTTTATTTTTTATTTTTCATTCTTATTTCTTATTTTTGATTTTAATTTTTTTTCTTTTTATCTTTATTTTTTAGTTTTATTTTTTTATCTTTATTTTTATTTAAATTTATTTTTATTTATTTTTTTCATTTTTATTTTCATTTTCATTTTTCTTCTTTTTATTTCCTTAGAGCAAAAAAAAAAAAAAAAAATCCCTTAAAAAACAAAACCCTTTTTAAAGAAAAAAAAAACCCTTAAAACACTAATTTTTTTTAAAAAAATTAATTTTTAATTCCCTTTTTTTCGTTTGTCGCTTTTCCCCTTTGGGGGCCCCTCATTAATGAATTAATTAATTCATTACCGCCCCCGCGCGGTGCACGACGGGAAATCCCATTAAAAACACCCCGGCCCTTCTTTGCCCTTAAAAAAAACCCAAAAAATCCCAAAATTGAGGAAAAAAAACATTAAAAATTTTAAATTTTAAAAGGGAAAAATGACCTTGGAGGGCCCGAGGGGATTTTGGGGATTTTCGTGTCTCGTTTTGGCCCCGCCCAGAGCGAGCCTGGCCCAGCTCATCGAGGTAAAAAATGGGATAAAAATGGGATAAAAATGGGAAAATAATGGGAATTTAGGGGGGAAATAATGGGGATAAAGGGGGGAAATAATGGGAATGAGGCAGGAAAAAATTTGGATTAAAATGGGAAGAATATTGGGATTAAAGGGGGAAAATTTTGGAATAAAGGGGGGGGGGAATGGGGAAAAAAGAGGGAAAAATATTGTGAATAAAGGGGGGAAAATGGGAATAAAAGGGGGGGAATGGGGAAAATGGCGGGAAAATATTGGGAATTAAGGGGGAAAATATCGGGGATGAGGCAGGAAAAAATTGGGATTAAAATGGAGAAAATACTGGGAATAAAGAGGGGAAATATTGGGAATTTAGGGGGGAAAATATTGGGAATTAAGGGGGAAAATTTTGGGATAAAACGGGGGAAATATTGGGATTAAAATGGGAAAAATATTGGGGATAAAGGAGGGAAATAATGGGAATTAAGCAGGAAAAAATTGGGATTGAAATGGGGGAAAATGGGGGAAAAAGAGGGGAAAATATTGGGAATTTAGGGGGGGGAATATTGGGAATAAAGGAGGAAAAAGTGGGAATGAACCAGGAAAAATATAGGAAATTAAGGGGAAAAATAATGGAAATAAAGGGGGGAAAATTTGGGGATAAAGGGGGAAAAAATGGGGAAAATATTGGGAAATTAGGGGGGAAATAATGGGAATGAAGCAGGAGAAAAATGGGATTAAAATGGGAAGAATATTGGGATTAAAGGGGGAAAATTTGGAATAAAGGGGGGAAATGGGAATAAAAGGGGGGGGAAATGGGGAAAATGGCGGGAAAATATTGGGAATTAAGGGGAAAAATATCGGGGATGAGGCAGGAAAAAATTGGGATTAAAAAGGGAAAAAATGCGGGAAAAAGAGGGGGAAATATTGGGAATTTAGGGAGGAAATAATGGGGATAAAGGGGGGAAATAATGGGGATAAAGGGGGAAAATATTGGGATTAAAATGGGAAAAATACTGGGAATAAAGAGGGGAAATAATGGGAATAAAGGGGGGGGAAATTTGGATTAAAATGGGAAAAATGGGGGGAAAAAATTGGGAATTTAGGGGGGAAATAATGGAAATTAAGGGAGAAAATTTAGGGATAAAGGGGGAAAAAATCTGGGAATAAAGGAGGGAAATAATGGGAATTTAGGGGGAAAATGGGGGAAAAAGGGGAAAATAATGGGAATAAAGCAGGAAAAAAGGAGAATTAAGGGGGGAAAATAATGGGGAAAAAGGGGGAAATAATGGGGATAAAGGGGGGAAATAATGGGGCAAAAATGGGATAAAAATGGGGAAAAGTGGAGGAAAATATTGGGAATTTAGGGGGGAAATAATGGGAATAAAGGGGGAAAATATTGGGGGGAAAATGGGAAAAATATTTGAGATAAAGGAGGGAAATATTGGGAATTTAGGGGGAAAAAAAGGGGGGAAAACTGGGAATTTAGGGGGGAAATATTGGGGATAAAGGAGGAAATATTGGGAGTTAATGGGGAAAATAATGGGAATTTAGGGGGGAAATAATGGGATTTTAGGGGAGAAATAATGGGAATAAAGGGAGAAAATTTAGGGATAAAGGGGGAAAAATTTGGGGGATAAAGGAGGGAAAAATGGGCATAAAAGGGGGAGAAATAATGGGAATAAAGGAAGGAAAAATGGGAATAAAAGGGGGAAAAATATTGGGAATTAAGGGGAAAAATAATGGGAATAAAGCAGGAAAAATATGGGGGAAAGGGTGGAAAATATTGGGAATAAAAGGAAAAATATTGGGAATTAAGGGGGGAAATAATGGGGATAAAGGGGGGAAAATTTGGGGATAAAGGAGGAAAAAATTTGGAATAAAGGGGGAAAAAATGGGAATAAAGCAGGGGAAAAAAGGGATTAAACCAGGAAAAATAATGGGAATGAAGCAGGAAAAATATTGGGATAAAGGAGGGACAAAACGGGAATAAAACAGGAAAAATATCGGGAATAAAGGGGGGAAAATGGGAATAAAGCAGGGAAAATATTGGGATTAAAATGGGAAAAATGTTGGGGATAAAGGAGGGAAAAAATGGGATTAAAGGGGGGAAAACATTGGGATTAAAGGGGGAAATATTGGGAATAAAGGGGGAAAATACTGGGAATAAAGGAGGAAAAAAATAGGAATAAAGGAGAGAAAAATTTGGAATAAAGAAGGAAAAAAAGGGAATAACAGGGGGAAAATGGGAATTAAGGGAGAAAATATTGGGAATAAAGGGGGGGAAAAGTGGGATTAAACCAGGAGAAATAATGGGAATGAAGCAGGAAAATTATTGGGAATTAAGGGGCAAAAATTGGGTAAAAAAGAGAGAAAAATTGGGAATAAAATAGGAAAAAGTGGGAAATTAGAGGGAAAAAATTGGAATTAAAGAGGGAAATATTGGGATTAAAGAGGGAAAAATAATGGGAATAAAGCAGGAAAAATATTGGGAATAAAGGAGGAAAAATTAAGAATTAAAAGGAGAAAAAATTGAAAATAAAAAAGAAAAATAGTTTGGAATAAAGCGGAAAAAATATTGGGAATAAAAGGGGGGGGGGAAATAGGAATAAAGGAGGGAAAAAATGGGAATTAAGTGGGAAAAAATTGGGAATTTGGGGTTGGGATTTAAGGTGGATCCGAGGAGTTTTTTGGGAATTTTTTTGGGAATTTCTGGTATTTTCTGAAGGGAAAAAATTGGGAATTTTGGGTCAAAATTGTAGAATTTGCACCAAAATTGGGATTTTTTTTTTCCGTAATTTGAGGAGCAAAAATTTAAAAAAATCCAGAGAATGATCCCAAAAAAATCTGATTTTTGCTGGAAATTCACCCGGGAAATGTTTGGAATTAATTTGGTTTTTCCTTCCTGGTTTTATTTCCTGGAATTTTGTAAAAAAAATTGGGAATTTTCAGGGAATTTTAAAAAAAAAATTAGTTTTTTTTTTTTCTGAGGATGACTCTGCATTTCCTGTGGAAAAAAAAAAAACCTGGGAATTATCCAGGAGGGAAATTCCTGCCTGGAAAAAAATAAAATAAAATAAAATTAACTAATTAACCCATTAATCTGTCCCCAGGCCACCAAGAAGAAGCCGGAACCGGTGACATCATAACTCTAAAAATATGGTCTTAATTAATGGATTAATTAACCAAGTAACCAATTAATCTGTCCTAATGAATCAATTAATGAACTAATTAATTAATTATTCTGTCCCCAGATCACAGCGGCGCCACCCAAGGAGAATCCAAAGCCAGTGACGTCATAACTCTAAAAATATGGAATTAATTAATGGATTAATGAACTAATTAACCAATTAATCCGTCCCCAGGTCACCGTGACACCAATGGAATTAATTAATGGATTAATGAACTAATTAAGTAATTAATTAATGTGTCCCCAGGCCATGATGGCACCGCCCAAGGAGAAGCCAGTGATGTTGATATAAAATGGAATATAAACTATGAAATATATGAAAATATAGAATTTTTTAATAAAATATATATAAAAATACAAAATTAATTCATGAATTAATTAATGAAATAATTAATTAATGTGTCCCCAGGCCATGACGGCACCTCCCAAGAAGAAACCGGACCCGGCGACATCAATACAAAACAAAATATAAACTATGGAATATATAAAAATATAGAATATTTAAATAATAATATATAAAAAACATGGAATTAATGTATTTATTAATTAACAAATTAACTAATTAATGTGTCCCCAGGCCGCGATGGCACCGCCCAAGAAGCCGGACCCGGTGACGTTGATATAAAATGGAATATAAAATATGAAATATATGAAAATATAGAATATTTAAATAATAATATATAAAAAACATGGAATTAATGTATTTATTAATTAACAAATTAACTAATTAATCTGTCCCCAGGCCACAACAGCGCTGCTCAAGAAGAAGCCGGACCCGGTGATATAAAATGAAATATAAACGATGGAATATATGAAAATATAGAATACTTAAATAATAATATATAAAAAATACGGAATTAATTAATGAATTAATTAACCAATTAATTAATTAACATGTCCCCAGGCCACCACAGCCCCTCCCAAGAAGTAGCTGGAGCCATCAATATAAAATGGAATATAAACTATGGAATATATAAAAATAGAGAATATTTAAATAATAATATATGAAAATATGGAATTAATGTATTTATTAATTAACTAATTAATTAATTATTGTATTCCCCAGGCCACCACAGCCCCGCCCAAGAAGAAGCCGGACCCGGTGACGTCGGAGACCGTGGTGATCTGGGGGCTGCGCCTGTGGCAGGTGGTCGGGATCTTCGCCCTCTTCGTGCTCTCCATCAGTGAGTCACCAATTCCCGGAATTCCCGGAAATCCCAGAATTCCTGGAAGTCTCAAAATTCCAAAAAAAGTCCCAAAATTCCCAGAATTTCCTTGGGAAAAATGTCCCAAGAATGGGCAAAGTTGGGTTGGGAATCTTCAGTCATTGATTTGTTTGGGGATGACCCAGAGGAGAAATTGCAGGAGAATTCTCAGAATTAATTCCTAGAATTCCCAGAATTCCCAGAACTCCAGGAATTCTTGGAATTCCCAGATTTAAAAAAAAAATTTCCAGAATTTTCTCAGGAAAAATGTCCCAGGAATGCACAAAGTTGGGAATTTCTGGTTGGAATTATCGTGGATTCGTCTCAGGCTCACCCAGAGAAGAAATTCCAGGAGAATTCCCAGAATTAATTCTCAGAAATCCCAGATTTCCTGGAACTCCTGGAATTCCCAGAATTAAAAAAAAAAAAAAAAGTCCCAAAATTCCCAGAATTTCCCTGGGAAAAATGTCCCAGGAACGGGCAAAGTTGGGAATCTCCCATTGTGGATTTGTCTGGGGATGACCCAGAGGAGAAATTCCAGGAGAATTCCCAGAATTAATTCCCAGAATTCCTGAATTCCTGGAATTCCCAGAATCAATTAGGGAATATTTTGGGTGGGAATCAGGGAATGTTTCGGGAATCATGGAATGTTTTAGGGTGGAAATCATGGAATGGTTTAGGTGGGAATCAGGGAATGGTTTGGATTGGGAATTATGGAATGTTTTGGGTTGGAATTTGGGAATGCTTTGGGAATCAGGGAATGCTTTGGGAATCAGGGAATGCTTCGGGCTCAAAATCAGGGAATAATTCGGGCCGGGAATCAGGAAATGCTTTGGGAATCTTGGAACACTTTGGGTTGGGAATTCTGGAATATTTTGGGTTGGGAATCAGGGAATTCTTTGGGTTGGAAATCCTGGAATTGTTTGAGTTGGGAATCCAGAATTTCTTCGGGTTGGGAATCAAGGAATGTTTTGGGAATTATGGAATTCTTTGGGTTGGCAATCGGGGAATGTTTTGGGAATCAGGGAATGTCTTGGGTTGGGAATTTGGGAATGCTTTGGGTTGGGAATCCTGGAATTCTTTGGGAATCAGGGAATGTTTGGGTTGGAATCCTGGAATGTTTCAGGTCAGGAATTACGGAATGTGTTGATTTGGGAATCGTGGAATTGTTTTCTTGGGAATCAGGAAATTCTTTGGGTTGGAACTTAGGGAATGTTTTGGGAATCGTGGAATGCTTTGGGTTGGGAATCAGGGAATTCTTTGGGTTGGGAATCAGGGAAAGTTTTGGGAATCATGGAATGCTTTGAGTGGGAATCAGGGAATGTTTGGGTTGGGAATCTGGGAATGTTTTGGGAATCAAGGAATGCTTTGGGTTGGAATCATGGAATGCTTTGGGAATTATGGAGTTCTCTGGGTGGGAATTGGGGAATGATTTGGGTTCAGAATCCTGGAATGCTTTGGGTTCAGAATCCTGGAATGCTTTGGGTGAGAATTATGGAATTTGCTTGGGAATCCTGGAATTCTCTGGTAACTGGGGAATGTTTTGCATTGGGAATCAGGGAATGTTTTGGGTTGGGAATCCTGGAATTGTTTGCTCGGGAATCAGAGATTTCTTTGGGTTGGGAATCAGGGAATGCTTTGGGAATTGTGGAATGCTTTGGGTTGGGAATCAGGGAATGTTTTGGGAATCATGGAATGTTTTAGGTGGGAATCCTGGAGTGCTTTGGATTGGGAATTATGGAATGTTTTGGGTTGGGAATCATGGAATGCTTTGGGAATCAGGGAATGTTTTGGGTCTGTCCTGGAATTGTTTGCTTGGGAATCAGGGAATTCTTTGGGAATGATGGAATTCTTTGGGTTCATAATCGAGGAATGTTTTGGGTATCAGGGAATGCCTTGGGTTGGGAATCATGGAATTCTTTGGGAATCACGGAATGCTTTGGATTGGGAATCCTGGAATGTTTTGGGTTGAGAATCAGGGAATGTTTTAGGTTGGGAATCTGGGAATGTTTTGGGTGGGAATCAGGGAATGTTTTGCGAATCCTGGAATGCTTTGGGGTGGGAATTATGGAATGTTTTGGGTTCAGAATCGTGGAATGCTTTGGGTGAGAATTATGGAATTTGCTTGGGAATCCTGGAATTCTCTGGTAACTGGGGAATGTTTTGCATTGGGAATCAGGGAATGTTTTGGGTTGGGAATCCTGGAATTGTTTGCTTGGGAATCAGGGATTTCTTCGGGTTGGGAATCAGGGAATGTTTTGGGCTGGGAATTTGGGAATTCTTTGGGTTGGGAATCCGGGAATTCTTTGGGAATCAGGGAACATTTGGGTTGGAATCCTGGAATGCTTCAGGTCAGGAATTACGGAATGTGTTGAGTTGGGAATCCTGGAATTGTTTGCTTCGGAATCAGGAAATTCTTTGGGTTGGAACTTAGGGAATGTTTTGGGAATCGTGGAATGCTTTGGGTTGGGAATCAGGGAATTCTTTGGGTTGGGAATCCTGGAATTGTTTGCTTGGGAATCAGGGAATTCTTTGGGAATGATGGAATTCTTTGGGTTGGCAATCAAGGAATGTTTTGGGAATCAGGAAATATCTTAGGTTGGGAATCATGGAATTCTTTGGGAATCACGGAATGCTTTGGGTTGGGAATCTTGGAATATTTTGGGTGGGAATTATGGAATGTTTTGGGAATCATGGAATGCTTTGGGTTGGGAATCCTGGAATGTTTGGGGTTGACAATCAGGGATTTCTTCGGGTTGGGAATCAGGGAATGCCTTGGGTTGGGAATCATGGAATTCTTTGGGAATCAGGGAATTCTTTGGGTTGGAAATCCTGGAATATTTTGAGTAGGAATTATGGAATGTTTTGGGACTCCTGGAATGTTTTGGGTCGGGAATCCAGGAATTCTTTGGGTCAGGAATTATGGAATTCTTTGGGTCAGGAATGACCCTTCCAGCTCATTTCCCTCCCAGCCCTCTGGATATTCCCAACAAAAGGAATTTTTGGGGGGTTTTACCACTGGAATGTTTGAAATTCCAAGATTTTTCCACTTGGTTTTAGCAGGAATTTTAAACTTCCAGGATTTATAACTTGGAAATGTGGAGGGAAAAAAATCCGGGAAAATCGATTTAGAATATTCCAAGGGGAAAAGGGATCCAGAGGAATGATCCGAGTGTGAATCCTGATCCCAGAAATTCCGGAATGAGCAGATGAAGGAAGTCACAGCCTGGTTGTTTCCATGGGGAACAGGGGATTGAAATTCCCAAATCCGGGAAAAATCCAGAATTCCGGAATCAGGGAAAATTCCAAATCCCAAAATTATAGAAATAATTTGGAATTATTTTGAATTTCCAAAGCAGTCAAAATCCCTAAATTCCAAAATTAGGGAAGCAACCTGAATTCTAAACCGAGAAAAATTCCCAAAATTCCCAAACCAGGCAAAATCCCAAATTCCCCAAATTCCCAAGGGTTGCTCCTGATCCTGTTGGATTTTCCCACTTCTTTATCCTGGGAATTTGGGGTTTTTTTCCAAGGGAATTCCTGGTTTTGGAATAATCCCAGAATTCTCTGGATTCCTTTCAGATTTTTTTGGGAATTCTGGAATTCCTGAGGGATGGAATTGGGAATTCCCAGGGATTTCCAAGGTGGAATTTGGAATGGCCCAAACTCCGCCCCCATCCCTGATTTGGGATGAAAAATCCATGGAAAAACTGGGAATTGGGAAAGGGAATGAAATGTAAAAATAAGGAATTAAAAATAGAAATAAAAAA
Organism: Zosterops lateralis; assembly: GCF_965231275.1. Taxonomy (NCBI): domain Eukaryota; kingdom Metazoa; phylum Chordata; class Aves; order Passeriformes; family Zosteropidae; genus Zosterops; species Zosterops lateralis. The sequence continues at coordinate 2,189,733 of NC_139762.1, forward strand.
TTAAAATTAGAAATAAATAGAAAAATAAATAAGCCAAAATATAATAAAGAAATATAAAATAAATTTATCCATGTAATATTTTATAGTATTTGTAATGTGAATTTTTAAATGTGTTTTTGCATAAAAAATATACAATAAATATAAAATAAATGTGAACGTTGAATAACGGGAATAAACGCAAAAGTAGAAACTTAAAAATAGAAAATTGCACGTAAAAGATATAAATTAAATTAGTAATTAAATTAAAATTAAATTCAATGTAGAATATTAATTTTTTTTTAAAAAAAACAAAATAGGAAAAGAGGAAATTAAAACAGAAATAAATAGAAAAATAGAGAATTAAACTATAGAAAGAAATACAAAAATAAAAAATGAAAATAGAAAATTAAACATAAAATATGACATTAAATTAAATTATAATTAGATTAAACATAGAATATAAAATTTTTAAAACAGAACAAAAGAGGAAAATGGGAAAATAAGAAATAGAAAATAATAATAAAAAAATTTAAACAATAGAAAAAAACCCCAAAATTGAAAATTAAAAATATGAAATTAGGCATTAAATATAGAGTATAACTATTTAATATATTATTAATATAAATTATTATTAGAAAATAATGTAATTAATTTATTGATATTAATATGATAATATAACTAGTATAATTATATTATATTTAATAATTTAACATTTTATATTATATTATCTATAGCATTATTAATATAATAATATTATCATTGATACTTTCATATTTTATTTTTAATAATAACAATAATAACAATAATACTAATAAATTAATATAATTTATAGATTAGATTTATAAAAATTAGATTTAATGATGAAATAAAAAATAAATCAATCCAGAAATGGGATCCAGGTGTAACTCCCAGCACATTCCACAAGGTGGCGCCATCTCATTAAAAAAAATTTCCCAAAATCCCAAATTTTCTCCCTTTTCTCATTTCCCGGGAAAACAAACGAAATCCCGACAGAAAAGGGAATCCTGGGAATGCAAAACCAGGATAAATTGGGGTTTTTTCCCCCCTGTAATTCAGGGGATTTTCATTTCTCTTGGACCCAAATTTTTCAGGATCCCAGCGGAGAGAATTCCCTGTCAGGTCCGGCTCTTTTCCTGGAATTCCTCAGGATCCCCATTTCCCTTTTCCAATAACTCACCTGGAATTCCACATTTCCCATTCCCAGTTAAATCCTCATTTTTCTCTCTCCATTCCAAATAACTCCTTCAGAATTCCCTGGTAATCCCAATCCCAGTTCAATCCTCATTTCTCTCTCTCCATTCCCAGGAACTCCCCCAGAATTCCTCATTTTCTTCTCCCATTCCCAATAACTCCCTGGAATTCTCTGTTAATCCCATTCCCAATAACTCACTCAAAATTCCAATAACTCCCTCAGAATTCCCCATTTCCCATTCCCAATAACTCACCCACAATTCCCTGTTTCCCATTCCCAATAACTCACTCCAAGATCCCAATAACTCCCCCAGAATTCCCCATTCCCAGTAACTCCCTGGAATTCCCCATTCCCAAAAACTCCAAGAACTCCCTGTTAATCCTATTCCCAATAACTCCTCGAGAATTCCCCATTCCCAATAACTTCCCCAAAATTCCATGTTTCTCATTCCTAATAACTCACCCAAAATCCCAATAACTCCCTGGAATTCCCCATTTTCCCATTCCCAGTTCAATCCTCATTTCTCCCTTTCCATTCTCAGTAACGCACCCAGAATTCCTCATTTTCCTCTCCCATTCCCAATAACTCACCCAAAATTCCGTATTTCCCATTCCCATTCCCAGTTCAATCCTTGTTTCTCCCTCTCAGTTCCCAACAACTCCCCCAGAATTCCACATTTCCTGCTCCCAAAATCTCCCTGGAACTCCCCAAATCCCAAATAACTCCAGGAATTCCATGTCCATTACCATGTCCATGTTTCCCATTCCTAATAACTCACCCCAAGATCCCAATACCTCATCCAGAATTCCACATTTCCCACTCCCAATAACTCACCCAGAATTCCTCATTTTCCTCTCCCAAAATCCCAATAACTCCGGGAATTCCATGTCATTCCCATTTTTCCCAGTCATCACCCTGTGCTGCATCTTCAGGTGCCGCGTCCCTCTCCCAATCCCAGTTCAACCCTAATTTCTCCCTCTCAATTCCCAACAACTCCCCCAAATTCCACATTTCCCATTCCCAATAACTCCCCCACAATTCCAAATTTCCCACTCCCAGAATTCCACATTTCCCTCTGCCATTCCCAGTTCAATCCTCATTTCTCCCTCTCAATTCCCCAGAGCTCCCCCTGAATTCCGTGTTTCCAATTCCCAATAACTCACCCAAAAATCCTAATAATCCCCCCAGAATTCCACATTTCCCATTCCCTGAAACTCCCCCACAATTCCCCGTTTCCCATTCCCAATAACTCCCCCAGAATTCCTCATTTTCCTCTCCCATTCCCAATAACTCCCCAGAATCCTCCATTTCCAACTCCTAATAACTCACCCACAATTCCCAGTTAATCCCATTCCCAGTAACTCCCCCACAATTCCCCATTTCCCATTCCCAATAACTCCCACAGAATTCCTCATTTTCTTCTCCCAAACCCCCAACAACTCTCAGAATTCCACAATTCCCATATTTCCCATTTTTCCAGTCACCACCCTGTGCTGCATCTTCACGTGCCGCGTCCCTCTCCCATTCCTCTCAATTCCCAATAATTCCCCAACAATTCCACATTTCCCATCCCAATAACCCCCTGCAATCCCCCAAAACCCCAATAACTCTGGGAATTCCACAATTCCCATGTTTCCCATGTTTCCCAGTCATCACCCTGTGCTGCATCTTCAAGTGCCGGATCCTTCTCCCATTCCTGTTTAAATCCTCATTTCTCCCTCTCAATTCCCAACAACTCCCACCAGAATTCCATATTTCCCATTCCCAATAACTCACCCAAAATCCTAATAACTCCCCCAGAATTCCACATTTCCAGTAACTCCAAGAATTCCCTGTTAATCCCATTCCCAATAACTCCTCGAGAATTCCCCATTCCCAATAACTTCCCCAAAATTCCATGTTTCCCATTCTTAATAACTCACCCGAAATCCCAATAACTCCCCGGAATTCCCTGGCGATCCCATTCCTGTTTAAATCCTCATTTCTCCCTTTCCATTCCCAATAACCCACCCAGAATTCCTCATTTTCCTCTCCCAAACCCCCAACAACTCTCAGAATTCCACAATTCCCATATTTCCCATGTTTTCCAGTCATCACCCTGTGCTGCATCTTCACGCGCCTCATCCCTCTCCCGTTCCTCTCAATTCCCAACAACTCCCCAACAATTCCACATTTCCCATCCCAACAACTCCCTAGAACTCCCAAAAATCCCAATAATTCTGGGAATTCCGTGTCATTCCCATTTTTCCAGTCATCACCCTGTGCTGCATCTTCAAGTGCCGGATCCCGCGCACGCGGAAGGAGATCGAGGCTCGTTACGCGCAGCGCAAGGCGGCCAAATCCTACGCCGACAAACTGGACACGGTGCCGCCCCTCGGGGAGCTCACTGACATTCCTGGAGGTAATTCCCGATTTTTATTGGGATTCTGGGAGGGCAAAATCCATCAATGAGCTCAGTGACATCCCCAGAGGTAATTCCTGGGTTTTTATTGGGAGTTCTGGGAGGGCAAATCCATCAATGAGTCCCTCATTTCGCTCACCGACATCCCTGGAGGTAATTCCCGATTTTTTATTGGGATTATGGGAGTGTCAAATCCATCAATGAGCTCATCGACATCCCTGGAGGTAATTCCCGATTTTTTATTGGGATTCTGGGAGCTCAAAGTCCCTCAATGAGCTCATTGACATTCCCAGAGGTAATTCCCGATTTTTTATTGGGAATTCTGGGAGCCTGGAGTCCCTCATTGAGCTCATCAACATTCCCGGACACAATTCCCACTCTTTTTTGGGATCGTGGGAGCACAAATTCCTTTAATGATCTCACTGACATCCCTGGAGGTAATTCCAAGGTTTTTTGGGAATTCTGGGAGGGCAAAATCCATCAGTGAGCTCAATGACATCCCTGGAGGTAATTCCGGGATTTTTTGGGAATTCTGGGAGCCTGGAGTCCCTCACTGAGCTCATCAACATCCTCAAACACAATTCCCACTCTTTTTTGGGATTGTGGGAGGGCAAAATCCATCAATGAGCTCATTGACGTCCCTGGAGGCAATTCCTGGTTTTTATTGGGATTAGGGAGTGTAAAATCCATCAATGAGTCCCTCAATGAGCTCTGGAGGTAATTCCTGGGTTTTTTGGGAATTCTGGGAGGGCAAAATCCATCAATGAGCTCAGTGACATCCTCAGGTGTAATTCCAGGGTTTTTGGGATTAAGGAGTGTAAAATCCCTCAATGAGCTCACCAACATCCCCGGAGGTAATTCCCGATTTTTATTGGGATTCTGGGAACTCAAAGTCCCTCAATGAGCTCATTGACATTCCCAGAGGTAATTCCCAAGTTTTATTGGGAATAGGGAGTGTCAAATCCATCAATGAGGTCAGTGACATCCTCAGAGGTAATTCCTGGGTTTTTTGGGAATTCTGGGAGCCTGGAGTCCCTCATTGAGCTCATCAACATTCCTGGACACAATTCCCACTCTTTTTTGGGATCGTGGGAGCACAAATTCCTTTAATGATCTCACTGACATCCCTGGAGGTAATTCCAGGGTTTTTTGGGAATTCTGGGAGGGCAAAATCCATCAATGAGCTCAGTGACATCCCTGGAGGTAATTCCGGGATTTTTTGGGAATTCTGGGAGCCTGGAGTCCCTCATTGAGCTCATCAACATCCTCAAACACAATTCCCACTCTTCTTTGGGATTGTGGGAGGGCAAAATCCATCAATGAGCTCATTGACGTCCCTGGAGGCAATTCCTGGTTTTTATTGGGATTAGGGAGTGTAAAATCCATCAATGAGTCCCTCAATGAGCTCTGGAGGTAATTCCTGGGTTTTTTGGGAATTCTGGGAGGGCAAAATCCATCAATGAGCTCAGTGACATCCTCAGGTGTAATTCCAGGGTTTTTTTGGGATTAGGGAGTGTAAAATCCCTCAATGAGTTCACCAACATCCCCGGAGGTAATTCCCGATTTTTTATTGGGATTCTGGGAACTCAAAGTCCCTCAATGAGCTCATTGACATTCCCAGAGGTAATTCCCAAGTTTTATTGGGATTAGGGAGTGTCAAATCCATCAATGAGCTCAGTGACATCCCCGGAGGTAATTGCTGTGTTTTATTTGGGAATTCTGGGAGCCTGGAGTCCCTCATTGAGCTCATCAACATTCCCGGACACAATTCCCAGTCTTTTTTGGGATTGTGGGAGCACAAATTCCTTTAATGATCTCACTGACATCCCTGGAGGTAATTCCAGGGTTTTTTGGGAATTCTGGGAGGGCAAAATCCATCAATGAGCTCAGTGACATCCCCAGATGTAATTCCGGGTTTTTTTGGGATTAGGGAGTGTAAAATCCCTCAATGAGCTCACCAACATCCCCGGAGGTAATTCCCGATGTTTTATTGGAATTCTGGGAGCTCAAAGTCCCTCAATGAGCTCATTGACATTCCCAGAGGTAATTCCCAAGTTTTATTGGGATTAGGGAGTGTCAAATCCATCAATGAGCTCAGTGACATCCTCAGAGGTAATTCCTGGGTTTTTTGGGAATTCTGGGCGCCTGGAGTCCCTCATTGAGCTCATCAACATTCCTGGACACAATTCCCAGTCTTTTTTGGGATTGTGGGAGCACAAATTCCTTTAATGATCTCACTGAAATTCCTGGAGGTAATTCCGGGATTTTTTGGGAATTCTGGGAGCCTGGTGTCCCTCACTGAGCTCATCAACATTCCCGGACACAATTCCCACTCTTTTTTGGGATTGTGGGAGCACAAATTCCTTTAATGATCTCACTGAAATTCCTGGAGGCAATTCCTGGGTTTTTTTGGGAATTCTGGGAGGGCAAAATCCATCAATGAGTTCACCAACATCCCCAGATGTAATTCCAGGGTTTTTTTGGGATTAGGGAGTGTAAAATCCATCAATGAGCTCACCAACATCCCCAGAGGTAATTCCCGATTTTTTATTGGGATTCTGGGAGTTCAAAGTCCCTCAATGAGCTCAGTGACATCCCCAGAGGTAATTCCCGATTTTTTATTGGGAATTCTGGGAGCCTGGAGTCTCTCATTGAGTTCATCAACATTCCTGGACACAATTCCCAGTCTTTGTTGGGATTGTGGGAGCACAAATTCCTTTAATGATCTCACTGACATTCCTGGAGGTAATTCCTGGGTTTTTTGGGAATTCTGGGAGGGCAAAATCCATCAATGAGCTCAGTGACATCCCCAGAGGTAATTCCTGGGTTTTTATTGGGAATTCTGGGAGGGCAAATCCATCAATGAGTCCCTCATTTCGCTCACCAACATCCCTGGAGGTAATTCCTGTTTTTTATTGGGATTATGGGAGTGTCAAATCCATCAATGAGCTCATCGACATCCCTGGAGGTAATTCCCAATTTTTTATTGGGATTATGGGAGTTCAAAGTCCCTCAATGAGCTCAGTGACATCCCCAGAGGTAATTCCTGTTTTTTATTGGGAATTCTGGGAGCCTGGAGTCCCTCATTGAGCTAATCAACATCCTCAAACACAATTCCCAGTCTTTTTTGGGATTGTGGGAGCACAAATTCCTTTAATGATCTCACTGACATCCCTGGAGGTAATTCCAGGGTTTTTTGGGAATTCTGGGAGGGCAAAATCCATCAGTGAGTCCCTCATTGAGCTCACCAATATCCCCGGAGGTAATTCCTGTTTTTTACTGGGATTAGGGATGGCAAAATCCATCAATGAGTCCCTTATTGAGCTCAGTGACATCCCCAGAGGTAATTCCTGATTTTTATTGGGAATAGGGAGTGTCAAACCCATCAATGAGCTCAGTGACATCCTCAGAGGTAATTCCTGGGTTTTATTTGGGAATTCTGGGAGCCTGGAGTCCCTCATTGAGCTCATCGACATTCCTGGACACAATTCCCACTCTTTTTTGGGATCGTGGGAGCACAAATTCCTTTAATGATCTCACTGACATCCCTGGAGGTAATTCCTGGGTTTTTTGGGAATTCTGGGAGGGCAAAATCCATCAATGAGTTCACCAACATCCCCAGATGTAATTCCAGGGTTTTTTTGGGATTAGGGAGTGTAAAATCCCTCAATGAGCTCACCAACATCCCCGGAGGTAATTCCCAATGTTTTATTGGAATTCTGGGAGCTCAAAGTCCCTCAATGAGCTCATTGACATTCCCAGAGGTAATTCCCAAGTTTTATTGGGATTAGGGAGTGTCAAATCCATCAATGAGCTCAGTGACATCCTCAGAGGTAATTCCTGGGTTTTTTGGGAATTCTGGGAGCCTGGAGTCCCTCATTGAGCTCATCAACATTCCCAGACACAATTCCCACTCTTCTTTGGGATTGTGGGAGCACAAATTCCTTTAATGATCTCACTGAAATTCCTGGAGGTAATTCCGGGATTTTTTGGGAATTCTGGGAGCCTGGTGTCCCTCACTGAGCTCATCAACATCCTCAAACACAATTCCCACTCTTCTTTGGGATTGTGGGAGGGCAAAATCCATCAATGAGCTCATTGACGTCCCTGGAGGCAATTCCTGGTTTTTATTGGGATTAGGGAGTGTAAAATCCATCAATGAGTCCCTCAATGAGCTCTGGAGGTAATTCCTGGGTTTTTTGGGAATTCTGGGAGCCTGGAGTCCCTCATTGAGCTCATCAACATTCCCAGACACAATTCCCACTCTTTTATGGGATTGTGGGAGCAGAAATTCCTTTAATGAGCTCAGTGACATTCCTGGAGATAATTCCCGATTTTTTGGGGGATTCTTGGAGCTCGAAATCCCTCAATGAGCTCATCAACATTCCCAAAGGTAATTCCCACTTATTTTTTGGAATTCTGGGAGCCCAAAATCCCTCCACGACCTCACTGACATTCCCAGAGGTAATTCCCACGCTTTTTTTTTTTTGGGATTTGGGATCCCAAATCAAGATCAACCCCCCCAGTGAGGACTGAGGGTTTTATTGGGATCAAATCCTTCAGAAAAATGGGAATTTTCCCATTGATTCGAGTCAAAATCATTAATTTATTCCCAAATTAAGGTCGGAAAATCCCCTCAAATCCATCAAATTCCCAAAAAAATTTCCAATTTTTTTGAATCTTTCCTTTGTTGGTGATTCCAAAACTTCCCAATCCCAAATTGTTCTTCCAATTAGGATTTTTTTTTTTTTTTTTTTTTTTCTCTAATATCCAATCCAAAATTTCCTCGGAAAACCGGAGACTGGAAAAGGTTTGGATAAAATATAAGGGGGAAAAAAATTGGGGAATATTAGCAGAAAAAAAATTTTGGGGAATATTAAGGGAAAAAATATTTGGGAATATTTGGGGGGGAAAAAAATCGGGGAATATTAAAGGCAAAAAAATTTGGGGAATATTCAGAGGAAAAATAATTTGGGGGAATATTAGAGGGAAAAAAAGTGAGAATATTAAGGGAAAAAATATTAGAAGGAAAAAATTTTGGGAATATTAAGGGGAAAAAAATCTGGGGAGAACATTAGGGGGGAAAAATTTAGGGGAATATTTGGGGACAAAAAATTGGGGAATATTAGAGGGAAAAAAATTTGGGAAAATTAGAGGGAAAAAATTTTGGAATATTTGGGGGAAAAAATTTGGGGAATAATAAAATTCTGGGAATATTAAGGGAAAAAATATTTGGGGAATATTAGGGGGAAAAATATTTGGTGAAAAAATATTTGGGGAATATTAAGGGAAAAAATATGGGGGAATATTGGGAGGAAAAAAAGTAGGGAATATTAGGGAAAAAAATCTGGGGAATATTTTGGGGAAAAATTTGGGAATATTAGAGGGAAAAAATTTGGGAATATTAAGGGAAAAAAAAATTGGGAATATCAAGGGAAAAAAAATTGGGAATATTAGAAGGGAAAAAAAATTTGGGATATTAAAATTTTGGGAATATTAAGGGAAAAAATATTTGGGGAATATTAGGGGGAAAAAATTTGGTGAAAAAATATTTGGGGGATATTAAGGGAAAAAAATATGGGGGAATATTGGGAGGAAAAAAAATTAGGGAATATTAGGGAGAAAAATTTGGGGAATATTAAAGGAAAAAAAAAATTGGGGAATATTACGGGAAAAAAAATCTGGGGAATATTTGGGGGAAAAATTTGGGAATATTAGAGGGAAAAAAATTGGGAATGTTAAGGGAAAAAAATTGGGAATGTTAAGGGAAAAAAAATTGGGAATATTAGAAGAAAAAAAATTTGGGGAATATTAAGGGGAAAAAAAGTCTGAGGAATATTTGGGGGCAAAAAAATTGGGGAATATTAAACTCTGTGGAATTATTTTTTTGAAAAAAAAAAAAAAGAAAAAAAAAAAAAAGAAAAAAAGAAAAATCCATTCCCAACCTTCCATTCCTGTCGGGGGAATTTCACCCAAAAAATTAAAAATTTGGGAATTTTAAACCGGAATTTCACATTCATCAAAACCCCTTTGAGCCGAGAAATCCCAGGAAATTTTGGAATTCCAAATTTCTGGAATTTTCTTCTCTTTCTGGAATATTTTCTCCTCCTCCTGCTGCTCTCACTGTCCTCTCCCGATCCCGTAGGAAATCCCGAAAATCTCCTCCCTCCCTCCGGCCCAGCGCGAGCTCTGCGGGCCCTGCCCGTGCTCAAGGAAGAGGACGAGATGCTGCTCCAGGGAATTTGAGGAATTCTTCCCTAAACCTTCTCTATTTTCCATGGATTTGATGTTTCTCCTTTCCTGGATTTTTCCTGGGTATTTTTCCCTCTTTTCTGGGTCTTTCCGGGAGCTGGAATTCCATAAAATCCCATCAAAACGACGTTTCCGTAATTTGGGATTTGCTGCTCCAATCCATGGGGAAGAGGCAGATCCCAACACTGAAAATTTGGAATTTAGGAATTGAGGAATTTGGGAATTCCTTGGAGAAATTGACTCCGACACCAACAAAATTCAGAATTCGGAGTTGAACGACGGGAATTTCCACAAATCCCAGGATTTCCCACCCAAAATTGGGAATTCCATGAATCGATCCTTGTCCTTGGGGCAAATCCTGATGGGACCAGATGGATTCTCCAAGGAATTTCAGGAATTCTTCCCTAAATCTTCTCTTTTTTTTCCATGGATTTGCTGCTTCTCCAGTCCTGGACTTTTCCTGGGTTTTTTTCCCTCTTTTCTGGGTCTTTCTGGGAGCTGGAATTCCATAAAAATTGAAATTTCGGGATTTGCTGCTTCTCCATTCCTGGATTTTTTCCTTTTCTCCTCAATATATTTTTATGGGGGTTTTTTTGTTCCTCTTTCCCGTGTCTCCAAGAGCTGGAATTCCATAAAAATGGAAATTTTGGGATTTGCTGCTCCAATCCATGGGGAAGAGGCAGATCCCAACACTGGAGGAAATTCGGAATTGAGGAATTTGGGAATTCAGGAATTGAGGAATTTGGGAATTCCTTGGAGAAATTGACTCCGACACCAACAAAATTCAGAATTCAGAGTTGAACGTCGGGAATTTCCACAAATCCCGGGATTTCCCACCCAAAACTGGGAATTCCATGGATCAATCCTTGTCCTTCCACTCAATCCTTGTCTGTCCTTGGAGCGAATCCTGATGGGACCAGATGGATTCTCCAAGGAATTTCAGGAATTCTTCCCTAAATCTTCTCTTTTTTTTCCATGGATTTGCTGCTTCTCCAGTCCTGGATTTTTCCTGGTTTTTTTTTCCTCTTTTCTGGGTCTCTCTGGGAGCTGGAATTCCATAAAAATTGACATTTTGGGATTTGCTGCTTCTCCTTTCCTGGATTTTTCCTTTTCTCCTCAACATCTTTTGATGGGTATTTTTTCCTTCCTCTTTCCTGTGTCTCCAAGAGCTGGAATTCCATAAAAATGGAAATTTTGGGATTTGCTGCTCCAATCCATGGGGAAGAGGCAGATCCCAACACTGGAGGAAATTGAGAATTGAGGAATTTAGGAATTCAGGAATTGAGGAATTTGGGAATTCCTTGGAGAAATTGACTCCGACACCAACAAAATTCAGAATCCTGAGTTGAACGTCGGGAATTTCCACAAATCCCAGGATTTCCCACCCAAAACTGGGAATTCCATGGATCAATCCTTGTCCTTCCACTCAATCCTTGTCTGTCCTTGGAGCGAATCCTGATGGGACCAGATGGATTCTCCAAGGAATTTCAGGAATTCTTCCCTAAATCTTCTCTTTTTTTTCCATGGATTTGCTGCTTCTCCAGTCCTGGACTTTTCCTGGGTTTTTTTCCCTCTTTTCTGGGTCTTTCTGGGAGCTGGAATTCCATAAAAATGGAAATTTTGGGATTTGCTGCTTCTCCTTTCCTGGATTTTTCCTGGGTTTTTTTCCCTCTTTTCTGGGTCTCTCTGGGAGCTGGAATTCCATAAAAATTGACATTTTGGGATTTGCTGCTTCTCCTTTCCTGGATTTTTCCTTTTCTCCTCAACATCTTTTGATGGGTATTTTTTCCTTCCTCTTTCCTGTGTCTCCAAGAGCTGGAATTCCATAAAAATGGAAATTTTGGGATTTGCTGCTCCAATCCATGGGGAAGAGGCAGATCCCAACACTGTAGGAAATTTGGAATTGAGGAATTTGGGAATTCAGGAATTGAGGAATTTGGGAATTCCTTGGAGAAATTGACTCCGACACCAACAAAATTCAGAATCCTGAGTTGAACGACGGGAATTTCCACAAATCCCGGGATTTTTGGCCATAAATTGGGAATTCCATGAATCAATCCTTGTCCTTCCACTCAATCCTTGTCTGTCCTTGGAGCGAATCCTGATGGGACCAGATGGATTCTCCAAGGAATTTCAGGAATTCTTCCCCAAATCTTCTTTTTTTTTTTTTTTTTTCATGATTTTGTTTCTTCTCCATTCCTGGATTTTTCCTGTTTCTTCAACACCTTTTGATGACTTTTTTTTTTCCTCTTTCCTGTGTCTCTTTGGGAGCTGGAATTCCATAAAATCCCATAAAATCATCCTTTTGGGATGAGACATTTTTCCAAGGAATTTCAGGAATGATTCCCTGAATTTTCTCTTTCCCACGGGGATCTTTCAACTCTTGGATTTTCTGCTTCTCCATTCCTGGATTTTTCCTAATTTTTCCTTTCCAAGAGAATTTTTTTTTATTTTCTATTTCTCCATTCCTAAAAAAAAAAAAAACCCCAAAAAACCTCCAAATCTTCAATCAGCTGAATGGGAAAATCCCCAATAGGAATTTTTTTCTTTTTATCCCGAATTTCCAACTGGAATTTTTGACAATTCCCGAGTCGTTGAATCCACATCAATCCCTTCCCTGATTTTTATTTTTATTTTTATTTTATTTTTATCTTTGGAAAAACAGCTCAGGGGGCGGAAGAGAAAAAAGAGGAAGAAATTCCCAGCGTGTCGGGAAAAGTGGACAAAGCTCAGGGGAAAAAAGACGGATCCAAAAACTCCAAGAAAAAAGAGGGAGAATCCAAGGAAGAATCCAAGAAGGACGGGAAGGACGGAGGGAAAAAAAAAGAAGGAGAAAAAGGGGAAAAAAAAGGGGAAAAAGGAGGAAAAGAGGAAAAGGAAAAAGGAGGAAAAGAGGAAAAGGAAAAAGGAGAAAAAGGAGGAAAAGAGGAAAAGGAAAAAGGGGAAAAGGGAAAAGAAACGAACGACAAAAAACAAGGGAAAAAAGGGGAAAAAGAAGCTGGAAAATCCACTGGGAATTCCAAAGCTCCGGCAAAGAAGAAATGAACTCTGGGAATTCCAGAACTGGAATTTTATTTTTTGGGGGAATTTTCCAGAACTTGGAGCAGAAATTCCTGTGGAATTTCACTGGATTCGTGGATTTATTCCCGTTTGGAGATGGGGATCGGGCTCTTCCCAAGGAAAATCGGGAATTTTTTAAAGGAGAATTTTGAGCTGGAACGAGAATGAGGAGTTTGGGAACGCTCAGGGATGAGGAAAGGAAAACAGGATTCATCCCAAATTTCTTCTTCTGGAGGAGGAAAAAGATTGGAAATTAGAAAAGATTGGGAAAAGTTGGATAAAAATTTCCTGGAAAATCAACATCCCCTCCTTGTTGGGAATTTTTGGGATTATGGAAATTCCCAGGAAAATCCCAAACATGGAATTCTCCAAAGGGAAATCAACGTCTCCACCTCATTGGGAATTTTAGGGATTTTGGAAATTCCCAAATTCCAAATATGGAATTCTTCAAAGGGAAATCAATGTTTCCTCCTCCTGGGGAATTTTAGGGATCATGGAAATTCCAGGAAAATCCCAAACATGGAATTCTCCAAAGGGAAATCAATGTCTCCTCATTGGGAATTTTTGGGATTGTGAAAATTCTGGGAAAATCCCAAATATGGAATTCTCCAAAGGGAAAATCAACATCTCCTCACTGGGAATTTTTGGGATTATGGAAATTCCAAGAAAATCCCAACTATGGAATTCTCCAAGTTGGAAATCAATGTTTCTTCCTGGGGAATTTTAGGGATTTTGGAAATTCCCAAATTCCAAATATGGAATTCTCCAAAGGGAAATCAACATCTCCTCACTGGGAATTTTTGGGATTATGGAAATTCCCAGGAAAATCCCAAACAAGGAATTCTCCAAAGGGAAATCAATGTCTCCTCATTGGGAATTTTTGGAATTATGGAAATTCCCAGGAAAAACCCCAAATATGGAATTCTCCAAGGGGAAATGAATGTTTCCTCCTGGGGAATTTTTGGGATTGTGGAAATCCCAGGAAAATCCCAAATATGGAATTCTCCAAGGGGAAATCAATGTCTCCTCATTGGGAATTTTTGGAATTATGGAAATTCCCAGGAAAAACCCCAAATATGGAATTCTCCAAGGGGAAATCAATGTTTCCTCCTGGGGAATTTTTGGGATTATGGAAATTCCAGGAAAATCCCAAATATGGAATTCTCCAAAGGGAAATCAATGTTTCCTCCTGGGGAATTTTTGGGATTGTGGAAATCCCAGGAAAAACCCCAAGTATGGAATTCTCCAAGGGGAAATCAATGTTTCCTCCTGGGGAATTTTAGGGATTATGGAAATTCCGGGAAAATCCCAAATATGGAATTCTCCGAGGGGAAATCAATGTTTCCTCCTGGGGAATTTTTGGGATTGTGGAAATCCCAGGAAAAACCCCAAATATGGAATTCTCCAAAGGGAAATCAATGTCTCCTCATTGGGAATTTTTGGAATTATGGAAATTCCCAGGAAAAACCCCAAATATGGAATTCTCCAAGGGGAAATCAATGTTTCCTCCTGGGGAATTTTAGGGATTATGGAAATTCCAGGAAAATCCCAAATATGGAATTCTCCAAAGGGAAATCAACGTCTCCTCATTGGGAATTTTAGGGATTATGGAAATTCCCAAATCCCAAACATGGAATTCTCCAAGGGAAAATCAACATCTCCACCTTGTTGGGAATTTTAGGTATTTTGGAAATTCCCAAATTCCAAATATGGAATTCTCCAAAGGGAAATCAATGTCTCCTCATTGGGAATTTTTGGAATTATGGAAACTCCAGGAAAATCCCGAACATGGAATTCTGCAAGTTGGAAATCAACGTTTCCTCCTGGGGAATTTTTGGGATTATGGAAATTCCAAGAAAATCCCAACTATGGAATTCTTCAAGTTGGAAATCAATGTTTCTTCCTGGGGAATTTTAGGGATTTTGGAAATTCCCAAATTCCAAATATGGAATTCTCCAAAGTGAAATCAACATCTCCTCATTGGGAATTTTTGGGATTATGGAAATTCCCAGGAAAATCCCAAATATGGAATTCTCCAAAGGGAAATCAATGTCTCCTCATTGGGAATTTTTGGGATTATGGAAATTCCGGGAAAATCCCAAATATGGAATTCTCCAAAGGGAAATCAATGTTTCCTCCTGGGGAATTTTTGGGATTGTGGAAATCCCAGGAAAAACCCCAAGTATGGAATTCTCCAAGGGGAAATCAATGTTTCCTCCTGGGGAATTTTTGGAATTATGGAAATTCCCAGGAAAATCCCAAATATGGAATTCTCCGAGGGGAAATCAATGTTTCCTCCTGGGGAATTTTTGGGATTATGGAAATTCCAGGAAAATCCCAAACAAGGAATTCTCCAAAGGGAAATCAATGTCTCCTCATTGGGAATTTTTGGAATTATGGAAATTCCCAGGAAAAACCCCAAATATGGAATTCTCCAAGGGGAAATCAATGTTTCCTCCTGGGGAATTTTAGGGATTATGGAAATTCCGGGAAAATCCCAAATATGGAATTCTCCGAGGGGAAATCAATGTTTCCTCCTGGGGAATTTTTGGGATTGTGGAAATCCCAGGAAAAACCCCAAATATGGAATTCTCCAAAGGGAAATCAATGTCTCCTCATTGGGAATTTTTGGAATTATGGAAATTCCCAGGAAAAACCCCAAATATGGAATTCTCCAAGGGGAAATCAATGTTTCCTCCTGGGGAATTTTAGGGATTATGGAAATTCCAGGAAAATCCCAAATATGGAATTCTCCAAAGGGAAATCAACGTCTCCTCATTGGGAATTTTAGGGATTATGGAAATTCCGGGAAAATCCCAAATATGGAATTCTCCGAGGGGAAATCAATGTTTCCTCCTGGGGAATTTTTGGGATTGTGGAAATTCCAGGAAAATCCCAAACAAGGAATTCTCTAAGGGGAAATCAATGTCTCCTCCTGGGGAATTTTATGGAAATTCCAGGAAAATCCCAAACATGGAATTCTCCAAGGTCTGGCTCCTGTGGCTTCCAAGAATTTTTTGGAGACGTTGGAATTTTTCCTTCTTTCTCCGGTGCCTCTTTCCCTTGGATTGAAACACCAGGAATTCCATTTTTTCCAGGAGATTTATCCACATTTTCCCAATTTTTTTGATGAGGAAAGCTGGGAATTCTGCTCCTCTCTCATGTGGCTGCTCTTCCCTCTTTTCCCAGGAATTTTTCAGCCTTTTTGGGAATTTTTCCTGCTTTTTTGGGGATTTTTCCATTTTGTTTTATTTTATTTTATTTTATTTTATTTTATTTTATTTTATTTTAATATTTCAGCAATTTCTGCCTTAAAATTCCCAGCTGGGGGAATTTAAATCCAGATTTTTTTTTGTGGGAAATCTCAGGATAATTCAAACTCAAGAAATCCTGGAATTTTCTGCTCCAGAGGGAGAATTCCCTCCGATTCTTTATCCCCAGGAATGGGATTTAATTTGGATTTTATTGATTTTTATTCCCATTTTCCCCGCTGTTTTTCCATCCCAGATTTTTGGCTGCCAAAATATTTCCCTTTTTTTCCCCATTTTTCCCATTTTTCTCCATTTTTCCTCATCCCGATTTTCCTTCCCCTTTTTTTCCCCACCCGACTCATCCGGGTGGGAAACGAGGCTGGAAAAAAATGAAGGGAATTTTCTGTCTCCAAAAAAAACCACCCAAAATTCCAGAGGTTTTGAAAAAATGTGAAAAAAATTCAGGAGAAAGGCTGGGAATGTTTGGGAAGAGAATGATCAGAATTCCAGGAAAACCAAAACCTTCCTAATAAAACCCGAACCTGGTTTTGGGTTTGGTCAAATGGAGTTGAAGAACCTTGGAGACGACCAAAGGTCGTTATTTTTTGGGTTTGGTCTCTCATAATAAAACCAAAGCCTTTCAATAATAAAACCAAAGCTGGTTTTGGGTGGTCAAATGGAGTTGGAGCACCTTGGAAATGACCAAGGGTTGTTATTTTTGGGGTTGGTCTTTCATAATAAAACCAAAACCTTTCACGATGAAACCAAAGCTGGTTTTGGGTGGTCAAAGAGAATTTGAGCATCTTGGAACAACCAAGTTTTGTTATTTTTTTGGGGTTGTTCTTCCATAATGAAACCAAAGCCTTTCATAATAAAACCAAAGCTGGTTTTGAGTGGTCAAATGCAGTTGGAGCGTCTTGAAGTGACCAAGAGTTGTTATTTTTGGGTTTGTCTTTCATAATAAAACAAAAAAACGCACCAAACCTGTTTTCGGGTGATCAGATGGGATTGGAGCACTTGGAAGTGTCTGAGGGTTGTTAGTTTTGGGGTTGGTCTTTCCTAATAAAACCAAAGCCTTTCATAATAAACCCCAAACCTGTTTTGGGTGGTCAAATGGAGCTGAAGAACCTTGGAAACGACCAAGGGTCGTTATTTTTTGGGTTTGGTCTCTCATAATAAAACCAAAGCTTTTCATAATCAAACCAAAGCTGGTTTTGGGTGGTCAAATGGGGTTGGAGAACCTTGGAGTGACCAAGGGTCGTTATTTTTTGGGTTGGTCTCTCATAATAAAACCAAAACCTTTCAATAATAAAACCAAAGTTGGTTTTGGGTGGTCAAATGGAGTTGGAGCATCTTGAAGTGACCAAGAGTTGTTATTTTTGGGTTGGTCTTCCATAATGAAACCAAAGTCTTTCATAATAAAACCAAAGCTGGTTTGGGGTGGTAGAATGGGGTTTGAGCATCTTGGAAATGACCAAGTTTTGTTGTTTTGGGGATTGTCTTTCATAATAAAACCAAAAGAAAACTCAAACCTGTTTTTGGGTGGTCAAATGAAGTTGGAGAACCTTGAAGTGACCAAGGGTTGTTATTTTTGGGGTTGATCTCTTAAAATATCCCCAACCTGGTTTTGGGTGGTCAGATGGGGTTGGAGCACTTTGGAAGCAACCAAGGTCGTTATTTTTTGGGTTGGTCTCTCATAATAAAACCAAAACCTTTCCTAATAAAACCAAAGCTGGTTTTGGGTGGTCAAATGGAGTTGGAGAACCTTGGAAACGACCAAGGGTTGTTATTTTTGGGGTTGGTCTCTCATAATAAAACCAAAAAAACCCACCAAAGCTGGTTTTGGGTGGTCAAATGTGGTTGGAGAACCTTAGAGTGACCAAGGGTTGTTATTTTTGTGTTTGTCTTTCATAATAAAACCAAATGAAACCCCAAATCTGTTTTTGGATGATCAAATGGAGTTTGAGCACCTTGGAAATGACCAAGGGTTGTTATTTTTTGGGTTTTTCTTAATAAAACCAAAACCTTTCATGATGAAACCACACCTGGTTTTGGGTGGTAGAATGGAATTTGAGCACCTTGGAAGCAACCAGGGGTTGTTATTTTTTGGGGTTGTTCTTCCATAATAAAACCAAAACCTTTCATAATAAAACCAAAGCTGGTTTTGGGTGGTCAAATGGAGTTGGTGCACCTTGGAAACGACCAAGTTTTGTTATTTCAGGGTTTGTCTTTCATAATAAAACCAAAAAACCACCAAAGCTGGTTTTGGGTGGTCAAATGGAGTTGAAGAACCTTGGAAGCCACCAAGGGTTGTTATTTTTGGGGTTGGTCTTTCTTAATAAAACCAAAGCCTTTCATAATCAAACCAAACCTGTTTTGGGTGGTCAAAAGGAATTTGAGCACCTTGGAAACGACCAAGGGTTGTTATTTTTTGGGTTGGTCTCTCATAATAAAACCAAAACCTTTCATGATAAAACCGAAGTTGGTTTTGGGTTTGGTCAAATGGAGTTGGAGCATCTTGGAAACGACCAAGTTTTGTTATTTTGGGGTTTGTCTTTCATAATAAAACCAAAAAAAACCACCAAACCTGGTTTTGGGGAGTCAGAGAGAGTTGGAGCACCTTGAAGTGACCAAGGGTTGTTATTTTTGGGGTTGGTCTTTCAAAATATCCCCAACCTGGTTTTGGGTGGTCAAATCCAAATAATCCCATCTGGAGCTGGCTGCTTAAATCCCAAATTATCACCTGGGAAAATCCAAATAATCCCAATTGGATCTGGTTATTTAAATCCCAATTTATCACCTGGAAAAATCCAAATAATTCCAAATATTCATCTAGAAAAATCCAAATAATCCCAACTGGATCTGGTTATTTAAATCCCAAATTATCACCTGGAAAAATTCAAATAATCCCAATTGGATCTGGCCATTTAAATCCCAAATTATCACCTGGAAAAATCCTGGATTTGAAGCCTCTTTTTTGCCTGTTTTCAATAAAAAATCCAAATAATTTGGATTTTTGCCCCTCTGAGAGCCTGGAAAAATCCAAATAATCCCAACTGTATCTGGCCATTTAAATCCCAAATTTTCACCTGAAAAAATCCTGAATTTGAAGCCTTTTTTTTTTTTTTTTTTTTTTGCCTGTTTTCAATAAAAAAATCCAAATAATTTGGATTTTCTTCACGACTGAGTTCCAGTTCTAAATTTTCCAGGTGCATCCAGAGGTGGAGCAGAATTCAGGGATATATTTATCAATCCAATAAATAAATATTTGAAGGAAATAAATAAAAAATGGGCTCTGGAGGTTTTCTTATCTCCCTTATCAGTGTTTGCCTGGGGCTGTTTGGTTTCCAAAGGTCACCGGGAGGAAAAAGGAGAATTTTCCAGGGGATGTTTCCTTTGGAAAAAGGGAGGGAAATAAAAAATGATCCAGGGGAAAAAAAATGGAAAGAGGCCAAAAAAAAGGGGTTTGAAAGGAGGATTTTTCAAAGGGATTCTTTTAAGGGAATTGAAAAAGGGTGAAAGGAAATAAGAATTGGAATTGAAAGTAAAATGAAATAAAAATGGATTAAAATAAATAAAAATTAATTAAAAACAAAAATAAAAAATTAAATTAAATAAAGAAAATTAAAAAGAAATTAAATAAATAAAAATAAAAATAAAAATAAAAATAAAAAATAAATTAAATAAATAATAATTAAAATTAAAATTAAATTAAAATTAAAATTAATAATGAAAATAAAATGACAATGAAAATAGAAAATAAATAAAAATATAAAAAGAAAAAATAAAAATATAAAAAGAAAAATAAAAAATTAAAAAATAGAAATAATTAAAAATATATATAAAAAATTAAAATAAAAAATAAAAAAATAGAAAAATAAAAATAAAAATTAAAAAAATAAAAATAAATGAATAATGAAAATGAAAATGAAAAAATAATAAATAAAAATAAAAAATAAAAATAAAAAATTAAAAAGAAATAAAAAATAAAAATAAAAATAAAAATAAAAATTAAAAAATAAAAATAAATGAATAATGAAAATGAAAATGAAAATGAAAAAATAATAAATAAAAATAAAAAATAAAAATAAAAAATAGAAATAATTAAAAAATAAAAATAAAAAATAAAAATAAGAATTAAAAAAATAATAAAAATTAAAAGATAAAAATAAACGGATAATGAAAATGAAAATAAAGAAAATAAAAATAAAAATATTAAATAAGAAATAAAAACAAAAATAAAAATTAATAATAAAAATGAAAATGAAAAAATAATAAAAATAAAAAATTAAAAAAGAAAAAAATAGAAATAATAAAAAAATAAAATCATAAAAATAAAAAATTAAAATTAAAAAATAAAAATAAAATAAAAAATAAAAATGTGTTTGCACAACTTTCAAAAGTCTTTGATGGGAAAAAAGTGAAGGACAAATGAAAAATTAGAATTTCAAAATTAGGATTTCATCCACCTCCTGTCTGGGTTTTTTTTTTAATTTTTTTTTTGTAAATTATAGGGAATTACTTCCAGCCTGGAAAGGAATTGCTAATAAAATAAAAAGTTGTTTATTTAAGTTTATATTTGTATTATATTTATATTTTTAAGTTCTATATCATTGCAATCTGGAAAAGAATTGGGAAATGGGAAAATATTTTAGAGGCTCTGGATGGGAAAAAAATCATTAAAACTGAATATGGAAAACTTTAATTTTATTAAATTTGGATTTTGGTGTTTAATATGGAAAACTTTAATTTTATTAAATTTGGATTTTGGTGTTTCTCCTCCTGGTGAACTGCAGGATCTGCAGTTGAACATAGAAATAAAATCTCAGGAATCTTAATTTGTCTGAAATTAAATGGTCATATTTGAAATTTTTAGCAGGGATTTAAAAATAAAACAAAAGAAAAAAGAGATTTGTTTAATTAAAAAAATTAAAATCCGTGGGCAAATCGGTGAAAATTGGATTTTTCTCCTGGTGCAAACCAAAAAAATTCCTGTCTGGGCCTCGGAGCTTAAAACACAAACTCAGGAAATTCTTCACACAGAATTATTTGGAATTTTTTTTTTGAAGCTCCACTTTTTCTGTGGCAAAATTCTTTATTTTTTTCCATATTTAATGTTAAAAAACCACAACCGATTAAATTGGAGATTCCCCTGAGAATTCCTGGTGGTGACGGAACCAGCTGAGCACAACGAGGATCGATTTAATCTCCAGTTGTGCATCCCAAAATTCCTTCCTTGGAATGGAGAAAATTTCCAGGAGAATTTCCCCATTCCAGGAGATCGAAAAAATTTGGAAAAAATAAAGGAATTAAACCACGTCTGGTCTGAATAAAGAAGAATTTTTATCCCATTTTTTTTTTGGGAAAACTCAAGTAGGGAATTCTCCGGGTCACAATGGAAATGTTGACCTGGAATTGTCATTTTCTCTGGAATTTTCTCTGCCTAAAAACCCAAAAATTCCATTTGGAGCAGATTCCTTGTGTGAGGAGTGGGAAAAGAGCCCAAGGAAAAAGGAATCGAGGTGAGGTCAAAGAGGAACCCAAGGACAAGCTGGCACAGCTGGATAAAAGGATTAAGGATCTGGCAGGATTTGGGAGCAGGAAACTCTTTTTTCTTCTGGAGGGGCTGGAATGAGTTCAAAGTGTGGGATCTGTGTGGGATTGGGGAAGTGTTGGAGCCCCGGAGGATGAAAATTCCAGGATTTCTGAGCTGAGGGAGCCTCAGGCAAGAAGCACATTTGATCTGAGGCCCCAGAACAGGCTCCCGAAATTGAGTGATGGCACTGGGGTTGTGGGTGTGGAGTTTGAAAACCCCATCCACTCCATCAACCCCATCAACCCCATCAACCCCATCAACCCCATCAATCCCATCAATCCCATCAACCCCATCAATCCCATCAATTCCATCAATCCCATCAACACCATCAGTCCCATCAACCCCATCAATCCCGTCAACCCCTTTAATCCTATCAAACCCATCTACTCCATCACCCCCATCAACCCCATGAACCTCGTCCATCCCATCAATCCCATCAATCCCATCAACCCCATCAATCCCATCAATCCCATCAATCCCATCAACCCCATCAACCCCATCAATCCCATCAACCCCATCAACCCCATCAACCCCATCAACCCCATCAACCCCATCAACCCCATCAATCCCATCAACCCCATCAACCCCATCAATCCCATCAATCCCATCAACCCCATCAACCCCATCAACCCCATCAATCCCATCAACCCCATCAATCCCATCAATCCCATCAATCCCATCAACCCCATCAATCCCATCACCCCCATCACCCCCATTAACCCCATCCACCCCATCAATTTTATCAATCCCATTAATTTTATCAATTCCATCAATCCTATCAACCCCATCAATTCCATCAACCCCATCAATCCCATCACTCCATCCATCCCATCCATCCCATCAACCCCATCAACCCCATCAATCCCATCAATCCCATCACCCCCATCAATCCCATCAATCCCATTAACCCCACCCATCCCAGAAATCCCATCAACCCCACCCATCCCACCTGGGAATCGCTGACCCAGGAGAGTGGAATGGACTGAAATCCCATTTTCTAAACCTTGGATTTGGGTTGATCCTCCCCGTCAGGATCCCTAATTAAATTACTCGCCCCATGGGGAGCACTAATTAGGGCAGGGCTCCCTTTCCTTGGATTTTGGCTGAACAGGAGCAAACAGGATTAGAATTGTTCCTCCCCAGCTCAGCGGTGCAAATTAAATGTTTATTCTTTCATGGAGGGGAAACGTCAGCTGCCTCAAATTCCCTGGGAAAGATCCCAAAGGACTCGGGAGTTTGGGAGGTCAAAGCCTGAATTTTGGACGCAATTTTCTGTAGGTTTGGAATATTTTTCCACCTTTTTTTTTAATATTTTCTGGATTAAGATCAACCTGTGAGCTGAATATTGAATTTGTGTCATTTATTCTTCCTTCCTCTTCAATTTTTAATTGATTTGTTGAAGTCAGGAAGGTGCTCCAGTCAGAAATTATAATTTTGCTTTTAAATCCTGTAAAATTCCAGCCTTACCAGGATCCTGTCAAAGCGAATTTGACTCCAAATTAAATCTTGGGCCGAAAATCAAAAATTGTGGATTCCAATCCCCGATGACCTGCTGTGTGACCTCTCTGGACCTCGGAAAGCCTCTGGATAAAACAGGGACACAAAGCTCCTTTCCAACAACGATCCAACAATTCCAGGCAACGCGGAATAATTTTTCCTCCTTAAAGAACAGCAGAAAAAGGGAAAAAAAAAAAAGGTTATTTAGCAGTGAAAGAAGCAGGTTTTGGAGCCATTTGAAGAAATTCCAGGGTCAAAATTGTCCTTTTTTCAGCCCTAAATAATGTAAAGAGATAAGAGATAAGAGATAATAAACAACTTTCTCCTGTTGTCTTTCCATAAATGCAATTTTTCTCCTGCTCTGTAAAGCCCACCTGAAATGAAGGAAATTTGAAACCAGTGATTTCCTCACATTGGAATTTGGTTTTCCAAGATCCCCCTGGGCTGGGCAGGGATGGGTTGGTGGTGGCTTGTGGGAAATGGATTTCTCTCCAAGTATTTTATTTTATTTTATTTTATTTTATTTTATTTTATTTTATTGTATTGCATTTTATTTTATTTTATTTCATTATATTGTATTGTGTTGTATTGTATTGTATTTAATTGTATTGTGTTGTATTTTTTAAAAATTAATTTAATTTAATTTAATTTTACTGTATTGTATTGTATTGTATTGTATCTTTTAAATTTTAATTTAATTTAATTTTACTTTACTGTACTGTATTGTATTGTATCTCAGCACATTTGGGGGTTTTTTTTCAACCCCAAACCCACAGGATTTAGTTGAAATTCCCATTAAAACCAATCCAATTCCTTGAAAGGTGGAAATTGAAATTGAAATTCCCTCATGTCCTCACCACTGTCCAGACCTCGGCTGGAGCAGAGAAAATTCTGAGACATCAAATAATAAACAACACGAGAAACCTGAAAATGAGACCTTGAGGACTCTGCTTTTTTCTTCCAACACAACTTGGGGCTTTTTGAGGGCCAAGGACTTTTAACAACCTAAATCTGGGGTGATGAAACCCTCCCTGAGACTCTGACACCAAAAATTATGTGTTTCTTGTTTATAATTACAAACTAATTCCTCTCACCTCTACTAAACAGGTCATCTCTACTCTGTCCCAACCTCCTTGAGCTACTTTGTGCCGCCGTCACGGCAGAAAATGACACCAAAGGAGGAGAACAACAACTCAGGGCACCACCCTCAATCCTCCATCCTGTTCTCTATTCACCTCCATTCTAAGAACCCCAAAACGACACAGTTTTCCACCCTGTGGTAAGTTAAACCGCTGTCCTGGGTTGTAGTGCAGGAGGTTGTCCTGGTTTAGGGCAAATTTGTGAGGAATTTGGGTTCCTCAGGAGGGCAAAACCCAAATGGCCTCTCATCCCCCCAGCCAGTCCAGGAAAAGAATTTCCTCAGAGAAAAGTGGAAAAAATATATTTATTTAACAAACTGTCCACAAGCATAAGAAATGAATAATGTGAAACAATAAAAGCTCTTGCTGCTCCGAAGAGACATGGCAAAACTGAGAGTCCCCTCACTTTGGTCCCTTTGACTCTGTCCCCTCCCTTTGGTCCCTTTGGCTCTGTCCCCTCACTTTGGTCACTTTGGTCCCTTTGGCTCTGTCCCCTCCCTTTGGTCCCCTTTGGCTCTGTCCCCTCCCTTTGGTCCCTTTGGTCCCTTTGACTCTGTCCCCTCCCTTTGGTCCCTTTGGCCCCTTTGGCTCTGTCCCCTCACTTTGGTCCCTTTGGCCCCTTTGGCTCTGTCCCCTCCCTTTGGTCCCTTTGGCCCCTTTGGCTCTGTCCCCTCACTTTGGTCCCTTTGGTCCCTTTGGTCCCTTTGGTCCCTTTGGCTCTGTCCCCTCACTTTGGTCCCTTTGGTCCCTTTGGTCCCTTTGGTCCCTTTGGCTCTGTCCCCTCACTTTGGTCCCTTTGGCCCCTTTGGCTCTGTCCCCTCACTTTGGTCCCTTTGGTCCCTTTGGCTCTGTCCCCTCACTTTGGTCCCTTTGGTCCCTTTGGTCCCTTTGGTCCCTTTGGCTCTGTCCCCTCACTTTGGTCCCTTTGGTCCCTTTGGTCCCTTTGGTCCCTTTGGCTCTGTCCCCTCACTTTGGTCCCTTTGGTCCCTTTGGTCCCTTTGGTCCCTTTGGCTCTGTCCCCTCACTTTGGTCCCTTTGGTCCCTTTGGTCCCTTTGGCTCTGTCCCCTCCCTTTGGTTCCCTTTGGCTCTGTCCCCTCACTTTGGTCCCTTTGGTCCCTTTGGTTCCCTTTGGCTCTGTCCCCTCACTTTGGTCCCTTTGTCACTGTCCCCTCACTTTGGTCCCTTTGGCTCTGTCCCCTCACTTTGGTCCCCCCCTTGCCCACCCTATAAAACCCTGCAGACCCCACTCACTTTTGTGATCCCCCCACTGGAGCAGATCCCGTCTATGGCATCTCCAGCCCTCGAGGACTCGTCCCTCCACGTTCCCCTCTTTCTCTCTCTCTTTCTCACTATTCTCTATTTTCTCTCCCCGCTATCGCATTTGTTGGCAAATAAATAAAGGTGCATTTTTTATTGAGTTGTCCCCACTGTGTCTTTTTGCTCTCTGAGATCCTTAAAACAAAACATCAGGTTTTTCTGGATATATTTGGGGATCTTGACACCAGGAAAGGCAGGAGGGGGCCTTGAGCTTTCTTTGGAAAACCATTGGATGTCAAGAACATTTGGATATTTTTTCCCGAGGTGTGAACGAGCTGCAGGACAAAAGCAGGTCCCGTGTGGGTTGCAGAGATGGATTTCCTCAGGTCAGGAGACACCCGAGTTTATCCAAGGTGATCTCCGAGGCATTTCCTCCCATTGTTCAGCCCTTTTTGTGCGGTGAGAATTCCCCTCTCCCTCCCACCCGCTGGTTTTTCTGGGATCATCCAAAGCCTCCTGGAAGTGGCACCCAGAGGGGGTCGTGTCACACCATCCGCTGTGTCTGTCACCACCTCTCCAAACTCTCCCTAAACGACCTTGGATGTGGCTTCCAGGTCAAGGGATTTTTATTTTTTTATTGCTTTTCCAGGAATTCGGCATCTTGTCCTTTTCTTTTTCCATGCGCTCGCGAGGTCTGGTGGCATTTTGATATTTATTAGTCGAGGGAAGGACGTTTTGAAGGATTTTTTTCATCATTTATGAACCTTTTCTCTTCTCCTCTGCAGGAATGTCTTGCACATCTCCTGGTTTTTGTTGTTTGGAGTCACATTAAACTCCTGCCCAGGTTCCACTGGGCTCTGATCCGAGCAGGACCCACTCTGGTGATGCCTTAAATTTAAATTTAAATTTAATTTTAATAATTAATTTTAATAAATTTTAATTAACTCTGAGCTCCCAGTCAGTGTCACTGAGCTCTCTGCACACAGCAGGGACACAAAACAAACCCTTGTCCTGCTGCACACCAAGGACAACTGGCACAAGTGTTCAGGCCCAAAAGCACAAACAACGGTGGCTGAAGGGAGAAAACAAGAAGGATGGGACTGCATCACCTGCAGCTGGGATTGGACAATTCAACCCCAAGGTGCAAATGGACCCAAACTTATCAAAGTGTGAGACCTCGGGACCGTTTGTCCATTTTGGGTCCATTTTGTGACCATTTTGTGTCCATTTTGGGTCCATTTTTCCCCCCATTTTTGGTCCATTTTGTGTTCATTGTGTGTCCATTTTGTGTCCATATTTGGTCCATTTTTTGCCCATTTTAGGTCCATCTTGTGTCCATTTTTTGCCCATTTTGTGTCCATTTTGGAACCATTTTGGGTCCATTTTGGGTCCATTTTTTCCCTCATTTTGGGTCAATTTTGTATCCATTTTGTGTCCATTTTGTGTCCATTTTGTGACCATTTTGTGTCCATTTTGTGTCCATTTTGTGACCATTTTGTGTCCATTTTGTTTCCATTTTGTGACCATTTTGTGTCCATATTTGGTCCATTTTTTGCCCATTTTGGATCCATTTTGTGTCCATTTTTTGCCCTTTTTGTGTCCATTTTGGAACATTTTGGGACCATTTTGTGTCCATTTTGGATCCATTTTGTGTCCATTTTGGAACCATTTTTGGTCTATTTTGTGCCCATTTTGTGTCCATTTTGTGACCATTTTGTGACTATTTTGTGTCCATTTTGTGACCATTTTGTGACCATTTTGTGACCATTTTGGGTCCATTTTTTGACCTATTTTTGTCCATGTCGGGTCCATTTTGTGTCCATTTTGTGTCCATTTTGTGACCATTTTGGGACTATTTTGTGACTATTTTGTATCCATTTTGTGTCCATATTTAGTCCATTTTTTGCCCATTTTGGGTCCATTTTGTGTCCATTTTTTGCCCATTTTGTGCCCATTTTGGTCCATTTTGTCACCATTTTGTTTCCATTTTGTTATGAGAGCCCATGAGCTGAAAAATTCCAAATTTAACCACGGATTTCCACAATTTCCTAATGTGGAGCACTGGGCTGTGATAAACACAAACAGAAAGAGTTTTTGGGGAAATCGACCCAAGAAAACCCCACGACTTCACACTCATCTCAAAACAGGGAAAAAAAGGGACAATCCCAAAATTAATACAATTTATTTTTAAAAAATGTATTTTAATTTTAAAATTTTAATATAATTTTTAATTTTTTTACCCTTTTTAAGTCCCTGGGAATGCTGGATCTCAACCTTGGGTATTTCAAACCTTCATCCAAAGACAGAAAATCTGGGTCCAGCCCTTGGTGCAAAAAATGTGATTTTTTTTCTTAGGTGGGTGTGGGGAGTGGGTGTGACTTGGGGACCATTTATAGGAGGAAGGTGAGAATGTCTCCCTCATTTTGGGAGCCAAAAAGGTTTTATTTTTGGACCACAAGAATTTACCTCAACCAATGGGAGAGGGAAATTCATGGAGTTCTTATTTAACGTAACGAGAAAAAAAAATATTGAAATATTATTGAAATATATCGAAATACTGAAATAGTATTGAAATATTCCCCAGGAACGCCAAGGCCACCTTTTGTCCCCAAGTGGCACTCTTAAATCCATTTATTTTGGAGTCCAAGGGCATCCCTGGGAAGTCACAGACCTCGGTAGAGAGACCTGGAACCCTAAAAAAGAGGGTCTGGGGTCTGCCCAGGGGGGTCTGGGGTCTGCCCAGGGGGGTTTGCCTGGCACAGAGCCCAGGGAGACACAGGATTTGATTTTGGTCCATGAGAAAAACATCCAACACAGAGAAGAATTACAAATCAGAAATGTGTAACAGACAGTGGTGTAGTTTATCATTGTGTGGAAGATTTTGTAGTTTTGGGATTTTTAGAATGTAGATGCAAAGGGACATAAATGGAGATTTTAGGGTGGAATCCTGGGTTCTTCTTCTTCTTCTCCCTTGGCATCCAAATTCTGCAGTGACGTGGGCACAAAGGAGTTTCAGTGGATTGGGTCAAAGTAGAAATGATCCTTTTAAGACATTGGCACAGAATTGTAAATAATGGGCACATAATTATCTGAATAAAAGCAAAGTGACCTCCCATCACAGGGGGGAGTCACATCGTGAACACCTTGGCCGGACACAGAGAATTGTAAGATAAAAATTAATAAACAACGCGAGAAAACCAAGAAAATCAAGACTTTGAGACTCCTCGTCGTTCTCGCGCCGCACAGAAAACAGAGACACAGAGTCAGGCTCGAATCCTTCAGAGGTCAAGAGGGAAAATCACTCCTTGGACCCACAGGAACCACCAGTTTTGGAATTTTGCGTGAGAAAAAACCAAATTAAACCCGAGATATTCACAGCAGGACAAAGGGGGAACAGGGGGCAGGTAAATGTGGGATAAAATTAGAATTTTGGTGTCCCAAAGGAAGGATAAATCCAGCCTTGGAGTTCACAGCCCCGGCGGGACAGGGGAGGTGGGGAAGGGAAATCCATTTTGGGGAGGGGGGAAAATCCATTTTGGGGAGGTGGGAAAGGGAAAATCCATTTTGGGGAGGTGGGAAAGGAAAATCCATTTTGGGAAGGGGGGAAAATCCATTTTGGGGAGGGGGAAAGGGAAAATCCATTTTGGGGAGGTGGGAAAGGGAAAATCCATTTTGGGGAAAGGGAAAGGGAAAATCCATTTTGGGAAAGGGAAAATCCATTTTGGGGAAAGGGAAAATCCATTTTGGGGAAAGGGAAAGGGAAAATCCATTTTGGGGAAAGGGAAAAACCATTTTGGGGAAAGGGAAAAACCATTTTGGGGAGGTGGGAAAATCCATTTTGGGGAGGTGGGAAAATCCATTTTGGGGAGGTGGGGAAGGGAAAATCCATTTTGGTGTGGAATTCCCTGAGCTTGGGGGTTTTAGATGCTGAAAGGTTTCCTGAGTTCATGGGGAAGGTAAAGGAAAAAGAAATAAAATAAAATAAAATAAAATAAAATAAAATAAAATAAAATAAAATAAAATAAATAAAGTAAAATAATAAAGGAAAAGAAAAGAAAAGAAAAGAAAAGAAAAGAAAAGAAAAGAAAAGAAAAGAAAAGAAAAGAAAAGGAAGTAAAATAAAATAATGTAAAATAAAATAATAAAATAAAATAAAGTAGAATAAAATACAATAAAGTAAAAAAATAAAATAAAGTAGAATAAAATAAAATAAAAGAAAAGAAAAGAAAAAATTAAAATAAAATAAAATAAAATAATAAAAGTAAAATAAAAGAAAGTAAAAGAAAGTAAAAGAAAGTAAAATAAATAAATAAATAAATGTAAAATAAAAGGACATAAAATAAAATAAGATAAAATTAAATAAAAATAAAATAAAATAAAATAAAATAAAATAAAATAATAAAATGAAATAAAATAAAAAATAAAATAAAATAAAATAAAATAAAATAAAATAAAATAAAATAAAATAAAATAAAATGAACAGCATCATGGGAGCTGATGTTGTGCATCTCCCCCTGTTTTTTTGGGCACAGCTGTTCAAGAGCTGCCTGGACGTGGCCGCACATTCCAAATCACATTTCATTCCTAAAAATGCCGGGATGAAATATTTGGACAAAATTCCATGAATTTGAGCAATAAATCTGATTGTTGTGGTTTTGTGTGAATTTTATCCTGAGGAGGAGGAGGAGAGAGGAGTGGTGCCGTTTGTCCGGCAGGGGGAGCTGCAGACTGGGAAAAGCCATTCCTGATCGGGGAGCTCCCAACGGGCCCCTCCGGGAGATGGGAATTCCCATCCCTGCTCCAGGATCTGGAATTTCCTATCCCTGCTCCACCAGGGATTCCCATTCCTGCTCTGCCAGGAATTTCCCATTTCTCCTCCATCAGGAATTTTCAGTTCCTGCTCCACCAGGAATTTCCATCCGTGCCCCATCAGGAATTTCCCATTCCTGCTCCATCAGGA
Source organism: Zosterops lateralis (assembly GCF_965231275.1). NCBI lineage: Eukaryota > Metazoa > Chordata > Aves > Passeriformes > Zosteropidae > Zosterops > Zosterops lateralis. Next base: position 2,220,339 of record NC_139762.1, read on the forward strand.
ATTTCCTATTCCTGCTCCAGGATCTGGAATTTCCCGTTCCTGTTCCACCAGGAATTTCCATCTCTGCCCCATCAGGAATTTCCCATTCCTGCTCCAGGATCTGGAATTTCCCATTCCTGTTCCACCAGGAATTCCCCATCCCTGCTCCATCAAAAATTTCCCATCCCTGCTCCATCAGGAATTTCCATCCCTTCTCCATCAGGAATTTCACATTACTCCTCCATCAGGAATTTCTCATCCCTTCTCCACCAGGAATTTCCCATTCCTGCTCCACCAGGAATTTCCCATCTCTGCTCCACCAGGAATTTCCCATCTCTGCTCCCTCAGGAATTTCCCATCTCTGCTCCACCAGGAATTTCCCATTTCTGCTCCACCAGGAATTTCCCATCCCTGCTCCACCAGCTCATCCAGTAGCACTAAATTCTGGAATTTCCCATTCCTGCTCCACCAGGAATTTCCCATCCCTACTCCACTAGGATTTCCCATTCCTGCTCAACCAGGATTTCCCATTTCTGCTCAACCAGGAATTTCCCATCCCTTCTCCATTAGCTCCTCCATTAGCAGCTCTGAATGCTGGAATTTCCCATCCCTGCTGCAGGATCTGGGATTTCCCATTCCTGCTCCATCAGGAATTTCCCATTTCTGCTCCATCAGGAATTTCCCATTTCTGCTCCACCAGGAATTTCCCATCCCTGCCCCACCAGGAATTTCCCATCCCTGCCCCACCAGGAATTCCTATTCCTGCTCCAGGATCTGGGATTTCCCATTCCTGCTCAATCAGGAATTTCCCATTCCAGCTCCATCAGGAATTTCCCATCCCTGCTCCAGGATCTGGGATTTCCCATCCCTGCTCCATCAGGAATTTCCATCCCTGCTCCACCAGGAACTCCCATTCCTGCTCCACCAGGACTTTCCCATCGCTGCTCCATCAGGAATTTCCATTTGTTCTCCATCAGGATTTTCCATTCCTTCTCCACCAGGAATTTCCCATTCCTGCTTCATGTGGAATTTCCATTCCTTCTCCATCAGGAATTCCCCATCCCTGCTCCAGGATCTGGGATTTCCCATTCCTGCTCCACCAGGAATTTCCATTTGTGCTCCGTCAGGAATTTCCCATTTCTCCTCCATCAGGAATTTCCCATCCCTGCTCCACCAGGAATTTTCCATCCCTGCTCCATCAGGAATTCCCCATTCCTGCTCCACCAGGAATTTCCCATCCCTGCTCCACCAGCTCATCCAGCAGCACTGGATGCTGGAATTTCCCATTTCTACTCCACCAGGAATTTCCATTTGTTCTTCATCAGGAATTTCCCATTCCTTCTCCATCAGGAATTTCCCATCTCTGCTCCATCCCCTCATTTGACATCCCTAAATTCTGGAATTTCCCAATCCCTGTTCCCTGTTCATCCCTGGAACTCCTTTGGGATCCGTTGGGTTGTCGTTATCCAAGATCAGGATGTTCGTTTTTGGGAAGAAGGTGCCGCCTGCTCCCTGCTCAGAGCCCCAGTAAAATATAAAATTACTTTTATAATTGCAGAAAACAACCCATTGGTGTTTTATTTCAGCATTTTATATAATTTATTTATTTATTTATTTATTTTATTTGACAAAATAATTCAATTCTGGGGTTTTAAAACCTGACAGGATATAAAAATCTAAAAGAATAATGAAAAATTATAATTAATGAACAATTCTCAGCTCAGGGGGGCAATTCCCTTTCCTGAATCCACGGAGAACATTCCATTTTTAAATTAAATTAAATTAAACTAAATTAAATTAAATTAAATTACTCGGTTATTAAATTAAATTAAAACACTCCATTTTTAAATTAACTTAAATTAAAACACTTTTAAAATTAAAATTAAATTATTTTAAATATAATGAATTAATCAAATAATTAATTAAATTTAAATTAAATTAAACCACCCCATTTTTAAATTAAATTAAAAATTTTTAAAATTTGGGAACGGCAGAGCTTCAAACCAAACCCTGAGAGAGCAGAAAAATGGGAATTTTCTGGTTGATAAAACAAATCCAGAGGGATTTTTGGACTCAGGAATAAATGGAAACAACCCCAACCTTCAATCCTTGACCTTGAAGGGAAGAATTTGTGCTGGAAAGAAGAAAAAAAATTAGAATATTGGATAAATAAAGGATATTCCAGCCCCTGTGACATTCCTAACGGGGCTGGAGAGGGAGGAGGAATTAACAGGGAAATTCCCAACCCACGGCAAAAATAACAATAATTCCCACCTGGGGGAGGAAAAATAATAATAATTCCCACTCGCTGTCCCACGGGTTTCCTTATTTTCCTCCCTGTCCTCAACAAGGCAAAGTCTCATCCAGAAATTGAGATTAAATTTATTTCTTTTTTATCGTTGGTGGTGGCTCCAAGAAATTCTGATTTTCTGCAAATTTTTCTCCCCAAATTATCTGTGCAAATCACAAATATTTCTCAAAAAAACCCATAAAATCAGGTTGTTCAAAAAATGTCTCTGTCCTGCCTTTTGTGCATTTTAAATCAACATCAAGGCAAAATTTCATCTAGAATTTGAAATTGAATTTATTCCTTTCTTATCTTTGGTGGTGGCTCCAAGAAATTCTGATTTTCTGCAATTCTTTCTCCCCAAATTATTCCTCAAAAATGTCTCTGTCCTGACTTTTGTGCATTTTTAAATCAACAGAAACACAAGATCTCATCCAGAAATTGAGATTAAATTTATTCCTTTTTTATCGCTGGTGGTGACTCCAAGAAATTCTGATTTTCTGCAAATTTTTCTCCCCAAAATTATCTGTGCAAATCACAAATATTTCTCAAAAAAACCATAAAATCAGGTTGTTCAAAAAATGTCTCTGTCCTGCCTTTTGTGCATTTTAAATCAACATCAAGGCAAAATTTCATCTAGAATTTGAAATTGAATTTATTCCTTTCTTATATTTGGTGGTGGCGCCAAGAAATTCTGATTTTCTGCAATTCTTTCTCCCCAAATTATTCCTCAAAAATGTCTCTGTCCTGACTTTTGTGCATTTTCAAATCAACAGCAACACAAGATTTCATTCAGAAATTGAGATTAAATTTATTTCTTTCTTATCTTTGGTGGTGGCTCCAAAAAAAATCTCATTTTTTGCAATTCTCTCATTTTTCTCCCCAAATTATCTGTGCAAATCACAAATATTTCTCAAAAAAACCCATAAAATCAGGTTGTTCAAAAAATGTCTCTGTCCAGCCTTTTGTGCATTTTTAAACCAACAGAAACACAAGATCTCATCCAGAAATTGAGATTAAATTTATTTCTTTCTTGTCTTTGGTGGTGGCTCCAAGAAATTCTGATTTTCTGCAGTTCTTTCTCCACAAATTATTCCTCAAAAATGTCTCTGTCCTGCCTTTCGTGCATTTTCAAATCAACAGCAACACAAGATCTCATCCAGAAATTGAGATTAAATTTATTTCTTTTTTATCGTTGGTGGTGGCTCCAAGAAATTCTGATTTTCTGCAATATTTTCTCCCCAAAATTATCTGTGCAAATCACAAATATTTCTCAAAAAAACCATAAAATCAGGTTGTTCAAAAAATGTCTCTGTCCTGCCTTTTGTGCATTTTTAAATCAGCAGCAACACAAGATCTCATCCAGAAATTGAGATTGAATTTATTCCTTTTTTATCTTTGGTGGTGGCTCCAAGAAATTCTGATTTTCTGCAATATTTTCTCCCCAAAATTATCTGTGCAAATCACGAATATTTCTCAAAAAAAAGCATAAAATCAGGTTGTTCAAAAAATGTCTCTGTCCTGCCTTTTGTGCATTTTAAACCAACAACAAGGCAAAATCTCATCCAGAAATTGAGATTGAATTTATTTCTTTCTTATCTTTGGTGGTGGCTCCAAGAAATTCTGATTTTCTGCAATTCTTTCTCCACAAATTATTCCTCAAAAATGTCTCTGTTCTGACTTTTGTGCATTTTTAAATCAGCAGCAACACAAGGTCTCATTTAGAAATTGAGATTAAATTTATTTCTTTTTTATCATTGGTGGTGGCTCCAAGAAATTCTGATTTTCTGCAATTCTTTCTCCCCAAAATTATCTGTGCAAATCACAAATATTTCTCAAAAAAACCCATAAAATCAGGTTTTTCAAAAAATGTCTCTGTCCTGCCTTTTGTGCATTTTTAAATCAACAGCAACACAAGATCTCATCCAGAAACTGAGATTAAATTTATTCCTTTTTTATCTTTGGTGGTGGCTCCAAGAAATTCTGATTTTCTGCAATTCTTTCTCCCCAAATTATTCCTCAAAACAAACTTAAAATCAGTTTCAGCTTCTTCTAAAAATGTCTCTGTCCCGCCTTTAGCACATTTTTAAACCAACAGAAACACAAAATCTCATCCAGAAATGGAGATTAAATTTATTTCTTTCTTATCTTGGGTGGTGCTTCAAAAAAATGTCTGATTTCCTGCAATTCTCTAATTTTTCTCCCCAATTTATCTGTGCACACCATAATTATTCCTCAGAACAAACCCCAAATCACCCACAGATTATTCTGATTTTTAAATGAGCCCAAAGAGCAGCCCAAGAGAAATGTTTTTGTAGCTGTAACTTTGTTCTTCATTCCTTTCCCCGGGAGGGACTTCTCCTTGCTGTCCCTCTGCTCTGACCAATGGGAGTGAAGAGGTTTGTCTTTGTGTCACCAATGGAATTGGTCTGTGTAGAATAGGATAAAAGGGAGACACATCCCAAAAATAAAGAAGGAATTTTCAGCCTCCTGAAATCGGAGTCTTTGTGTTGTTGTGGTGTAAAACAGTGTCAGCCATCTCCATCCTGTAGGGAAGGTAAAGTCCATTAATTCCACATCCATCCTGAAGGGAATGAGAAGTTTGTTAATGCCATCTCCATCTCCTGCATCTCCATCTCCATCCTTTACGGAAGGAGAAGTTCATTAATCCCATCTCCATCTCCATCCTGTAAGGAAGGAGGAGTTAATTAATGCCATCTTGGAAGGAGAAGTTTATTAATGCCATCTCCATCTCCATCCTGCAGGGAAGGAGAAGTCCATTAATCCCATCTGGGGAAGGAGAAGTTCATGAATGCCATCTCCATCCTGCAGGGAAGGAAGGAGAAGTCCATTAATTCCACATCCATCCTGAAGGGAATGAGGAGTTTGTTAATCCCATCTCCACCTCCACCTCCATCTCCATCTCCATCTCCATCTCCATCCTGCAGGGAAGGAGAAGCTCATTAATGTCACCTCTATCCTGTAGGGAAGGAGGGGTTAATTAATGCCATCTTGGAAGGAGGGGCTCATTAATCCCATCTCCATCTTGTGGGGAAGGAGAAGTCCATTAATGCCATCTTGGAAGGAGAAGTTAATGAATGTCATCTCCATCCTGTAGGGAATGAGAGGTTCATTAATGCCATCTCCATCCTGTAGGGAGGGAGAAGTCCATTAATTCCACATCCATCCTGAAGGGAATGAGAAATTTGTTAATCCCATCTCCATCATCTCCTTCTCCATCTCCATCTCCACCTTCATCCTTTAGGGCAGGAGAAGTTCATTAATGCCATTTCCATCCTGTAGGGCAGGAGAAGTTCATTAATGCCATCTTGGAAGGAGAAGCTCGTTAATCCCATTTCCATCTTGTAGGGAAGGAGAAGTTCATTAATGCCATCTCTATCCTGTAGAGAAGGAGGGGTTAATTAATGCCATCTTGGAAGGAGAAGTCCATTAATGCCATCTCCATCTCCATCCTGCAGGGAAGGAGAAGTCCATTAATCCCATCTGGGGAAGGAGAAGTTCATGAATGCCATCTCCATCCTGCAGGGAAGGAAGGAGAAGTCCATTAATTCCACATCCATCCTGAAGGGAATGAGAAGTTTGTTAATCCCACCTCCACCTCCACCTCCACCTCCATCTCCACCTCCATCTCCACCTCCACCTCCACCTCCATCTCCATCTCCACCTCCACCTCCATCTCCACCTCCACCTCCACCTCCACCTCCATCTCCATCTCCATCTCCATCTCCATCTCCATCTCCATCTCCATCCTGCAGGGAAGGAGAAGCTCATTAATGTCACCTCTATCCTGTAGGGAAGGAGGGGTTAATTAATGCCATCTTGGAAGGAGGGGCTCATTAATCCCATCTCCATCTTGTGGGGAAGGAGAAATTAATTAATGCCATCTTGGAAGGAGAAGTTAATGAATGTCATCTCCATCCTGTAGGGAATGAGAGGTTCATTAATGCCATCTCCATCCTGTAGGGAGGGAGAAGTCCATTAATTCCACATCCATCCTGAAGGGAATGAGAAATTTGTTAATCCCATCTCCATCATCTCCTTCTCCATCTCCATCTCCATGTCCATGCTTTAGGGAAGGAGAAGTTCATTAATGCCATTTCCATCCTGTAGGGCAGGAGAAGTTCATTAATGCCATCTTGGAAGGAGAAGCTCGTTAATCCCATTTCCATCTTGTAGGGAAGGAAAAGCTCATTAATGTCATCTCTATCCTGTAGAGAACGAGGGGTTAATTAATGCCATCTTGGAAGGAGAAGTTTATTAATGCCATCTCCATCTCCATCCTGCAGGGAAGGAAGGAGAAGTCCATTAATTCCACATCCATCCTGAAGAGAATGAGAAGTTTGTTAATCCCATCTCCACCTCCACCTCCATCTCCATCTCCATCTCCATCTCCATCTCCACCTCCATCTCCATCTCCATCTCCACCTCCACCTCCACCTCCACCTCCACCTCCATCTCCATCTCCATCTCCATCTCCATCTCCATCTCCACCTCCACCTCCACCTCCACCTCCACCTCCATCTCCATCTCCATCTCCATCTCCATCTCCATCCTGCAGGGAAGGAGAAGCTCATTAATGTCACCTCTATCCTGTAGGGAAGGAGGGGTTAATTAATGCCATCTTGGAAGGAGGGGCTCATTAATCCCATCTCCATCTTGTGGGGAAGGAGAAGTCCATTAATGCCAACTTGGAAGGAGAAGTTAATGAATGTCATCTCCATCCTGTAGGGAAGGAGAAGTTCATTAATGCCACCTCTATCCTGTAGAGAAGGAGGAGTTAATTAATTCCATCTTGGAAGGAGAGGCTCGTTAATCCCATCTCCACCCTGCAGGGAAGGAGAAGCTCATTAATGTCATCTCTATCCTGTAGAGAAGAAGGGGTTAATTAATGCCATCTTGGAAGGAGAGGCTCATTAATCCCATCTCCATCCTGTGGGGAAGGAGAAGTTCATTAATGCCATCTTGGAAGGAGAAGTTTGTTAATGCCATCTAGGAAAGGAAAAGTCCATTAATGCCATCTCCATCTCCATCCCGTGCAGAGGAGAAGTTCATTAATGCCATCTCTATCCTGTAGGGAAGTCCATTAATTCCACATCCATCCTGTAGGGAAGGAGAAGTCCATTAATCCCATCTGGGGCAGGAGAAGTTCATGAATGCCATCTCCATCCTGTAGGGAAGGAGAAGTTTATTAATTCCACATCCATCCTGTTGGCCAGGAGAAGTTCATTAATCCCATCTGGGGCAGGAGAAGTTCATTAATCCCATCTGGGGCAGGAGAAGTTAATCAATCCCATCTCCATCCTGTTCCCAGCTCCGGGTATCCGGGCAACCCCGGCACCTTTTCCCTGGATCTATTTAGAGGAACACGGATGTTCTGGACACGGGAAATGACCTTGTGCTGATAACTCTGTGTTTGCTCACCTGCCTCATCCATCCATCCACCGCCTCCTCTGCCACCCCCTGCCTGTCCCACGGTGATTAATGATTTCCCTTTTTAGCCCTCGTTAGTTCTGATAATTAAACATGAGCAGAGCTGGGCCCGGAGGCTCAAACCGGCCACGTTTGCAGCTCTTGGTTCTGCTGCTCCTTTGGGTTGTTTTTACTCCTAAATTTAAATTTATTTTTTTTTTTTCCTCTTGTGAGGGTCTGTTTTGTACCAAATGTCTGAGAGAGAGGGAAAGCTTTGGTGGAGAGGCTGGGAGAGCTGGGAATGTTCTCCTGGAGAGGAGAAGCTCCAGGGAGAGCTGAGGGGGCTCCAGGAGAGCTGGAGAGGGACTGGGGACAAGGGATGGAGGGACAGGACACAGGGAATGGTTTTGAGGGGAAAGAGGGAAGGTTGAGATGGGATTTTGGGAAGGAATTCCTGGCTGGGAGGGTGGGATGGAATTCCCAGAGAAGCCAAGTTGGAATTTTCTGCTGGAAAAGGGGATCCAGGGGTGGGAATTCTGCCCCTCTGCCCCCTCAGGTGAATCCCCACCTGCAGAGCTGCCCCAGCCCTGGAGCCCAAAATCCACAGGAGCTGCTGGAGAGATCCAGAGGAGGCCCCGGAGCTGCTCCAGGGCTGGGAGAGCTGGGAATGTTCCCCTGGAGAGGAGAAGCTCCAGGGAGAGCTGAGGGTACCTAAAGGGGCTCCAGGAGAGCTGGAGAGGGGCTGGGGACAAGGGATGGAGGGACAGGACACAGGGAGTGGCTTTGAGCTGAAAGAGGGAAGGTTTAGATGGGATTTTGGGATGGAATTCCTGGCTGGGATTTTGGGATGGAATTCCCAGAGCAGCTGTGGCTGCCCCTGGATCCCTGGGAATGTTCAAGGTTGCTTTGGACATTGGGCTTGGATCACTCTGGGATAATGGAAGGTGTCCCTGCCCATGGAATGGGGATGGGATTTAATCCCTTTCCAACCCAAACCACTCCATGATGATTCTGTGATTTTAAATCATCATTCCTTTAAACCCTTCTCCCTTTGGAAACCTCTTTTGGGCTCCAAACAGAGGAGACTCCTCCCTAAATCTCTGGCTGGGCTTGTCATGATCCAGGAGTGTTAAAACCAAAATTCCCTCAAAAAACCCTTTTTATTTGTGCAGCACAAAATCCTCCTCGTCCAGCAGCCGCAGGGAAATAAATCTGACTTTTTTTTAATTTTTTTTTTTTTTAACTCAGCACTGAAGATGCAGAGCTTTGACAGCTCTTGAATTTAAGTGGTTTTAGTGTTTCTAAGCCCCTTCTCTCCTCCCTGTGATTCCTCTGATCCCTCCCAACCCTCTGGGAGAAAATCTTGGAGCTTTTCCAGGATTCTTTGCTCCCAGTTTGAGCAGCAGCCAGGACAGCTGGATCCTGCTTTTCCCCGGAGAGCAGGAGATGATTCTGCACTTTTAAAGCTGATTCACAGCTCTGGATAAAGAGGAGTTTGTTTATCACTTCAGGGAGTGTAAAAACCCATCCCTTTATCCTGGGATTGATCCTGATCATCTTTGGAGTTCATTTGTCACTTCAGGGAGTGAATAAACTCATCCCTTTATCCTGGGGTTGATCCTGTTCATCTTTGGAGTTCATTTATCACTTCAGGGAGTGAATAAACCCATCCCTTTATCCTGGGATTGATCCTGTTCATCTTTGGAGTTTGTGTGAAGATTTCTGGAAGAGATCAGAGCTCAATCCAAGGTGGAATTGGCTCAGAGCAGAGGGAATTCCACATTTCCAGTTTTTGTGTGTCAGGTTTTTACTGTCATTTAGCACAGAGATAAACAATACTTGGAAAATCCCATTTTTTTTCCCCAAGAGTCTGTTCCCAGCAGGTGAAATAAAGGAGGAAAATCCTCTTTTAGAAGCTGGAGGAGTTTCCAGCCTTTTCTGTCCCACGTGTGGGGAAGGAAGGGGGAAAATAAAAAAAGGCCTTGGAGTTCATTTATCACTTCAAGGAGTGAATAAACTCATCCCTTTATCCTGGGGTTGATCCTGTTCATCTTTGGAGCTCATTTGTCACTTCAGGGAGTGAATAAACCCATCCCTTTATCCTGGGGTTGATCCTGTTCATCTTTGGAGTTCATTTATCACTTCAGGGGTGGTATAAACTCATCCCTTTATCCTGGGATTGATTTTTTTTTAATCTTTGGACTTTATGGGAAGATTTCTGGAAGAGATCAGTGTTTAATCGGAGCTGGAATTGGCTCAGAGCAGAGGGAATTCCACATTTCCAGTTTGTGTGTCAGGTTTTTACTGTCATTTAGCACAGAGATAAACAATACTTGGAAAATCCCATTTTTTTTCCCCAAGAGTCTGTTCCCAGCAGGTGAAATAAAGGAGGAAAATCCTCTTTTAGAAGCTGGAGGAGTTTCCAGCCTTTTCTATCCCACGTGTGGGGAAGGAAGGGGAAAAAATAAAAGGCCTTGGAGTTCATTTATCACTTCAAGGAGTGAATAAACTCATCCCTTTATCCTGGGGTTGATCCTGTTCATCTTTGGAGTTCATTTATCACTTCAGGGAGTGTTTAAACTCATCTCTTTATCCTGGGATTGATCCTGTTCATTTTTGGACTTTATGTGAAGATTTCTGGAAGAGATCAGTGTTTAATCGGAGCTGGAATTGGCTCAGAGCAGAGGGAATTCCACATTTCCAGTTTCTGTGTCAGGTTTTTACTGTCATTTATCACAGAGCCAAAAAATCCTTGGAAAATCTCATTTTTTTTTTCCCCAGAGTCTGTTCCCAGCAGGTGAAATAAAGGAGGAAAATCCTCTTTTAGAAGCTGGAGGAGTTTCCAGCCTTTTCTGTCCCACGTGTGGGGAAGGAAGGGGATAAAAAAGACCTTGGAGTTCATTTATCACTTCAGGGAGTGGATAAACTCATCCCTTTATCCTGGGGTTGATCCTGTTAATTTTTGGAGTTCATTTATCACTTCAGGGAGTGAATAAACTCATCTCTTTATCCTGAGATTGATCTTTTTTATCTTTGGGGTTTGTGTGAAGATTTCTGGAAGAGATCAGAGCTCAATCCAAGGTGGAATTGGCTCAGAGCAGAGGGAATTCCACATTTCCAGTTTGTGTGTCAGGTTTTTACTGTCATTTAGCACAGAGATAAACAATACTTGGAAAATCCCATTTTTTTTCCCCAAGAGTCTGTTCCCAGCAGGTGAAATAAAGGAGGAAAATCCTCTTTTGGAAGCTGGAGGAGTTTCCAGCCTTTTCTATTCCACGTGTGGGGAAGGAAGAGAAAAAAAAAATACCTTGGAGAAGAGGATGGATCCCTTTAAAATGTGATTTTTCCCCTTTAACCACCTCATTCCTGACAATCCTTGGCTGCAGCCAGATGAGAAATCAGGAGAACAGGGAGAGAAACGGGTGGAATTTGCCTTCCTGGGATTCCACACAGCTCATTAACTCTCTCTAATTAGCAGAGATAGGAGTGAAGGCATCGTTTTAATGAGGTCAAAGGGGCTCAGGGGGGGATTTTCCACCTTATCTGGCACGGAATCTTATCCAGGTTGATTTTAGCAAAGATCAGGAATTAGGGAACGTAATGGGATTATCCTGTCTAGACTGAACATGTCAGAGACCGGGGAAATTGTCCGGGACCAGGGAGGGGAGGAGGGATCGGGATAAACAGGATTCAAAATTCCCTTTTCCAAAGTCACTGCTGGGATTTGGGGATTTGGGGCAAAAATATCTCCTGGGACAACTCAGAGTCTGATCCTGACCTTGGAGTCTGGATGCAGTGAGGAAAAATTCTCATTTCATGCCTCAACCTCTGTTTGGGGGTTTTATGGGAGTTGATTCCCTGTTTTCATTCATGTGTTGTGCCAGAATTGTTCTCCTGGTTTTTCTGGCACCATGAGTTAAAACAGGGTCTGATTGTAGGATTTGGTTTCTTTCCCTATCGCTCCTCACATCCTACACCCTGGAGTAACAGTCCCTTGGTGTAACATTCCCTGGGAGTAACATTCCCTGTGTGTAAGAGTCCCTTGGGGTAACATTCCCTTGGTGTAACGTTCCCTTGGTTGGGGTAATATTCCCTTGGGGTAACAGTCCCTTGGAGTAACATTCTCTGGGAGTAATGTTCCCTTGGAGAAACATCCCCTTGGGGTAACACTCCTTTGGAGTAACATTCCCCAGGGAGTAACATTTCCTTGGGGTAACATTCCCTGTGTATAACAGTCCCTTGGAGTAACATTCCCTTGGAACAACACTCCTTTGGAGTAACATTCCCTGTGTGTAAGAATCCCTTGGAGTAACATTCCCTTGGTTTAACGTTCCCTTGGTGTAACATTCCTTTGGAGTAATGTTCTCTTGGAATAGTGTTACCTTGGAGTAACATTCCCTTGGGGTAACATTCCCTTGGTATAACAGCCCCTTGGAGCAACAGTCCCTTGGTGTGGCATTCTCTTGGAGCAACATCCCCTTGAGGTAACATTCCCTTGGGGTAACATTCCCTGGGACTAACATATCTTTGGAGTAACATGCCCTTGGAGTAATGTTCCTTTGGAGTAACATTCTCTTGGGTAGGATTATATACCCTTGGGGTAACAGTCCCTTGGAGTAACATTCTCTGGGAGTAATATTGTGTTGGGGTAACATCCCCTTGGGGTAACATTCTCTTGGGGTAACATTCCCTGGGAGTAACATTCCCTTGGGGTAACATTCCCTGAGAGTAACATTCCCATGGTGCAACATTCCCTAGGAGTAACATTCCCTTGGGGTAATATTCCCTGGGGGTAACATTCCCTGGTGTAACATTCCCTTGGAGTAACATTTCCCTTTGGATAACATTTCCTTGGAGTAACATTCCTGTGGTGTAACAGTCCCTAGGAGTAATATTCCCTTGGGGCAACAGTCCCTTGGGGCAACATTCCCCAGGGAGTAACATTCCCCAGGGAGTAGCATTCCCTTGGGATAACATTCCCTGGGACTAACATATCTTTGGAGTAACATGCCCTTGGAGTAACATCCCCTTGGTGTAACATTCTCTTGATTGGGGTAATAGTCCCTTGGGGTAACAGTCCCTTGGAGTAACATTCTCTTGGGGTAACATTCCCTTGGAGTAACATCCCCTTGGGGTAACATTCCCTTGGGGTAACATTCCCTGGGGGTAACAGTTCCTTGGAGTAATATTTCCCTGGTGTACCATTCCCTTGGAGTAACAATCCCTTTGGATAACATTCCCTCAGAACAACATTCCCATGGTGTAATATTCCCTTGGGGTAACATTTCTGTGGTGTAACATTCCCTTGGGGTAACATTCCCTTGGAGTAATATTCCTTTGGAGCAACATTTCCTTAGAGTAACATTCCTTTGGTGTATCATTCCCTTGGGGTAACATTCCCATGGTGTAATTCCAGTGCTGTCACAGCTCTGGGATAATCAAACTCCAGGTGAGCCTTTCCCCATGGATTAGATGGGAATTAATTTGGAATTTTAAGGGAACTCTCTGACCACCAAGATCCCCTCGAGAGTTCCACACATGATCTCATCCCCAAACCTGGAATTCTCTTATCTAATTACCAAAACACTTGGAATTTTCCATCCTGTCCCTCTTATCACAACTTCTTCTTTTCCAACTCCTTTTTTTCCATTAGATTTTTCCAGAATTAGATTTTTCCACAATTAGTGTAGGAATTCAGTTCCTTAAGTCTCCCTGCAAACCTGGCCCTAAAATTCCATAGGGAATTGTTAGAGCCCCGGGAGTTGTTCCTTAAATGTCCCTGCAAACCTGGTCCTAAAATTCCATAGAAAACAGGGAATTCTCAGAGCTCCAGCTGCTTGTCCTTAAATCTCTCTGCAAACTGGATATAAAAACAAGAAAAATGAGATTTTCCCCTCTTTTTTTCTGTAACAGATCAAACTCGAGCCTGCCCTCAGAGCAAGGAGTCAAACCCACATTCCTGTTTCCTAAATCTGACCCTTTTTACGGAGAAAATTCCCCCTTTTCCAGCTGATCCCGAGTTCCCAGCTGAACCAACCTCTCCCTCTTGTACATCTGCACGGAGGGAAATGACAAAATATTCCCATTTCTCCCAAATGTCAACTTTAAAAAAAAAAAAAAAACAACCACCCAAAAATAGGAAACAGCTGCCCCCGGGGCGGGCTGGGAGATGTAAATTTAATTTTTTGGAGCTGTCTCCACATCCCTCAGTGCCACTTCCATGGTCCTGCTTTTTTTCTGGAGAACACCTGGGAGCTGCTGGCAAGAGGCTGATGAGGTGGGTGGGTGAATTCCAGTTGAAAACAAGCCATGAAAATCCCAGGAAAAAAAAAAAAATAAGGTGTAAACATGGAAGGAGAAACTCCCTGGAGCTGAATCAGATCCTGCCAAATTTATTCCTCTTCGTGTTCGCCCCGTGGAAGGTCTGAGCCGTTATCTTTGGGAATTGGAGGAGCTCCAAAACTTCTCCTGCAGTTCCATTATCTCTCTCCAAAACTTCTCCTGCAGTTCCATCTTCCCTCTCCAAAACAGGAAGAGCAGGTCAGGGCTGGAGAAATCCAAGTGTTCCCCTAAAAGAGACTCCCACTTTCCTTCTTGTTGTGTCCCGCCCTCGGTTTGTTTTCTTTCCATTCCTTCCCTTTCCCATGACACGTTTCCTCAGGGATCAGTGGAAAGAAACTCGAGTTCAGCTCGGCTTTTTTGAGGTTCTCATTCCCAAGAATTCAGAGTTGGATGAATTTTTCAAGGATTAATGCCTTGGATCAAAATTGATTATTTGAAATATTGAATATTTGAATATTGAATATTGAAATTTTGGATATTTGAAAATTGCCGTTATCTTTGGGAATAGGAGGAGCTCCAAGAAACTTCTCCTGCAATTCCATCTTTCCTCTCCGAAACAGGAAGAGCAGGTCAGGGCTGGAGAAATCCAAGTGTTCCCCTAAAAGAGACTCCCACTTTCCTTCCTGTTGTGTTCCGCCCTCGGTTTGTTTTCTTTCCATTCCTTCCCTTTCCCATGACACGTTTCCTCAGGGATCAGTGGAGAGAAACTCGAGTTCAGCTCGGCTTCTCTGGGGTTCTCATTCCCAAGAATTCAGAGTTGGATGAATTTTTCAAGGATGAATGCCTGGGATCAAAATTGATTATTTGAAATATTGAATATTGGAAAACTGAATATTGAAATATTGCATATTTGAAAATTGCCGGTAAATTTGGGAACTGGAGGAGCTCCAAAAAACTTCTCCTGCAGTTCCATCTTTCCTCTCCAAAACAGGAAGAGCAGGTCAGGGCTGGAGAAATCCAAGTGTTCCCCTAAAAGAGACTCCCACTTTCCTTCCTGTCGTGTCCCGCCCTCGGTTTGTTTTCTTTCCATTCCTTCCCTTTCCCATGACACGTTTCCTCAGGGATCAGTGGAAAGAAACTCGAGTTCAGCTCGGCTTCTCTGGGGTTCTCATTCCCAAGAATTCAGAGTTGGATGAATTTTTCAAGGATTAATGCCTTGGATCAAAATTGATTATTTGAAATATTGAATATTGGAAAACTGAATATTGAAATATTGAAATTTTGGATATTTGAAAATTGCCATTATCTTTGGGAACAGGATGAGCTCCAAAAACCTCCTCCTGCGGTTCCATCTTCCCATTTCCAAAATTTCTCCTGCAGTTCCATCTTCCCTCTCCAAAACAGGAAGAGCAGGTCAGGGCTGGAGAAATCCAAGTGTTCCCCTAAAAGAGACTCCCACTTTCCTTCCTGTTGTGTCCCACCCTCGGTTTGTTTTCTTTCCATTCCTTCCCTTTCCCATGACACGTTTCCTCAGGGATCAGTGGAAAGAAACTCGAGTTCAGCTCGGCTTCTCTGGGGTTCTCATTCCCAAGAATTCAGAGTTGGATGAATTTTTCAAGGATTAATGCCTGGGATCAAAATTGAGGATCCTGATAAAGCATCCAAGGCCAGGTTGGGTGGGAATTTGAGCAACCTGGGATCATGGAAGTTGTCCCTGCCCATGGCAGGGAGGGGGAATGAGATGAGATTTAAGGTCCCTTCTGACCCAAACCATTCTGGGATTTTGGGATTCCAGGACTTCACACCGGCCCTAAAATTTCTTGGGGAAATTCTTGACCCACCCTAAAATTTATTGAGGAATTTTTCTCCCTGGAATTGTTTGGTTTCAATCCTACCGATTGGATTTCAAAGAAGGAAGTGGCATGGAATGGTATTAAAGACGTAAAAACTTTTAAGGAAAAGAAAAATAGGGGCAGAAATGAAATATCAATAGGATTTGAGATACAGAAACAGAGGAGGGGTGGCCAAATTATGGAATCCCAGAATTCCAGAATGGTTTGGATTGGAAGGGACCCGACAGTTGAATAATTTTACTCCCTGTAATTTTACATCTCCCACTGTCCCAGGGTGATCCCAGTGTCCAACCTGGCCTTGGACATTCCAGGGATCCAGGGACAGCCACAAATCTCTGGGAATTCCATCCCAGTCAGGAATTCCTTCCCAAAATCCCGTCTAAATCTATCACCCTTTATCTTAGTCCTTATTTTTCCCTCCTCAAGAAACAAACAAAAAAAAAGGAATAAGGAAAAAGAGATGTTTATAATTCTGGTTTAATCCAGACCAGAGTTTGTGCACTCGGTGATTTTAATAAAATTCAGTATTTCAGCAATTTTCAGGTTTTATTCCTGCTGGGGGGTGAAGGATGGTGCTGGTTAATCCATCCTCACCCAAACCATAAAAGGGTTTGGGGCTGGAAAAAAGAGAAAACAATGGAGTTCTCACCAGGAACCAGAAATCCCACCAGGAATCCTGTGAGGGATAACCCTGGAGATTTATTTATTCCCTCAACCCACACTCCTTTCTGAAAGAGCATCAGAAAACCAGGAAATCTCATAATATCTAAAATAAATCGAGACATTTATTTTCCTAAATTGCCAAAAATCGAGGGATAAGGAAAAGTTTTTAAAGGAACTCCGAAAAACCTCACCCGGAGAGCAGAATTCTCATGAAAGTTTTGTAGGAAAATCCCCGAGAAAATATCCAGGTATCGAGGAATTCCAAGTGAGGCAATAAATTCCTGGGAGGTGAGGAAGTTTGAGCCATTTTCACCTGCAGGGTCGTCTTAAATTCCCATCCCAAAGGTGGAATTGGATCCCTTTGCCTCTCTCAGGTCCTCAGGTTTCACCTGGTCACCCTTTTAACAAGCCCAAGGAGTTCTGCTGCAATGCAGGATTTCAGTCCTCAGAAAACAAAGCTGCATTTAAAGTGAGGGACAGGGAAATTCAGGCTCTGGAGGTGAATTTTTAGGGAATATGTAGGTGAATTTATTTTAATTGTTATAATTATTTTGGTAGGTAAAATGGGGCTCCTGAACCAGGAAAATTCAAACTGTACCTGGATCAGGAAAATTCAAACTGCACCTGGATCAGGAAAATTCAGGGCCCATTTAAAGGGAAGGACAGAAAACTGCAAGGAACACATAGGTGAATTATTTAATAATTTTTATATGAATTATTTCATGTTTCATTAATTATTATAATTATTTTGGCGGGTAAAATAGGGCTCCTGAACCAGGGAACTTCACCTGTGCCTGGATCAGGAAAATTCAGGGCACATTTAAAGGGAGGGATAAGAAACTTCAGGCTCTGCAGGGAACCTGTAGGTGAATTATTTTGTAATTATGTTGATTATGATAATTATTTTAGCAGGTAAAATAGGGGTCCTGGGCGAGGAAACTTCACCTGTACCTGGATCAGGAAAATTCAAACTGCACCTGGATCAGGAAAATTCAGGGCACATTTAAAGGGAAGGACAGAAAACTGCAGGGAACCCGTAGGTGAATTATTTCATAATTATGTTAATTATTACAATTATTTTGGTGGGAAAAATGGGGCTCCTGAACCAGGAAACTTCACCTGTACCTGGATTAGGAAAATTCAAACTGGACCTGGATCAGGAAAATTCAGGGCACATTTAAAGGGAGGGATGGGAAACTGCAGGGAACCCGTAGGTGAATTATTTCATAATTATGTTAATTATTCTAATTATTTCGGCAGGTAAAATAGGGCTCCTGCACCAGGAAAATTCAAACTGTACCTGGATCAGGAAAATTCAAATTGTACCTGGATCAGGGAAATTCAAACTGGACCTGGATCAGGAAAATTCAAATTGTACCTGGATCATGAACCTTCAAACTGGACCTGGATCAGGAAAATTCAGGCCACATTTAAAGTGAGGAATGGGAAACTGCAGGGAACTCATAGGTGAATTATTTCATAATTATGTTAATTATTATAATGATTTTGGCAGGTAAAATAGGGCTCCTGCACCAGGAAAATTCAAACTGGACCTGGATCAGGAAAATTCAATCTGTACCTGGATCAGGAAAATTCAGGGCACATTTAAAGGGAAGGACAGAAAACTGCAGGGAACCTGTAGGTGAATTGTTTCATAATTTTTATATGAATTATTTCATGTTTCATTAATTATTATAATTATTTTGGCGGGTAAAATAGGGCTCCTGCACCAGGGAACTTCACCTGTACCTGGATCAGGATAATTCAGGGCACATTTAAAGGGAGGGATAAGAAACTTCAGGCTCTGCAGGGAACCTGTAGGTGAATTATTTTGTAATTATGTTGATTATGATAATTATTTTGGCAGGTAAAATAGGGGTCCTGGGCGAGGAAACTTCACCTGTACCTGGATCAGGAAAATTCAAACTGTGCCTGGATCAGGAAAATTCAGGCCATATTTAAAGAGAAGGACAGAAAACTGCAGGGAACTCGTAGGTGAATTATTTCATAATTATGTTAATTATTATAATTATTTCGGCAGGTAAAATAGGGCTCCTGAACCAGGAAACTTCACCTGTACCTGGATTAGGAAACTTCACCTGTACCTGGGTCAGGAAAATCCAGGCCACATTTAAAGGGAGGGACGTGAAACTTCAGGCTTTACAGAGAACCATCCTTCATCCTAAAACCATTCCAGAGATCTGTGTCACGGTATAACCACACGGTGCAGAACATTTTCTCTGATTCCAGAGGTAAAAAAGGAGGAAAATTTTTAATTTGTAGAGAAAAAAGGTCAAAATGTAACTCCAAGGTTCACCAAGTGTTGTAAGAGATGGAGTGAGGTGTTGGAATTGGAAGGTGATTCTATGAAAATGCAGAAAAGGGCAATCCAGGTCTCCTTCTGACCTCCACTTTGGTTCCAGCTGCACTTTCTTGATATTCCTGAATTTTTCTGTCCTTTTTGCAAAGTCTGAGCACATCTTGGATTTTCTGGATTGAAGCGTTTCCTCCTGTGCCATGGAGCCTTTCCCTGGACCCTCCAGAAATCCTTTTAAAAATAAATATTATTTAATATTAATGTCTCTCATTGTTCTCCCCATCATTACTTACTAATTATTCACCAGGGGAGGTCAAGATTGGATATCAGGAAAAAAATTCCAGGGGGAAAGGGATGTCAAGCTTTGAATGGGGCTGCCCGGGGAAGTGGTGGTGTCACCATCTTTGGGAATGAAAAAAGATTTGTGGATGTGGCACCTGAGGACATGGGGGTGGTGCTGTTGGAGGGTTGGCCTTGATGATCTTAAATACAGAATTAAACTTGGAATCAAGGAGTTGTTAAAGTTGGAAAAGATCTCCAGGATCATCAAGGCCAACCCTCAACTGGCGCCTCCATTATTCACTAAATTCCAAACTCAAGAGCCACATCTGCTTTTTTTTGGTCAATTCCAGGGTTGGGGACTCCAATCCTTCCCTGTGCAACCTCTTCCAAGGCTTGAGCACCTTTTCCATGAGGAATTTTTCCCCGATATCCAATCTAAGCTTCTCCTGGATGACGTTACAGTCTGAGCCGTACAAGATTCTGTAACTTGAGGCCTCCAGTGGTTGTGGCACCTGAGGACATGGGGGTGGTGCTGGTTAAGGTTTGGCCTGGATGATCTTCAGCATAGAAATAAACTTGGAATCAAGGAGTTGTTAAGGTTGGAAAAGCTCCTCAAGATCATCAAGGCCAACTCTCAACTGGCGCCTCCATTATTCTCTGTCCTCAAGAGCCACAACCACACATTTTTTCTATCAGTTCCAGGATTGGGGACTCCAATCCTTCCCTTTGCAACCTCTTCCAAGGCTTGAGCCCCTATTCCATGAGGAATTTTTCCCCAATATCCAGTCTAAACTTCTTTTGGATGACGTTGCAATTTGAGGCCTCCAGTGGATGTGGCACCTGAGGACGTGGGGGTGGTGCTGGTTGAGGGTTGGCCTTGATGATCTTAAATACAGAAATAAACTTGGGATCAAGGAGTTGTTAAGGTTGGAAAAGATCTCCAAGATCATCAAGGCCAACGCTCAACTGGCATCCCCATTATTCACTGAATTCCATCCTCAGGACCCACATTGACTTTTTTTTGGTCAATTCCAGGGATGAGGACTCCAATCCTTCCCTGTGCAACCTCTTCCAAGGCTTGAGCACCTTTTCCATGAGGAAAATTTCTATGGGGAAATTCCTTTTCCATGAGGAATTTTTCCCTGATTTCCAATCTAAGCTTCTCCTGGACAACATCACAATTTACAAGATGCCATAACTCGAGGCCGACGCGAAAACACGCCACAAAATTTAACAAACTCATGTGAAAAATCTTAGATTTAAAATCCCACACTTCCAAGAAAGGAAATAAAAAACCTCCATAAAATCCCCGCAGCTCGATGCGAACTAAATTCCCATAATATTCTGCCTAAAGACAATTTCTTCTTCCTCCCACTAGATGGGAGCAAACATTAATTTATGGGACGGTGCCAGCTCCGGGATATTGGAATTCTGGTGCCAACGTGTGTGGTCTTGTGGCTTGGAGTTCCCTTTTTTTAGTGCCGTTTAATGAGGGAAATGTAGAATTTGGAGCAAAGAGGGTTCTCGGACATCGTAAAAATTTGGGGATTGGCTGAGGGCCAAAGGATCTCTTCAAAAATTCCCCCAAAAAAAGAAAAATAAAAAAGGCAAGGAGTGGAAATCCTGGAGTGTGTTTGCCTCCAGAGCAAATCAAATATTCCCCTTTTGCTCATGGAAGTGGTTTTTTATTTTTAAGCCTTGACGAAGCATCTGCGGGGAAAAATATTTGGGATTTGTGTCTCGCCGTGTTCGTTCCCTGCCTTCACCTTCCGACCAGCAGGACAAGAATAAAATCGTGTGTCATGGAAAGCTGAGCTGGGGAGGTTTAAATAATTCCTAGAGATTTGTTTGGTGCAGGGATCAGCTTTCCAAGAATTGTCCGTTAAGAGAAAGGAATTTTCTCTTTCTCAGAGATTTGGATATTCCTAATCGCCGTTTTTAAGGAATTGTTGATAAATAAAAATGTCAACGTAGCAACTCCTGCGTATCCAGAAAAAAAAAATTGTGATTTTTCACAATTGTGATTGTGAGAAAAATCACTGAAAAATTGTGATTTTTCAGTGGGACGTGAATCTTGTGATATTTGCACAGAAGTTTCTTCCCTTCCCACTGTGGGGAGGGATTGAAGGGCAGAGGGAGCTCAAATCTTGGGATATTTTCCTGGAATTCATCATCCCAGCCAGCCCAGCCCCTTTAGTGAAGGGGATTCCTGGTGAATCCTCAAGGTTTGGCTCTGCAAATGAACATTTTTAGGTCTCTTTCCCTCATTTTTGGGAGTGCACAGCGAGTTACGACTCTTCCAGCCTTGGATTTTCCTTCAGGAGTGCTGGGAAAATCCCTCTGGAATGTTTGTGTTCTCCTGCCAGTTATAAGGCGGCCTAGAAAGGATTAAATTTAGATATAGATGATAAAATATGTAAATTTAGGGGATATTTGTGGCTCAGATCTTCAGTTTTAGGGAGGGAGGGAGGGAGGGAGGGAGGGAGGGAGGAAGGAAGGAAGGAAGGAAGGAAGGAAGGAAGGAAGGAAGGAAGGAAGGAAGGAAGGAAAAGGTGTTTTTCTGACAGTATTTTCCATCTCTCAGAACTGGAAATATAAAAGATTGTCTTGGAGGGAATCATCACTTCGTGATCCATGTTTTCCAGGTGGTGGCACCTGGCAGGATGGAAAAACATCGAGGAATATCACTACAGGCAATTTAATCCTGTCAAGAACTTTATAAATAAAACTTTGTCATCCTGGTTTGTGTTTTTTTTTGCACTGGAGCTCCTTGTGGATTGTAAACACTCAATATTCCCAATATCCAGCAGGGAATCCTAGAATGGTTTGGGTTGGAAGAGACCTTAAGGATCATCCAACACCTTCCACTGTTCCAGCCTGGCCTGAAAAGATTTTCATCAAATGCTGATCCAGCCCCATCATTCTTCCCCCTCGTCCCCATCATTTCCATCAAATACTGATTTTCATCAAAAGATTTTCATCAAATACTGATTTTCATCAAAACATTTTCATCAAATGCTGATCATTTTCTCCCCTCATCCTCATGTCAGCCCCAAAAACATCCTAAAATTCAGGGAGTGGAAAAAAGAATATTATTAACATTTAAATAATAGTAAGAAATATGGTTTCCTCTTGTTTCCTGATATTTATATTTTCTGTGTTGGCAAAATCTTGTGAGCGAATATAAATGAAACCCCACCATCCTGGTTTGTGTTTTTTTTTTTGCACTGGAGCTCCCTGTGGATTGTAAACACTCAACATTCCCAATATCCAGCAGGAATTCCCAGTCCTGGAATGGTTTGGGTTGGAAGAGACCTTAAGGATCATCCAACACCTTCCACTGTTCCAGCCTGGCCTGGAAAGATTTTCATCAAATGCTGATCCAGCCCCATCATTCTTCCCCCTCGTCCCCATCATTTCCATCAAATACTGATTTTCATCAAAAGATTTTCATCAAATGCTGATCCAGCCCCATCATTCTCATCCCCATCCAAATCCCACACTGGTCCAGCCCCAAATACATCCTAAAATTCAGAGAGTGGAAAAAGGAATATTATTAACATTTAAATAATAATAATAAATATTATTTTCTCTTCTTTCCTGATATCTAAATCCTCTCTGCTGGTAAAATCTTGTGAGTGACGCTGAACTCCAGCTGAGTCATCCTCCAATTAAAAAAAAAAAAAAAATCCCCAAGAAAAACCCCAATCCCAGATTTTTCTTATTTTAATGAGGAGAGCAAAGCAAAAGGGCACCAAACGTAAACCGTGGGAGTAAAAACCACTTTGTTTTAATTAAAAGCGGCTTCGCCCAGGACGTGGAAGCGACAGCAGAGGATGATCATCATTCCTGAGGGAAGAGCTGCCAGGAGCACTGGGAGGGAGATTTAATTCCTCATGGAGAAAACCAATGTTAATTAGAGCTAATGAGCTTTGACTGGGGTCGCTAAACCAGCGGTCCCTGACTGGAGAATTGAGATTGGAGAAGGTCCCTCCTCCAGAATTAACCTTGTCACCAGCCCTGACAGAGGCCAGAGCGGCTCTGGGGACTCTCAGGAGGTGATGGGGTCTCCAAACTGCTCCTTTAATTAGCCCTGGGATAACTCCAGGGAATTTCCTGCTGCTGTTCCCGGGGGGAACGGGGCAAAGGCCTCTGGGGCGGCCCTGAAAGGACCAGGGGGAGGTTTAGGGAAAGAGCTGAGCCCCAGGATGGCCTCGGGATGGGGGAAAGGAGACCCAAAATGGGCTGTACCAGTGGTCAGTCCCAAATGGGAGAGGGGTGGGAAAAGGGTTGGGGAAGAGATGCCAAAAGTGAGGAAATGGAGCCCAAAATGGGCTGTGCCCGTGGTCATTCCCAAATGGGAGTGGGGGTGGGAAAAGGGCTGGGGAAACAATGCCAAGAGTAGGGAAGGGAGCCCAAAAAGAGCTGTGCTTGTGGTCAATCCCAAATGGGAGTGGAGTGGGAAAAGGGATGAGGAAGCAATGCCAGGAGTGAGGAAATGGAGCCCAAATGAGCTGTGCCCATGGTCAATCCCAAATGGGAAATGGGAGGTGGGAAAAAGGATGGAGAAGAAATACCAGGATGGTGGTCAGGAGTCCCAAAAAGAGCTGTGCCCGTGGTCAATCCCAAATGGGAGTGGGAAAAGGGATAGGGAAGAAATTCCAGGAGTGAGGAAATGGAACCCAGAAAGAGCTGTGCCCATGGCCAATCCCAGATGGGAGAGGAGGTGGGAAAAGGGTCGGGGAAGAAATGCCAGAAGAGAGGAAATGGAGCCCAAAATGAGCTGTGCCCGTGATCAATCCCAATTGGGACAGGAGGTGGGAAAAGGGATGGAGAAGAAATTCCAGGACGGAGGTCAGGAGCCTGGAAGTGCTGTGCCTGTGGTCAATCCCAAATGGGAGAGGGGGTGGGAAGCAATTCTGAGGAGTGAGGAAATTGAACCCGGAAATTGAACCCAAATATTGACCCCATGGTCAATCCCAAATGGGAGTGGGAAAAGGGATGGGGAAGCAATGCCAGGAGTGAGGAAATGGAGCCCAAAATGAGCTGTGCCTGTGGTCAGTCCCACAAGGGAGTTGGAAAAGGAACATGGAAGAAATGCCAGGAGAGAGGAAAAGGAACCCAGAAAGAGCTGTGACCGTGGTCAATCCCAAATGGGAGTGAGGTGGGAAAAGGGACAGGGAAGCAATTCCAGGAGTGGGGAAATGGAGCCCAAATGAGCTGTGACCGTGGTCAATCCCAAATGGGAGAGGGGCTGGGAAAAGGGCTGGGGAAGAAATGCCAGAAGAGAGGAAATGGAGCCCAAAATTAGCTGTGCCCATGATCAATCCCAAATGGGAGTGGGAAAAGGGCTGGGGAAGCAATGCCAGGAGTGGGGAAATGGAGCCCAAAATGAGCTGTGCCCGTGATCAATCCCAAATGGGAGTGGGGTGGGAAAAGGGATGGGGAAGAAATGCCAGAAGAGAGGAAATGGAGCCCAAAATGAGCTGTGCCCGTGGTCAGTCCCATATGGGAGTGGGAAAAGGGCTGGGGAAGCAATGCCAGGAGTGACGAAATGGAGCTCAAAATGAGCTGTGCCCGTGGTTATTCCCGAGTGGGAGTGGGAAAAAGGATGGGGACGAGATTCCCAGAGTGAGGAAATGGAGCCCAAACTTTGAGGGAATTTTTACGGCCCCTCCCAGCACAAACCATTCCGTGATTCCATGAATGAATTCCATGAATGAATTCCGTGGATTGGTGATGCAGATCCCACATTTTTTCCGTCATCCCTTCCCAGGAATTCCCAGCCGCACCATGGAATACCCAGACCTCCCTCAACGCTTCCAAAGGGGAAAAACTTCTTGGTGGGGTTTGGAAAATTCAGGCTGGAAACTGCAGGGAACATGTAGGTGAATTATTTCATAATTATGTTAATTATTATAATTATTTCAGCAGGTAAAAAAGGGCTCCCAAACCAGGAAACTTCACCTGTACCTGGATCAGGAAAATTCACGGCCACATTTAAAGGGAAGGACAGGAACCTTCAGACAGGAAACTTCAGGGAACCTGTAGGTGAAACCTGTAGGTTTTCCTGCTCTTGGCATGGAATTCAAATCCCAAATTCCCACCTGTGAAGCCTGAACTTGGAATATCCACCTTGGAAGCTCTTGCTCCTGAAGTGAAGGAATTTTTTTTATTCCCAGCTGTTTTTTCATGGAGCAACCCAAAATTCCCTTAACTCTTTTTTTGTTCCTTCTTCCCAAAAAACCAACTGATACCCCCAAACCCTTTAGGATTGGTTGTGCTCCCATTGACAAACCCAGAATTCCCTTTTCCAGTTTATCCCAGCAACTTCCATCGTTCCCAACTGGTTTCGAGCTCCAAGTGTTGTAAGGAAAAAAATTAATTTGCTTATCCAGGGAGTCCTGGAGGATCCAGGGACAATCCCTTCAATATTCCATAAAATTCCAGGTGTTTTGTCTCTGGAATCATCACAGAGTCTCAAGTTTTCCAGGTTTTTGGGGTGTCCGAGATCAGTGAGTGGAGAACGAGGGGGTTTCACTGAATCCAGGAATGACTCCAAGGGAGGAAGGGTTGGGAAATCTTCAGAACATCCAAAAAAACCTCTCCACACTTCAAATTGTCGGGAATCATGGAATGGTTTGGGTTGGAAAAGAGCTCCAAGGTCATCGAGTCCAAATGTTCCCTCACCACAAAACCGTGTCCCCAAATGTCACATCCCCAGTAACTGATACCCCAAACCCCTTTAGGATTGGTTGTGCTCCCATTGACAAACCCAGAATTCCCTCTCCCAGTTTATCCCAGCAGCTTCCGTCGTTCCCAACTGGTTTCGAGCTCCAAGCGTTTTAAGGAAACAAATTAATTTGCTTATCCAGGGAATCCTGGAGGATCCAGGGACAATCCCTTCAATATTCCATAAAATTCCAGGTGTTTTCTCTCTGGAATCATCACAGAGTCTCAAGTTTTCCAGGTTTTTGGGGTGTCCGATATCAGTGAGTGGAGAACGAGGGGGTTTCACTGAAATCCAGGAATGACTCCGAGGGAGGAAGGGTTGGGAGATCTTCAGAACATCCAAAAAAACCTCTCCACACTTCAAATTGTCGGGAATCATGGAATGATTCATGTTGGAAAAGAGCTCCGAGGTCGTCGAGCCCAACCGTTCCCTCAGCACAAAACCGTGTCCCCAAATGTCACATCCCCAGTAACTGATACCCCAAACCCCTTTAGGATTTGTTGTGGTCCCATTGACAAACCCAGAATTCCCTCTCCCAGTTTATCCCAGCAGCTTCCGTCGTTCCCAACTGGTTTCCAGCTCCAAGTGTTGTAAGGAAACAAATTAATTTGCTTATCCAGGGAATCCTGGAGGATCCAGGGACAATCCCCTCCATATTCCATAAAATTCCCCATTGACAAACCCAGAATTCCCTCTCCCAGTTTATCCCGACAGTTTCCATCGTTCCCAACTTGTTTCAAGCTCCAAGTGTTGTAAGGAAACAAATTAATTTGCTTATCCAGGGGATCCTGGAGGATCCAGGGACAATCCCTTCAATATTCCATAAAATTCCAGGTGTTTTCTCTCTGGAATCATCACAGAGTCTCAAGTTTTCCAGGTTTTTGGGGTGTCCGAGATCAGTGAGTGGAGAACGAGGGGGTTTCACTGAAATCCAGGAATGACTCCGAGGGAGGAAGGGTTGGGAGATCTTCAGAACATCCAAAAAAACCTCTCCACACTTCAAATTGTCGGGAATCATGGAATGATTCATGTTGGAAAAGAGCTCCGAGGTCGTCGAGCCCAACCGTTCCCTCACCACAAAACCGTGTCCCCAAGTGTCACATCCCCAGTAACTGATACCCCAAAGCCCTTTAGGATTGGTTGTGCTCCCATTGACAAACCCAGAATTCCCTTTTCCAGTTTATCCCGACAGTTTCCATCGTTCCCAACTGGTTTCGAGCTCCAAGTGTTGTAAGGAAACAAATTAATTTGCTTATCCAGGGAGTCTGGAGGATCCAGGGACAATCCCTTCAATATTCCATAAAATTCCCCGTTGACAAACCCAGAATTCCCTCTCCCAGTTTATCCCGGCAGCTTCCGTCATTCCCAAGTGGTTTCGAGCTCCAAGAGTTGTAAGGAAACAAATTAATTTGCTTATCCAGGGAATCCTGGAGGATCCAGGGACAATCCCTTCAATATTCCATAAAATTCCAGGTGTTTTGTCTTCGTAATCATCACAGAGTTTCAAGTTTTCCAGGTTTTTGGGGTGTCCGAGATCAGCGAGTGGAGAACGAGGGGGTTTCACTGAAATCCAGGAATGACGCCGAGGGAGGAAGGGTTGGGAAATCTTCAGAACATCCAAAAAAACCTCTCCACACTTCAAATTGTTGGGAATCATGGAATGATTTAGGTTGGAAAAAAGCTCCGAGGTCGTCGAGCCCAACCGTTCCCTCACCACAAAACCGTGTCCCCAAATGTCGCATCCACATTTTTTTTGACTATTTATAGATTTTTAAATATTCAAAAATATTTGAATTTTTTTATTATTTTTTGAAATTTTTTGATTTTTTTTTGAATTTTTAAAATATTTTTTGAATATTTTTTGAATATTTTTTTGAATATTTTTTGATTATTTTTCGAATATTTTCAGGTTGTGATTTCCGGGCGATCCCAGCACTTCCCCATTCCAATGCCTGACCACGTTTTCCATGAAAATTTTCTCAAATATCCAACCGAAACCTCCCCTGGCACAACCTGAGGCAGTTCCTCCTCTCCCCTTGGACAGGGGAATGTGTCAGTATTTCCCTTCTCAATTCCTCCTGCTGCAATTCCAGGGAATTCCAGGGAAAAAAAATTCCTTCTGCCAAGTGCCTGAGGACGTAATTCCCAACGTACATTCCTGGTTTTTTTTTCCAAACATTTCTGTACATGGTTGATTTTATAAACATTTTCAAGTATCTTAATTTTTATGGAGCGTTTTTTTTTTTTGTGGGTTTTTTTTTTTTTTTTTTTTTTTTTTTTTTTTTTTTTTTTTTTTTTTTTGGTTTTGGTTTTAGTTTTTTTTCCATATGCTTAAATTTTTTCCTGATTCCTGTCTGGTTATTTCATGGAATGTTCCAATGATAAATTAGGAAACCAACCATCATTTCTCAGTTCTGAATCTTAATTCCTGAAAAATTTCTCTGGCTCACCTGAATCCTGATTAGAAAATATTTAAGTGGCTAATTCCAGGGGAAATAATTGATCGTGTCCATAAATGTTGGAATTTTCCAAATATCCAAAATTTTATCGAATTGCATGCAATAAGAAAGGAAGTATTCTTTGATCTGTGAACCCAGGGGTTTGGGGTTTTTGTTTTGGATGGATTTAAAGTGTTTTCAGCCACAAAATCCCGCCGGGAATTCCGAAATTCACCTCCAGGCTGCGTGGAGCACTTTGGAAACCACCATTCATTTCCTTAAATTCTAGATTTTATGGGAATAAACTCTCATTCCTTGCTCATTTCCCCACTTTTAACTCCTGATTTTATATCCTTTGATGTGCCCAGCACCAAACTTTTCCTTTCCTTGCTGATTTCCTGGTTTGTTTTTTGGGAAAACTGTTCCATATGTTCAACCCTCGTAGGAAATTTTTTTATCCCTTTGCTGTCACTGATTCCAACAGGATTGAAAAGAGCTCAGGAATTGCCTTGGAGCAGCATCTCCATCCCTCAGGAACCCAAAAATTCCTCTTCTCACACTTTTTGTTCTATATCAGGCAACAAAAATTCCTTGTGGATCCACCTCCGGCTCAGGATATTCCATGATTCCCATCACAATATTCCCATGGTTCACTGGATGGACTATCCCAAAATCCGCTAATTAACGTGGATTAATTTCTCTTCTGATCCTTGTCCCTCCCTCCCTCCCTTTGCTGTGTCCTGGGGATCCAGAGCACAGGGGCAGGAGGGGATTCCTGCAGGAATTCCAGGGCTCGGAATTCCCAAAGGGTCCAAGCCTTGGAGAAGGGCAGGTGGAATTCAGGTTGTGGGATTTATGCTCTTCCCAAAGCTTTTATCCCTCTCTGCTCTGCTCCTCCAACTTCTTGAGGAGTTCAAAGTGGGGGGGAAATAAATTGATTTGGTTTTTCTGTGCCCCCATTTCGCCCTTGTCCAAACCAGTGACACAAATCCCAATAATTCCAACAAACCACGGGCAGAGCTGGAGCCTTTGGGGAAGGATTTGGAAGATTCTTGAAGATTTTTGGAGATAAGGAAGAACAGGGAAGAAATTCCAGGAAGGGGAGAAGATCCACCAATTCCAGTTGGATTGATGGTGTTTGGGTGGAGGAAAAAAAGGGATCAGAGCACGGACATCCAGCCTGGGGTGGGCTCAGCCCCTCGGGATAAGGCACCTGATGTGGGAGTGGATGTGGAGAGGTGTGGGATTTGAGGTTTGGGATTTGGGAATTGGGAATTGGGAATGAGTGCAGCAAGAGATAACTCAGGATATTCCATGATTCCCACCACAATATTCCCATGTTTAAGTGGATGGATACCCAAGAATCCACTAATTAACGTGGATTAATTTCTCTTCTGATCCTTCTTCCTTCCAGCCTTGGGTGGGCTCGGCCCCTCGGGATAAGGGCCCTGATGTGGAAGTGCATGTGGAGATGTGTGGGATTAGGGATCTGGGATTTGGGAATGAGTCCAGCAAGAGGTAACTCAGGATATTCCATGGTTCCCACCATAATATTCCCATGGTTCACTGAACAGTCTAGCTCAGAATCCACCAATTAACGTGGATTAATTTCTCTTATTATCCTCCTTCTTTCCAGCCTTGGGTGGGCTCAGCCCCTCCACTGTGGAAATGGACATGGAGAGGTGTGGGATTTGGGATTTGGGATTTGGGATTTGGGATTTGGGAATGAGTCCAGCAAGAGTTAACTCAGGATATTCCATGATTCCTATCACAATATTCCCATGGTTCACTGGATGGACTATCCCAAAATCCGCTAATTAACATGGATTAATTTCTCTCTGATCCTTTTTCCTTCCAGCCTTGGGTGGGCTCAGCCTCTCGGGATAGGGGCCCTGCTGTGGGAGTGGACATGGAGAAGTTTGGGATTTGGGATTTGGGAATGAGTCCAGCAAGAGTTAACTCAGGATATTCCATGATTCCCATCACAATATTCCCATGGTTCACTGGACGGATACCCCAGAATCCACTAATTAACATGGATTAATTTCTCTTCTGATCCTTCTTCCTTCCAGCCTTGGGTGGGCTCAAGTCCTTGGGATAAGGGCCCTGATGTGGAAGTGGAGAAGTGTGGGATTTGGGATTTGGGAATGAGTGCAGCAAGAGTTAACTCAGGATATTCCATGATTCCCATCACAATATTCCCATGGTTCATTGGATGGACTATCCCAAAATCCACTAATTAATGTGGATTAATTTCTCTTCTGATCCTTCTTCCTTCCAGCCTTGGGTGGGCTCAGCCCCTCGGGATAAGGGCCCTGATGTGGACATGGAGAAGTTTGGGATTTGGGAATGAGTGCAGCAAGAGATAACTCAGGATATTCCATGATTCCCATCACAATATCCCCGTGGTTCATTGGATGGACTATACCAGAATCCACCAATTAATGTGGATTAATTTCTCTTCTGATCCTTCTTCTTTCCAGCCTTGGGTGGGCTCAGCCCCTCGGGATAAGGGCCCTGATGTGGAAGTGGAGATGTGTGGGATTTGGGATTTGGCATTTGGGATTTGGCATTTGGGATTTGGGATTTGGCATTTGGGATTTGGGATTCGAGATTTGGGATTCGGGATTCGGGATTCAGGATTTGGGATTCGGGATTCAGGATTTGGGATTTGGCATTTGGGATTCAGGATTTGGGATTTGGGATTCAGGATTTGGGATTTTGTATTTGGGATTCGGGATTTGGGATTTGGGATTTTGTATTTGGGATTTGGGATTTGGGATTTGGGATTTGGGAATGGTTGCAGCAAGAGTTAACTCCCCAGGCTCCTGTCACTTCCTTATCACCCCGTGGTGCTGACGGTTTGCCCGGGGATGTTTTCCCAGGGATATCAGAGCTGCTGCTTCCCTTCCCAAGGGCTCCTATCTCTCCCCGTTCCTCCTCCCCAGGGCAAGGCCCAGGCAACGAGCCTTTTGCTTGGGATGGAAAACAAAAACAAAAACTTCACTGCCTGGAAAACAGACCCACCTGTTTTTCTGAGCCTGGTGTCTGCAAAAATTGGAAAAAAAAAAAAAATCATAAAAAAAATTTTAATTTTAAAGAAATAAAAATTCTTTTTAAAATTTAAATATATTCTTATTTAAATAAATATAAATAAAAATAAAAAAATAAAATTTAAAAAACTAAAAATTTAATTAATTATTTTTAGTTTTAAAGAAATATAAATAAAATTTTAAAATTAAATGTACTTCTATTTAAATAAATATAAATAAAAAAAATTAAAATTAAATTTCTAAAAATAAATAAAAAAAATTTTATTAAAAAATAAAAGTAAGAAATAAAATTAAAAAAAAAAAAATCCCAGGGATATTGGTGCGCTGCAATTAAAATGGAATCGTGAGATAAAAGGTGGTTGTTTGCGTAGAAGAAAATCAAATCTTGGTTTTGATTGTTTCCTGCACAAACAAAACCTTGGGCACTTCTATACAAAAAAAATATCTGGGCAGGGATGAATGGCATATTCCTAATTTTGCTTTTCATTGAAAATTCCTATACGAAAATTAGGAATGAAAATACGAAAATTGGGAATAGGCCATTCTTATGAATTGAATTCCTGGAGAAGTTCCAGTTGGATTTTTGGGAAAGGTTTCAGTTGCTTTTCAGGGATAAGTTCCAGTTGGATTTTAAGGAAAAGTTCCAGTTGGGTTTTAGGGAAAGGTTCCCCATCTGTTGTAGCTCTTGTGTTATTTCAATACCAAAAATTATTTTTAAAAATTACGTACTTTAAAAATATTAAATCAAAATAAATAGTTAATTTTGTGACAGAAGTTCAGAACTTTTGGGGGCTTATATATATATTTTTTGCTACTTTTGTTATCTGTATGAATTTTTCACTGAATGGAAGGTACTAAACAAAAAATAAACATAATTTTCCATTGGATACGACGGGTCGTGGTTGGAAAATGCCTTCCTTAAGTTTCTGTGCATAATCCAGCTTTTTGGGCACAGAAAAATGGAGCAGCCATTCCTGACTGGAAATGGAAAATGCCATTCCTTGGATAAATCAGGGAAACTCCACAATAAGGGAATTAGGACAGTTCCAGGATGCCCATCCAGTCTCTGCTCTGGGGGTTTTTCTGGGGTAATCCCAGTTGTACCTATTCCCTCAATCCCATATTTTCAACATAATAGAGGCTTTGCTCAGGTGAGGATTTGGGGGATCCTGGGGATTAATTATTAGGAATTATTAACAGGATTATTAAGGTTGGAAAAGCTCCCTGAGCTCTTGGAGCCCAGAGAGGAACAGCCAAATCCACCCAATCCATGTCCCCAAGTGCCACATCCAATAAAATCCCTTCCAGCAATGGTGACTGGCGATGTTTTAACCACATAACCACAAAGATTCCATCTTGAGAAGGCTGAAAATGACTCCTTTATTTTTGGGATGTGTCTCCCTTTTATCCTATTCTACACAGACCAATTCCATTGGTGACACAAAGACAAACCTCTTCACTCTCATTGGTCAGAGCAGAGGGACAGCAAGGAGAAGATGAATAACAAAGTTACAGTTACAAAAACATTTCTCCTGTTTACAGAAAATTTTTTGGGAAAGGAATTTCAGAAAACCAAAACATCTCAGGCACAAAACCAGGGCTACAGGAAACCTTCTCCATGTCTGTTGGAATCTGGGATGGTCCCACTGACCATCTCTGGTGGTGGTTCACGTTTAATATTCAAACACTTTCCATGATTTTCCTCTTCAGAGTTTTGGTGGAGCCGCGACGTCACAACCCGGGTTTTAATCCCTGTGGAGTCCTGGGATGGTTTGGATTGGAATTGGTTCAGGATCATCCATTTATCCACAGGCAGGGACATCTCCATGGAGATCAGGTTGCTCCAAGCCCATCCAAACCCTTCCCAGGGCTGTTCCACCCACCCACAAATGGAATCCCACTCGTCACCTGTCGGAAAATCCTCCATTCCAAGTGTGACAATGTTTTACACCACAATGACACAAAGATTGACTTCAGAAGGCTGAAAATGACTCTTTTATTTTTGGGATGTGTCTCCCTTTTATACTATTCTACACAGACCAATTCCATTGGTGACACACAGACAAACCTCTTCACTCCCATTGGTCAGAGCTGAGGGACAGCAAGGAGAAGTCCCTCCTGGGGAAAGGAATGAAGAACAAAGTTACAAAAACATTTCTCTTGTTTACAGAATATTTTTGGGAAAAGAATTTTAGAAAAGCAAAACATCTCAGGCACAAACCAGGGCTACAGTGATTCCTCCACTTCCCTGGTCACCCTGTTCCAATTCCTGACCGCCCTTTCCGTGGAGAAATATTCCCTAAAATCCAAACTAAACCTCTCCTAGCACAACTCAGGGTTGTTTCCTCTTGTCCTGGGAGAAGAGCCCAATCCCAGCTGGGTCTATCCTTGTTTTTATGGGATTGGAGAGAGAGGGCAGAGACCAATCAATCAATCAATCAATCAATCCATCAATCCATCAATCCATCAATCAATCCATCAATCCATCAATCCATCAATCCATCAATCCATCAATCAATCAATCCTAAATGGAAAATCCTCCCAGGAATTACGGACTGTCTTGTCTGCGTTGCCTCAGTCTGGATTTCAGGAATTCCAGGCAGGAATTCTCTGGAATTCTGAGCAGTCAGAAGTGTGTCCACAAGTTCCACTTCCAATCCTAAGAAAATAAACAACGATCAAGGATAACATTTAAGGAAATCTTAAAATGCAATTGAATAAAATGATTTTTTTTCCTCTTGTTTTTAATTTTTTAAAAATTTCCTTATCACCAAATTGTTAATGGGAGAGCGTCAGCCCAGGGACTTCCAAACAGAAACTGGAAGAGGCTCCAATCAATTCCATAATTCCGTAAATTCCAGGCAGGAATTCTCTGGAATTCTGAGCACTCAGGAGTGTGTCCACAATTTCCACTTCCAATCCTACAAAAATAAAAAACAATCAAGGATAACATTTATAGAAATCTTAACGAAAGGCAATGGAATCAAAGGAATTTTTTTTCTCTTGTTTTTAGTGTCCCCATTTCACCCTCGTTGAAACCAGTAACACAAATCCCAATAATTCCAACAAGCCACGGGCAGAACTGGAGCCTTTGGTCAAGAATTTGGAAGGCCCTTGAAGAATCAAAGCTCGAAACTTTTCAGTTTTGGTGAAGAATTTTGCAGACTTTTGAAGAATCAAAGCTCAAAATTTTTTAGTTTTGGTGACGAATTTGAAGATTCTTGAAGAACCAAAGCACAAAAGTTTTCAGTTTTGGTGAAGAAATTGGAAGATTCTTGAAGAAACAAAGCTCAAAACTTCAGTTTTGGTGAAGAATTCAGAAGGTCCTGGAAGAATCAAAGCTCAAAATTTCAGTTTTGGTGAAGAATTTGGAAGGTCCTTGAAGAATCAAAGCTCAAAACTTTTTAGTTTTGGTGACAAATTTGAAGATTCTTGAAGAATTAAAGCTCAAAACCTCAGTTTTGGTCAAGAATTTAGAAGGTCCTTGAAGAATAAAAGCTCAAAACTTTTCAATAAGTGACAAAAAAGGAAGAGGTGGGAAAGAGTCAATGGAAACAGGACAATTTTCCTTGATAATTCCAATTTTCCTTGATAATTCCAATGCCCCCGACCTGGTTTTGGTGATAATTTGCGGGTCACTCACCCAGCTGTAAAATCAGAATAAAAATCCAATTGGTCAAGTCAAGGTCAGTGGAAATGAAAATGTGAAATTCCGAGGTAGGAAACTTCTCCACTGACAATAAAAAAAAAATGAGGAAAGGTTTGACAGGACCAGCTGCTGATGGAGATTTTTGAAAAAACTGGGATTTGATCCTGAAGGATTTGCTCAGCTGAGCTCTGCTGTGGGGTGTGGGTGCAATAACGGCCTCGTTTTGCAGCCCCTGACTCAAAAAATGAGGAAAAAAATACAAAGATTGATAGAAAAATTATTAAATTTTCTATTTTTAGCTTCATCAAGTAAAAGATTTCTTGCTCATGGCAGGAGGGGTTGGAATTTCATTTTTAAGGTCCTTTCCAACCCAAATCAACCCAACCCAACTCAACCCAACTCAACCCAACTCAACCCAACCCAACCCAACCCAACTCAACCCAACTCAACCCAACCCAACCCAACCCAACCCAACTCAACCCAACCCAACCCAACCCAACTCAACTCAACTCAACCCAACTCAACCCAACCCAACTCAACCCAACCCAACTCAACCCAACTCAACTCATCTCAACCCAACCCAACCCAACTCAACCCAACCCAACCCAACTCAACCCAACCCAACCCAACCCAACTCAACCCAACTCAACTCAACTCAACCCAACCCAACTCAACCCAACCCAACCCAACCCAACTCAACCCAACTCAACTCAACTCAACCCAACCCAACCCAACCCAACTCAACCCAACCCAACCCAACTCAACCCAACCCAACTCAACCCAACCCAACCCAACCCAACTCAACCCAACTCAACTCAACTCAACCCAACCCAACTCAACCCAACCCAACCCAACCCAACTCAACCCAACTCAACTCAACTCAACCCAACCCAACTCAACCCAACCCAACCCAACCCAACTCAACCCAACTCAACTCAACTCAACCCAACCCAACTCAATCCAACCCAACCCAACCCAACTCAACCCAACCCAACCCAACTCAACCCAACCCAACCCAACTCAACCCAACCCAACCCAACCCAACCCAACCCAACTCAACCCAACCCAACTCAACCCAACCCAACCCAACTCAACCCAACTCAACCCAACCCAACTCAACTCAACTCAATCCAACCCAACCCAACCAAACGCAACACAACCAATCCCAAGATTCCACGAGTCTAAATGACAACAACATGAATTTGAAATTTGATTTTAGGGACTTTAGGGAATCATCTTTTTAAGGGTTTCTTTACTCTTGTATAGAAAAAAAAAGATTTTTGAATAAAAAAAAAAGTTTGAGATTCAGGTGATTCCTGTAGCTGGGAATTCAGGAAATAAAGGACAAAATATTTGACAAAATATATTAAAAAACCCACTGAATTATCACCTTCATATCTGTTGTGAAAAAAAGAATATTTGACAGCTCCTAACTGGCAAAAAATAAATCAAAATAAATGAAGGAAACTCTGCTGCCTGAGCAGTTCTGGTTCACCAAAAGGCAGCACTTCAGTCACTCCTCTTTTATTCAAAAATCACCTTTATTTCCCTCTTTTTGCCCATGAAAAACCCTTTTCACTCATAACCTGAGGGATAAAATATCATTTGCAGGAAAAAAAAATCCCAAACCTTGTCTGTCTGCCAGGCTCATAATCCCAGCCCTGCAGAATGAAATGAAGAAATTAATCTCAGTTTTTATTAAACTGGAAATAAGGCAGAGCTTAAAGCCAACGCCAGGGGAGGAGGTTTGGGGCCAGGGATTTAAACACAGGGATTGAACGGGGCCGATCCCAGTCCCGGGTGAGGGGTTTGGGAAAAGGGAAGTGGGAATTCCTGCTTTTTTTAGGTGTTGGTTTGGAGAGTGCAGCTATAGGGAATCCCGGAATTCCAGTGATGAATTCTAGTGATGAATTCCAGTGAATTCCAGTGATTCCAGTGAATCCAAAAATCCCAGTGAATCCCAGAATCCCAGTGATTCCAGAGGCTGAGCTGGGACAGAGACTGGGCAGAGCTGGAGAATAAAGGAGAGATTTATTAAAAGGCCTTTAAGGTTCACCTTGGGCAGGACAAGAGCCTGGCCAGGGCTACACCCAAGGTGGACCCAAAATGGACAAAAATGGACCCAAAATGGACCCAAAATGGTCACAAAATGGACACAAAATGGACACAAAATGGACACAAAATGGACACAAAATGGTCCCAAAATGGACAAACGGCCCCGAGGTCTCACACTTTGATAAGTTTGGGTCCATTTGCACCTTGGGGTTGAATTGTCCAATCCCAGCTGCAGGTGATGCAGTCCCATCCTTCTTGTTTTCTCCCTTCAGCCACCGTTGTTTGTGCTTTTGGGCCTGAACACTTGTGCCAGTTGTCCTTGGTGTGCAGCAGGACAAGGGTTTGTTTTGTGTCCCTGCTGTGTGCAGAGAGCTCAGTGACACTGGCTGTGACACAGAACATGAAATAAATTAAAATTAAATTTTAAGGCATCACCAGGACGGGTCAGACTGGACGGAACCAGGCTGGGATCACCTGGAAGCAGCTCCAGCAGGACACAAGGAAAATAAAACCCCCAAATATCCACTTCTCTCCTCCCAGGGATAAATCCAATTTTCCAGGGTGTCCCTAAACCCCTCTCCATCCCCATGACGAGCCCAAATTCCCTTTGATTCCCTCTTGGGACCCTCATTCTGTTTTTTGGGATCACAGGGGGTCAGGGGTGGTGGAGCTGCCCCAGGTTATCTGCAGGTCATGGGAACCTCCAGGGACACTTCAAACCCCCCTGGGGCTGCTCCAAACCCCCCGGGACAGGATTTAGGAATTGTCACAGCCCCCTAATCTCCACTCAGGAGGCTGATTGTTCCCAAAGTGTCACCGTGGGACCGGGTTACGGGATTTCTGTCACACCCCACACACTTCACTGTCGCGGAAATTTGCTCCAACCTCTCCTGCCAACCCCTCCTTCCTTGGGTTTGGGATTTTTTTCTCCTTCTTTCCTCCCCCTCCTCCTTCTCCTCCTGCTCCCCCTCGGCTCCTTTTAGCTCAGGTTTTAAATAGAAACACCCTCAGCACGTCCCCTGGCCAGGAGAAATCGTTTTGGAGATGGAGCTTCCCAGATCAAGGGCCAATTTTTGTCCACGGAATGGCCCCTTTTTTCCTGGAAATGGACTTTTTTTTTTTTTTTTTTTTTTTTTTTTTTACCCCAGGGAATGGCGCCTCTCTTTTCCAGGGAATGGCCTCTTTTTTTTCCCAAGGAATAGACCCCTTTTTTTTTTTTTTTTTTTTTCCATGGAATGGCCATTTTTTTCCATGGAAAAAGGATTTTTCCCATTTTTCCCCAGGGAATTCCCCAGACCCCAGCAGGACTCTTCTGCCTGGGAGCAGAATTTTCAGTTTGATTTGGGAAATCCATTCTGGGGAGCATCTTTGGGCGGGAAGTAGTTGGAAACATCAAGAAAAGGAGGAAACTCCTCAGGCTGGGGGTTTATGTGCCCCTCCTGCCAGCTCAGCCCATCTGAGCTCAGTGGAGAAGGAAATCATGGAATTCTGGAATTGCTGAGGTTGGAAAAGATCTCTGGGATTATTGAGCCCAACCTTGTCCCCAGCCCAGAGCACTGAGTGCCACCTCCAGGTGACACCTCCAGGGATGGGCGCACCAAACCTCCTTGAAAATCCCGAAATCCTAAATACCTGTGCCTTGAAAATCCTGAAATCCTGAATACCCGTGCCTTGAAAATCCTGAAATCCTGAATACCCGTGCCTTGAAAATCCTGAAATCCTGAATACCTGTGCCTTGAAAATCCTGAAATCCTGAATACCAGTGCCTTGAAAATCCTGAAATCCTGAATATCCGTGCCTTGAAAATCCCGAAATCCTAAATAATACCTATGCCTTGAAAATCCTAAAATCCTAAATCCCTGTGCCTTGAAAATCTCAAAATCCTAAATACCCATGCCTTGAAAATCCTGAAATCCTAAATAATATCTGTGCCTTGATAATCCTAAAATCCTAAATAATACCTATGCCTTGAAAATCCTAGAATCCTAAATACTTATGCATTGAAAATCCTGAAATCCTAAATACCCGTGCCTTGAAAATCCTGAAATCCTAAATACCCATGCCTTGAAAATCCTAAATATTTATGCATTGAAAATCCTGAAATTCAAATACCTGTGCCTTGAAAATCCTAAAATCCAGCTCTGTGGTTGGTGCTGTGAACCTTGAAATGGTCACAAGACAGAAAATCGAACAGAGAAGGTGATGCTGGTACAAACAGACCCCGATCCCACAGAAATCCAGCAGTGGTTTTCGGGAGGTTTAGGTTGGATATTGGGGAATATCGTCCCTGGGAAGGGTTTTCCAGGCCTCCAGGGCAGTGCTGGAGCCCTCATCCATTTTAAATTCCCTGAAGGAATTTAAAAAACGTGTGGACGTGGTTTAGTGGTGGCCTTGACTGCGCTGAGGGAACGGTCGGACTTGATGATCCCGAAGGACTTTTCCAACCCAAACGATTCCATGAGGAGCTTCCAGCCACACATTTAACGGCAGTCAAAGGGCCAGGAAGGGTGAGGAATGAGCTGTGCACTCCTGTCCCCCTCCTGAGCTCTGGAAATAAACGACAAAACAAGGAAAACACCAATAAAAACGTTCCCCTTTGAGAGCAGGGTTCTTTGACCCTGACTTTGACCCCAAATTTACAAATCTCTGGGTGCAAGTGTGGCACTAAATCTGCCCCAAACTCAGCAGCACCAGGCCTGGACAATTTTAGGTTTGGATATCCTCGATGGAAATGAAATGGCCTCGAGGCACTGATGTCCTTAAGGTCCTGGAAGGGTTGGGAAAACCATCATGGAAACTTCAATTCCATCATTCCATCATGGAATTGGAAGGGACATTAGGGATCATCCAGTTCCAACCCTGCTCCATGGACAGGCACACCTTCTACCAGCCTGGATTGCTCACAGCTCCATCCTTTATCCATCAAATTTGGGAGCCAAATCCGGAGCAAACCCTCATTTGGCATCACCCAGGGAGCAAATCTGGGGAAACACAAATTTTTGGGGTTTAGTTTTGGTCTCTTCCCTTGTTTCGCCTAATGGATCCACAAATGGGGGCTGGAAAGGATATTGGGAATTGTCCAGTTCTAACCCTGTTCCATGGGCAGGGACACCTTCCACCAGCCCAGGTTTCTCAGGGTTCCATCATTTATCCATTAAATTTGGGACCAAATCCAGAGCAAACTCTCATTTGGCATCACCCTGGGCCAGGCCAGGGAGCAAATCTGGGGGACACGAATTTTTGGGGGGTTTAGTTTCGGTCTCTTCCCTCGTTTCACCTCATGGATCCATAAATGGGATCTGGGATCGGTTCTTCCTGTGGTGAAATCCCAACTTCCAGCAGGTTCTGGAGCTTGGAAAGCCTCATCCTCCATCCACCAGAGCCAAGCTGGGGTGTCTCTGCAGACAGGGAATGGTTTATGCACAAAAAAAAAACCAGAAAAAAAAGTGGAGGTTTGTGCGTGTGCTCAAAACTCTTCTCCAAACATCCGGCTTTGGGAAAGGATCCAAGTCCTGCCCACAGCAAAGCAGATTTTCCACAAATCCCTTCGATCCCGAAGATGAGAAACGCATGGGGAGCTGATGCTTCTCTTCCTGGGAGGGCGAGAGAAAACCAACCCGGGATCCATCTATCAAATAATCAGGATAATTATGAAATAAATGCAGAGCAGCCACTTGGCAAACTCAACCATTCGAGGGAAAATTCCCACTAATAATTCCAGGACCAGTGGGATAACGGTGTGGATTAACAAGAATCCAAACCACCACGGGGCTCCTGTGACCCTCTGTGGTTGTCTGGTTGTAGAGAAAAGCTCCACATTTGCTTTGAATTATTCTTTTTCATGGCCTGGAAAAAAAGAGAAAAAAAAAAAGTGGGTTTTTTTTCTCTCCCCCCTATTTTTTAATGCATTGTTTTCTATGTGTTTCATATTCTTTTATGTTTCTTTCTGGGAATGCTTAATCCATCTCCATGTCCTCCAGTGCTGTTCCAGCAGGACAGGGAATGGGGCTGTGCTGGATTTACCTTTTTTTAAATTCAATTTATAGCCAGGCAATGAATATTCCTCTCCCCACCCCTCGTGGTAAAGCAGCATTCCTGCAGTAGGGAATTATGGATAAAATCCAGGGTTATTTTATTTGCCTCGCCCTGGCTGCAGAGGCTTTTCCTCCTTGACAGCTCTCACATCTTCTCATTTAAATTTAATCTCCAAAAATGCAGCGGCTTTCGTCGTGTATTTTATGGACGTCAATAAAACGTGGGCGTTTTGCGGCCTGAATTTAAATATTCACATAAAGGTGCCATTAGTGCTGAATTTCATCTCTTCACACAATGGATTCCTGCACCTGTGGAATGTTCCTGCTGCTCTGGAGGTTTGAAAGGTGATGCAATTTTTGGGAATTCACGGATCTGGCTTTGTTTTGTACCACTCAGGGCACTTTGAGGCATAAATCCAAATTTTTTTTTTTGTTTTTCCCAGCCCCTTCCTCTGTCCACTGAACTTCCCCTCTAATTCCTTCCCCGTTACTCCAAGTGTTAAGAAATAAGGATGGGAATAATTATCCTTTAATTGTCCTTCTTCTAACCAAATAAACTATTCCAGGGAAAGTGTCTGGAGGAAAATGGAATCAGAAATCTCATCTTTTCCAGGGATCCACTCAGGACATGATCCCACAGGATTCATGTAGCAAATAAGTTGATTGGATGATTAGACCAATCATTAGATGATTGGCCAAGAGAATCCGCCTTGTGGCAGAGACAGATAAGAAATTAATTAGGGATCGGTGTGAAAGTAAAAATGTTCTTCGTGGCAGGAGTTTATTGGAAAGTTTTAGAGTTTAAAATTTAAGAATTAAGAGTAATAAGAAGTTTTAAGGTGCGGTACTGTAGGTTTGTGTGTCATTAAATGATTGGTCAAGAGAATCCGTGCTGCGGCAGAGATGGATCAGACAAATTAATTAGGGATTGGTGTGAAAGTGAAAATGTTCTTTGTGGCAGGAGTTTATTGGAAAGTTTTAGAGTTTAAAGTTTAAGAATTAAGAGTAATAAGAAATTTGAAGGTGTAGAACTGTAGGTTTGTGTGTCATTAGATGATTGGTCAAGAGAATCCGTGCTGCGGCAGAGATGGATCAGACAAATTAATTAGGGATTGGTGTGAAAGTAAAAACGTTCTTTGTGGCAGGAGTTTATTGGAAAGTTTTAGAGTTTAAAGTTTAAGATATACCATTAATAAGAAGTTTTAAGGTGTAGAATTGTAGGTTTGTGGGTCATTAGATGATCGGTCAAGAGAGTCCACGCTGTGGTATAAGACAAATTATTTAGGGATTGGTGTGAAAGTAGAGATATTCTTTGTGGCAGGATATTATTTTATTTTATATTCTTCTATAATATTCTTTATATTTTATATTCTTTTATAATATTCTTTTATTATTGGCTAATAAACCTTTAAGAGACCTTGCAACCTGTGACCTTGTGACCAGGGACCACAAACTCCTGGCGTGTGCGGGGAAGACGTTCTCACCCCTTGAGACTGAGGCGATAAATAATGTTTTAAGACGTCTCCCAGTGGTCCAGTCTCTCTTAAAATCCAGGGAATCGTGCATGGCACGTGGGATTTCATCTATCTGCACGTGACAAAATCCAAATATCCAGTTCTGTGGTGAAAATCAAACCGTGGGTAAGATGGAGAAGGAAACAAGCTCCAATTTTTTCTGCTGTGTTCTGGATTTCTGCAGACCTTTAGGAGGAT
This sequence comes from Zosterops lateralis, assembly GCF_965231275.1. NCBI lineage: Eukaryota > Metazoa > Chordata > Aves > Passeriformes > Zosteropidae > Zosterops > Zosterops lateralis. The sequence goes on from NC_139762.1 coordinate 2,263,106, forward strand.
CAGAAATGTGGTTTTGGGAAGGGCAGCCTCAGAGCAATCTGATGTTATTGGAATCAACAAATCATGGAAATATAATTTGGAAGAGACAAGCAAAAGTCCCAAAATCCCATTTGGGGCAGGACCAGAGCCAGCTGTAGATCAGGTTGTGCCCCACACACCTGGAAGGACGAGTATTCCAGAGCTTCCCCTGAGTGACAGGGACTCTGCTTGGGCAGGGCTCTTCCAGCTTTATCCGTGGGATTGTGCGGAATTCCAAATCCTCTGGAATTTGCCACATTCTGGTGTGGTTTCCTGGTTTACAGCAGGTATCTCTCAGGTTTATTCCCACCCTTGGCACTCCCCGTTATCATCCCCAGCTCCTTCTCCCACTTTTGCCTTTTTGGTCTATCCCCACCACACCCAAAACTCAAAACATTCCTAATTGGACACAAAGTTAAAAAATTGAATTTATTTTTCTCTCTTGTCTTACAAAACTGCCGAGTTCAGGGTGTCTTTTATCACACCAAATTCCCAAAGATTTCACCGTGGAAAAAACAAGAGTCTTCTTCCTTCCCAAATGCCTCAAATCTTTTTAAGTGCTTTGGAAAATCTGATCCTGACTCCACATAAACCTGAGCTCAGCCCTGATACAATTCCAAGGCAGAGGAAACAACAGGACTTTGCTGTCTGGAAGGAGAACTGGGGGATGGGAGAGGAGGACAATTAAATGGGAATTACTTGGCTCTGAGCTCGTCCCAAGGGGCCGCTCTGATTCCATAATCTGAATTAAACGTTGACCTTTACGTTGTCAGCCTAAAACCCAAACATATTAAACACGGCCTGGAGTTCCTGTACAAGATACTGCAAATTGAGGAACAGGGGGAGAGGGCTGGAATATCCCGGAGCCAGAGGAAAAGCCTGATTGAAAGATGAGGCCCTGGGGAGGGCAGGGTTAACATTTCCTGTCTTCCCTGAAAACTTAAAAAAAAAAAAAATAAAAAAGAAAGAAATGAAGAGATTCCTCATTTTTGTGTCGTTGATGCATTCAGGTTTCTCTTTTTCTGATTTTTTTTTTTTTTTTTTTTTTTTTTTTTTTTTTTTTTTTTGGTTTGGAAAGAGATGGGGGGGAAAAAAAAAAATCTGATTTTGATTGGGAATCTTGCCAGGCTTCTGTCACCACCAGGAAAATGTTCCCTTCAGCAGACACATCTGGGCAACTTCACACCCGTTCCTGATGGGAGCTGTCAAATCCTGCCCCGGAGAGATCCCCATTCCCAGAGGGAAAAAAGAGGAAGATTTGCTTTTGTTTAATTGGAAAATGGGTGGACTGGGAGGAGAACAGATAATTTCTCAGAGACAACACCTTCCCTGCTCATCTCTTTGTAGAATTGGAGTGTTTTCCTTATTTTTCCATCTTCGGCCACAACTCCCTTTTCCTGTTTCCTTCATTCTAAACCTGGAATCACATTTTAAAAAAATTAAAAATTAAAGATTTCTTGACCTCTCAACATAATTATGGGTTCTGTGTCTGAACCGAGGCACAATGAGATGCAAAGTAAATAAATATAAATGTGAAATATGTATGGATATAAATATTCAGATATATTGTGGGGCACAATTTCATAATTTGTGTGTGAATTTTGTGACCAAATCAGTTCTTGGAATGACCGTGGAGATGAGCTGAGGTTGCTCCAGGCAGGAATGGGAAAATGGGAAAAGTCTTCCAGATTCTCCTGGAAAAGGCCCCGGGCAGTTTGTGCCGTTTCTTTATGGACACAAATATGGAACCAGGAATGAACCAAATTAACTCAAATTTTCTGCAGGTTTTGGAGAAATCACTTTGAGTTTCCTGGCTGCAAACACGGGACAAACAGCGGGGCCGGGTGCTCGTTCTCTCCTCTTCCCTCTCCTGAAAAAATCTCTGGACAACTTGAAAACTTCTCTAAATTGTCAATAAGGAAATTCCATAATAAACAAAAGACTCCTCTCCCAAAAAATTAATAAAAAAACCTATATTTAAATAGTAAAACTGACTGAACGTCACAAGTTTGGTCTCTGTGTTGTTTGTAAAAAAGTGAACACTTGAAGGGAGAAGAAAAGTGTTTAAAATTTTCATTTTCTTTTTTTTTTTTCTTTGCTTACTGTGTGTTAATAAACTGTTTACTTTTAAGTTAACCCTTTTTCACCTTTTTCTCCCAAAATTCTATTGCTCAATTAACAAAAAAAATTCAGCAAATGTAAAACCGCCACATAAATAACACACCAGCCAAAAAAACCCAAAATTCAAACCAAAACCACTACACTTGGAAAGACCACGAGCAAGGACCAGGATTTTCCCCATCCCCAAGGATTTTTGGAGCTCTGGATAATTTTGAAGAAGCTTCTAGAAAAAATCCGCCCGGAAACTTCCTCTTCCCGTCGTTTTTATGGCCGCTGCCTCCCGGAATATTAAAATCGAGATGAGTTATTGGGGAAAGTCTGAAATCCTGTGGGAATCCTGGCCTGGGATTTTTTGGGATTGAACCGAAATCCTTTTCATGACAGAGTTTTGCAATGAAGGACCAGCCTGGGAATTAAATTGCATTTTTTGGAGTGTTTGAGAATATCCCCAATAAAAAGGACAAATTCCAGCAGCCTTGAAGATAAACTGAATTTGTCCCAGAATGCTGCAGCTCCTAAAATTCCTTCCTGGATATTCCACGGCAGCCGTGACTGGGATTATTGCCCCTTGTAAAGTTATTTTTCCCATCGTTTATTACGGTGCGCTTGGGGTCCGTAAAGACGCAGTGCAATAAATTATGGAAAAATAAAATTATAAAAATACTCCCCGAAATAATCCTAGGAGATAAAAAATACAGGAGAAAGAAAGAGTTCTGCTGTTGGGAAAAAAAAAAAAAAAAAAGAAATTAATATGAATAATAAAAAAAAGAACATTATTAGAAAAGAGTTCCTTAAACTGGAATGTTAATTATTATGTTATTAAATATTATTGATGGGAAAATGGTAAAAAAAGTTATCAGCGTTGTACAGAAAATAATAATAATAATAATAATAATAATAACAACAACAATAATAATAATTTATAAAATAAAATAGAAGTATATATACTCTGAATAATATACTATATTATAATATATCTTAGTTTATTAATAGCAATATTATTATAATTTCTTCTTCTAAGGTACAAGAACAGTGTAAGAAGTTGAATATTTCCACTCTCAGATTTCAAAAAGTTACTTTATGCAAAAAAACTTTGTCAATAATTAATTATCCTGCCCTGTATTTTCGAACTATGGAGGTGCCTCTTAGGAAGTTCTAATTCACTCAATTTCCGTGTGTTGATTTTTTCTTTAATTTTATTTTTTTCCAATATTTATTTTTGTCTTGGAGCATCACGAGGCCAGAGGCAGGTGAGAAAACTTCCAAAGTAAGTCCCAATTATCTCCGTGTCAGATGTGGAATCCAAGAGAGGAGTTTATTTTTTTTTTTTTTTTGTTCCATAATAAATAGAGCAGATAAGGAGTTATTTCCTGGGAAATTCTGAATTGTCTTCCCACACAGAAAGAAACTCTCAATCAACCAACCCCCTGGGAAGACAAACCTATTACTGGTGTAATGTAATAATAATAATATTTACACCTATTACTGGGTGAAATAATAATAATTACACCCCACTATTGATGTTATTCCAATTTTTCCGTGCAATATTCCATAAAAATGAGGAGACCCTGGAATAAGTGACAACCTTGGAGAAGCCAGTGGTGGCCACAGAGCCTTTAAAACCGAATCCCTCTCAAAATTCAGGAAAATAATTAATTTTGGTTGTTCCCTCTCAAATTTCCTCAGAGAGGTGAGTGACACTGACTGTGAGCTCAGAGCTGCACCCCCGGGCACCACAGAACATCAAATACATGGAAATAAAATTTCAGGCATCAAGGGCTCTGAACAAGCATCAAAATCCCACCCCAAACCTTCCCAATCCATTTCTCCCTCTCTCTGCTTCTTCCCACTTGACACCTCTGTCTCACCAATAAATCCTGAACCAAACCCAATTATCCTCTGCGTGGACCTGTCTCTTTTTATTGGCCATCAAGAAAAACCCAGAAAACTGGCCCAGGCTTAAAACTTTTGACTTTTAGTGGGCTGAGATGGCTGAAATTCGATTCCGCCTCAAACACGCAGGGAATGCTGTGAGCGTTAATTAATTTTTTATCAATAACCACCTGCAGCTGAACTTGGGGGAAAATTTACATGGGAAGAAGCTGGTAATTTATATTTACATGTGGGTGAAGGGTTATAAAATACACGTGGTTTGTGAGTATTTTAAAAAACCTATGTCTGTGCATATATTTATCCCTACCTGTGTATTTATCCAGGCTGAGGGATGAATGTTTTTCCTGTGGTGGATTCCCTGGAACTGGAATGTCACAGAGCTGGTGGGATTTGTAAAGCCTGGTGTAAAATGAGAGATCAGATGGAGGTGCAGGGGCAACACGAGTGAAAATATTGATGGTTTTGATGCCTTGGGAAGGCAGAGCTGGAGCAGAGACTGGGCAGAGCTGGAGAATAAAGGAGATATTTATTAAAAGGTGTAGATATTTATAAATTATAAATAAAAGACATTATGAAGTAGATATTTATTAAAAGGCTCTTGTCCTGCCCGAGGGGTAGGACGAGAGCCTGGCCAAGGCTACACCCAAGGTGGACCCAAAATGGACATAAAATGGACCCAAAATAGTCACAAAAGGGACACAAAATGGTCACAAAATGGATCCAAATGATCATCACAAAATGGACACAAAATGGACAAACGGTCCCGAGGTCTCACACTTTGATAAGTTTGGGCCCATTTGCACCTTGGGGTTGAATTGTCCAATCCCAGCTGCAGGTGATGCAGTCCCATCCTTCTTGTTTTCTCCCTTCAGCCACCGTTGTTTGTGCTTTTGGGCCTGAACACTTGTGCCAGTTGTCCTTGGTGTGCAGCAGGACAAGGGTTTGTTTTGTGTCCCTGCTGTGTGCAGAGAGCTCAGTGACACTGACTGTCAGCTCAGAGCTGCACCCCTGGGCAACACAGACACATGAAATAAGCAAAAATTAAAATTTAACGCATCAGTTTCCCCATTTCTGTCTGCTCAGGGTGATGACGCCAGTGCAGACGGAGGGGACGGAAGGGATAAATGAGGGGTTGGGATGTGGGTAGGGTTGCCTCCTCACCTTCCCAGTGGCTCACCCGGCCTGGAAGAGCCATCCCAGGAAGATTTCCATAAAAACACCATCAGTAGCAGGGGCTGGGATCAGCCCAGGACTTGGGGATGGTGGTTTTGGGGTTTTTTGGGTTTTTTTTGTTGTTTATCGTGAGTCTGTTGTTGCTGATGAGTTGGGAATTGGTGCCAGATGTGCTTCATCTGCTCCTCGCAGCCATGAGAGCCTTTTCCAGAGGATGTTTCTCATTATCCCGATGTTAATTTTCCCTGTCCTGGCCATGAAGAGTCACACAACTCCACTGGAGCCTGTGGAAGGTCAGTCCAGGGTGGAAAAAATCTCCAAAGGTCAACAGAGTTCTGTCGTACTGACCTTGTTTAGGAGTCCAGAGGTTCAAAGGGAAGGATTATGAAAAACAAAGGTGTGGAATTTGTTCATCCTTGGTGTGGAGACATTCCCAAACTCAGCCCTAAATCCTGGGCTCATCCCAGCTGTAAAAAAAAGGATAAAACAAGCCCTGCCTTTCCCTGTTTAAAACAAAAGATGATCAAAGCAGGAGCTCTCCCTTAAATGTTTGTGTGGAGACACGTGTGGGTGTGTCTGTGATATGCTCTGCATATATTTATATTTCTATTATTTTAATGTATTTTAATATATTTATATTTTTAAATATACTTTATGTATATTAATATTTATTATAATATTTTAAAATATATTTCATATTTCATTATATATATTTATATTCATTTATTTTAATATATTTTATATTTTATAATATATATAATACATTGAAATATATTTTATGTATATTATATATTATATTCAAAAATATATTTCTATATTTATATATTTAATAGCTATTTATTTCTATTTAATTTTAATTTTAATTTTAATTGTTTATTTTAAATTTTATTTTTTAATTTTTATTTTTTATTTTTAGATTTATCTTTATTTTTATTTTTTAATTTTTATTTTTACTTTTATTTTATTTTTTAATCTTTATCTTTATTTTTTATTTTAAATTTTATTTTCAATTTTCAATTTATTTAAAGGTATTTATTTATTTATTTATTTATTTTTAAATAATTTTATGTATTTTTATATATTAATTTATAAACCAATATGTGTGAGGCCTCTTAGGGAGCAACCTCTCTCCTAAACAAGCACGACTTAGTGACTTTTTAAAATCTCACTAACTTCCCTGGGACATCCTTCAACAACACCTTAAAAATAAAAATCAAAATACATATTTTTGATGATTCCTGGACAGAAAAAGATATATTTTCTCCCAAATTTGCCCTAAACCAGGAGAAATACACAAACATTCCTGAAGAGCAGGGAGATAATGTGGGAGTAGCGCAGGGAGGCTGTTTCTCCTCAGGAAATTCGGGATTTTCTCCATGACAAGCCGAGGACACCCTGGGTCACCCTTATCTCCTGCCGCGGCTCCCGGATCCGCTGGAGGAGGATGAGCAGCTTCAGCCTGGTGTTAAATAAGGGAATGAAATCCCAGAATTTTTTCCCCCTCCTGGGATCTCTGGAGCCACCATCCCAGCTCATCCCATCCCAGCCAAGAGCAGAGAGTGAAACCCCAGATTTTCTCCAGCACATCCCACCCCAGCGAAGAGCAGGGACTGATCCCAGATTTTTTTCGCTTCTCCTGGGATGTCCAGAGCCTCTGTCCCAGCACATCCATCCCAGTCAAGAGCAGAGAGTAAAATCCCAGATTTTTTTTCCCTCTCCTGGGATCTCTGGAACTGCTGTCCCAGCTCATCCCATCCCAGCCAAGAGCAGGGAGTGAAATCCCAGATTTTTTCCATCCTCCTTGGCTCTTCAGAGCCACCATCCCAGCACATCCCACCCCAGCCAAGAGCAGGAAGCGAAATCGCAGATTTTCTTGGATCTCTGGAGCCACTGTCCCAGCACATCCCATCCCAGTAAAGAGCAGGGAGTGAAATCCCAGATTTTTTCCCCCCTCCTGGGATCCCTGGAGTTGCTCTTCCAGCCCATCCCACCTCAGTCAAGGGCAAGGAGTGAAATCCCAGATTTTCTGGGATCTCTGGAGCTGCCATCCCAGCACATCCCCAGACAAGAGCAAGGAGTGAAATCCCAGACTTTTTGCCCTGCCTGGGATCCTTGGAGCCTCCATCCCAGCACATCCCACCCCATTAAAATCCCAGATTTTTTCCCCTTCCTGGGATCCCTGGATCTTCCATCCCACACATCCCACCCCAGCCAAGAGCAATGAATAATCCCAGATTTTTTTCCCTTTCCTGGGATCCCTGGATCCTCCACCCCAGCCCATCCCACCCCAGCCAAGAGCAGGGAATAATCCCAGATTTTTTCCCCTTCCTGGGATCCCTGGATCTTCCATCCCACACATCCCACCCCAGCCAAGAGCAGGGAATAATCCCAGATGTTTTTCCCCCTCCTGGGATCCCTGGATCCTCCACCCCAGCCCATCCCACCCCGCTGTCAGCGCCCTCCATGCCGGGCTGGCCCCCTCCAGCCTGGGGGCTGCTGTCACCTCTGTCACCTCTGTCACCTCTGTCCCCTCTGTCACCTCTGTCACCTCTGTCACCTCTGTCCCCTCTGTCACCTGCCACAGGACGGGGTGCCATCCCCTGGGGGGGCTCTGGGAAAACCCTCAGCCCGGGGAGGTGCCGGGACAGGCAGTTCCAGCTGTCAGGAGCCCCCAGGAAAGCCGGGAATCCTCTCTGAGGGAGCTCAAGGTGATGAAGATGAAGCATTTTCAACCTGAATCTAAACGTCCAAGTTGAGTTAAAGCTTCCATCCAAATCTCAGAGTCTGACTCACCTTCAAAACTTAAATTTTTGAATTGAAAGTGGATTAAATTTATAGATAAATAAATAAATAAATAAAATAGTATAATATAATTTAATATATAATAAATAAATATAATTTTTTTTCGTTTTCCTTGCAAATTAATGTTCCCATTTCCATAAGGGAAAATAAGAAGGGGGGGAAAAAAAGGGGGAAATCTTAAAAAAAAAAAAGTGGTAAACATGGAAAACTGCTCAATGCTATTATTTTGCTGTAGGGAAAAATGGTACAACAAACCACTTATTTTTATTTTTATTTTTATTTTTATTTTTATTTTTATTTTTATTTTTATTTTTATTTTTATTTTTATTTTTATTTTTATTGTTATTGTTATTGTTATTTTTATTTTTATTTTTATTTTTAATTTTATTTTTAATTTTTAATTCTTAATTTTTTTGTTTTTTGCTTTTTTTTTTTATTTTCATTTTTATTTTCAGTTAAACCATTAGGAAAATGCCACAATAAATGGCAAGGAAGAGCCGAGTCTGGGGACAGGGAGAGGGAAGGTGGCACCAAGGACAGAGTGACAGGTGGGGACGTGAGTGCCCAGGGAAGGAGCTGATTTGGAGCTCGGCGGGTCAGAGGTGGCGATTCCTGCTCAAGTGCCTCTCCTGGGATAAAACCCCCTCTCACAGTTCATCAAATTCCCCCTCCTGACCCCCAAATATTCCCCTTATCAGGGCTGGGATTCCTGGGCCTTCTCTGGCCCCGCACAAACAACGGGGCAGCAGCAGGAGCCGCCCTGGAGGTGGATCCTCTTCCCAACGGGACGGTGGGGAAAATGCAGGTGGCTTTTGTTCCTGATTTGAACAATTCAAACCAATCCCAGAATCCCAGAACCTCAGAATCCCAGAAATCCCATACTGGGATGGGTTGGAAGGGACCTTAGGGATCATCCAGTTCCATGGAGAGGAGATTAATTTATTAAATCAATAAATTGAATTATGGACATGACTAAGGCACAGGAAAATAAAGGAAATAGGGTGGGAGGAGCATCTGTTTGTCAGAGGGATTTGGCTCAGCAGGAATTGTCCAGGAGTCCTTGGCAAAGGCACCACCACACCCATCCCAGGGGAAAGAAATCCTCTTTTCCCACTGGAATCCAGATTTGAACAATTCCAACGAATCCCAGACTGGGATGGGTTGGAAGGGACCTAAAGGATCATCCAGTTCCATGGCAAGGAGATTAATTTATTAAATCAATAAATGTAATTATGGATGTGACTAAGGCACAGGAAAATAAAGGGAATAGGGTGGGAGGAGCATCTGTTTGTCAGAGGGATTTGGCTCAGCAGGAATTGTCCAGGAGCCCTTGGCAAAGGCACCACCACCATTTCTTCCCATCCCAGAGGAAAGAAATCCCTTTTTCCCACTGGGATTTTCTCCTCCCCATGGACCAGCTGGGTGTTGAGAAAAGTTCTCCTGGTCCAGAATCCAAGACATCCAAAGCTGGAGGATGGTTTGGGTTGGAAGGAGACCTTGGGGACCATCCAGTGCCACCCATTCCATGGGCAGGGACATTCCCACTGTCCCAGGGTGATCCAGGTGTCCAACCTGGCCTTGGGCACTTCCAGGAATCCAGGGACAGCCACAGATCTCTGGGAATTCCATCCCAGCCAGGAATTCCTTCCCAAAATCCCATCTAAATCTATCACCCTTCAACTTAGTCCTCATTGTTTTCTCCCCTCAGGAAAAAAAACGAAACAGGAATAAGGAAAAGACGATGTTTATAATTCTGGTTTAATCCAGACCAGAGTTTGTGCGCTCAGTGATTTTAATAAAATTCAGCATTTTGGCAATTTTCAGGTTTTATTCCTGCTGGGTGGTGATGGGCGAAGGATGCTGCTGGTAACCCATCCTCATCCAAACCAAAAAAGGTTTTGGGGCCGGAAAAAGGAGAAAACAATAAAGTTAACCAGAAATCAGAGACAAACAGTGAAGGGAAAGACACCTCGGAGCAAAATGTGGTTAAACACAATTTAATTCCCCGTCAGGCTGAGAAACTCAACGTTAACGAGCCCTGGCCTTTGTTGGGTTCTGGGGCTCCTGTCCACGAACATTCCAAATAAATTCATAAAATCCTTGGCTCATTTGCATGGAAAAAAAAAAAACCAACCCTGACTTTCCTCCAGCTGTTCTCGCCCCGGTGTTTGCAGTTTTATGACTCAAATATCGGCTTTTGTTCGCCGGCCAAGCCCAACGAAAACATAATATTTAAATATAAGCCCCATTTACCTTTCAAGGGTTTTTCCTGTCCAAAGAATTCCTGGTAATTTGTGTCGACTGCAGGCCCCGAGCTCATTATTCATCCCCGTTCTCGTTAATAAGTGTTAATTCCACCCCTGTGACATCATCAGCGTCGCCACGGTGACGGCCCGTGATGTCATAAACACAAAACAATAGTGGGAAAAAATGAGTCAGGAACGAAGGGAAAAATATTCAGAGATCCAAATCTTCTCCCTGGTGTTTTCACATCTGGATTTTTCCTGGGATTTGGGGCTGGATGGGTGTGGGAATGTCGGATTCCTGAGGGATAATGTTGTGTTGGGTGAGAGAGGCCGAGTCATGTTGGGGTCTCAAATTTTGGCTTCTCCCAAAATTTGGGGTGTTGAAGCTTAGAACTGGAGGGGAAAAAAATTTCCCCTGAGGTGGAAGATTTCAGCCTGGAGCTGTTAAAATAGGGGTGGGGGGGGAAGAAGAGGAAAAAAAAAAAGCAGGAATATCTAACTTGTTGTTTAATTTGGTGTCTTTGGCAATGCAAATAATGTATTACTATTTATATAAATTAAATAGATTGATTTTAGTTGAATATTTAGATAGATTTAAAGTAGATTTTAGGGAGGAATTCTTGGCTGTGAGGGTGGTGAGACCCTGGCACAGGTTTCCCAGAGAAGTTGTGGTTGTCCCTGGATCCCTGGAAATGTCCAAGGCCAGGCTGGGCAGGGCTGGGATCACCCTGGGATTGTGGAAATGTCCCTGCCCAGGGGATGAGATGATCCTTAAGATCCCTCCAACCCCAACCACACTGAGATCCTGTGATTCCATGAATAAATTTCCTTTATTTGGCAGAAAATTCCAGCAAGAAGCAGCTAAGAGGGAAGATTTTTTTTCTTCTACCTGTGTTTCGTGCGGATCATTACCTGAATTTTCCTTCTTCTTCCTTTTTTTTTCCTTTATTATTCCCATCCCCTGATCATTTCCCCAGAATCTTTGGTGGGTTATTTTGGCTTTTTTTTTTTATTTTTTTTTTTTTTTTTAATTTTTTTTTTTATTTTATTTTTTTTTTGTTTTGTTTTGTTTTGAGTTTTTTTTGGTTTTTTTGGTTTTTTTTGGGTTTTTTTTGGTTTGTTTTTGTTTTTGTTTTTCCCGCCCCAAACACCGCTCAGTAAATCCACAAACTTCTTCAGGATCTTGGTTGAAATTTTGGGATTGGAAGTTTAAAATGTAAATATAAGTTTTAGACATGGGGTTCTTCCTCCCAATCTTTTATTCCTTAACTCACATCTTCCGCACTGCATCAATTTCTGGGTCTTTATCTGGAGATTTTACTCTGAAGGGCTCCCAGTCCCCATTTTCAAGTGAGATCTTTGCCACCTGAAACCAATTCTGAGGGTTTGCAAAGCAAAGATGTCCCAATTTCCAGAGATTTTTTTTCTGTGGATGCCTTGGGAAGGCTGAGCTGGGACAGAGACTGGACAGAGATGGGGAATAAAGGAGATATTTATTAAAAGGCCTTTAAGGTTCACCTTGGGCAGGACAAGAGCCTGGCCAGGGCTGCACCCAAGGTGGACCCAAAATGGTCACAAAATGGACACAAAATGGCCCAAAATTGACCCAAAATGGTCACAAAATGGATGCAAAATGGACCCAAAATAAACAGAGGAACCCTGGGAAAAGCAGGGAAACATCAGCTCGAGGTTCCTGTGGACACCTGTGGAAAAAAATAATCCCCGGAATTCCGATGGCTGCCAAGAAATGGAGTTTTACAGCGCTCAGACATGCCAGGAAAAGGGTTGAGGATCAGAATCTGGATCCAGGTGGCCAACTGGGCTAGTGAGGGTTCTGTGCCAGTTCCTGTAGCCCAGGGCTCGGGAGGGAGTGATTTGGGTGGAATTCTGGCCACTGGCCTGGATCTCCAGAGCCCAAATGGCCGGAGACCGTCGGGTGGCTGAGTCAACAGCGCTGGAATTCTGGAATCTTGGATTTTGGGGGTTTAGTACATAGTAATACGTGTGAGTCAAGATGGAGGACTTTGGGCATTGTTTGGATCCTTCTTCACCTTCTTCCTTCTTCTTCCTTCTTCTTCGCCTTCTTCTTTCTTCTTCACCTTCTTCTTCCTTCTTCTTCTTCTTCTTCTTCTTCACTTTCTTCCTTCTTCTTCCTTCTTCTTCACATTCTTCCTTCTTCTTCACTTTCTTCCTTCTTCTTCACCTCCTTCTTCCTTCTTCACCTTCTTCCTTCTTCTTCACCTTCTTCCTTTTTTTCACCTTCTCCTTCCTTTTTCTTCACCTTCTTTTTCCTTCTTCACCTTCTTCTTCCTGTTTCTTCATGGGTTTGGGTGATTTTCTGTAATTGGGTAAAAAATGTCCACATTGCAGGCCTTGGGTGGTCATTATTGGGTCAGAAATATAAATAATACGGGTGTCACCTCCTTATTGGGTAATAATTAATTAATTAATTGTATCTCAATTAATTAATTAACGCCGGGAAGAGTTAGAAGCTCTCCATTTTTACCTCGTTTCTCTGACTTGCTCGTTAGAGCTCACGGCTCGTGAGGCTGTAAATAAATAAGAATTAATAAACATCCAAGTCCGAGCTCGACATCTACATTTTCTGTGTATTAATCACCCTGACCTTGGAAAGGAGAAAAATAGAGGCCAAAACCTTCCCAAACAGCTCAAGTGCAGGCAAAATTCAGCTTTGCAAGGCTGAGGCTGAACCAAGAGAATTCAGAGGTGGTGATTTGGGGTGAGAAGTCTGGGATGGATGGGCCAGATGTTGGTGAGATCCCTGGAATTCTCCAGAGGTGGTTGATGTTCCCTGTGGGTCTCCCTTCCGTCCTGCTGAGAAGAGTTTTGGGTGTTGATATTTGCATTCACATTCAAAAAAACCCCCCAAAAAAACCCAAAAAAAACTCCCTCCCCAAAAAAAACCCCAAAACAAACAAACAAACCAAAACAAAACAAAACAAAAAAACCCCAAAAAAAACCCCCAAAACCAAACCAAACCAAACCAAAAAACCAAAAAAAACCCCAAAACCAAAAAAAAACCCACCAAAAACAAACAAACAAAAAACCCCCAAAAACCCCACCAAAAACAAACAAACAAAAAAAAAACACCAAAAAACCTCCACCAAACTCCTCCTCCCCAAACCCAAAAAACGCCTCAAAAAAGCAAAAAACACCCCCAACTGCCCCCCAAAATACAAACAAAGAAAAAAAAACCCACAAAAAAACCAGCCAAGCAACCAAAAAAACCCCACCAAAAACCCCACCAAAACCAAGCAAACAAAACAAAACAAAACCACCAAGAAAAGAAAAAAAAAAAAAAAAAAAAAAGGAAAAAAAAATCCCCAAAGCAAAATTCAAGATGGGGAAAGTGGGAACCGAACTCAAACCTGAAAAGGAATTTTAGGATGCTCCAGGGATTTGAGGCAGTGATGGAAGGTGGGATTTTCTGTGGAATATTCATGTTTTACTTCAATTTGATTTGATTTTATTTGGCTGTTCTGGAAGATCCATCGGTGTAATTAATCCAAATTTTTAGTAAAATATGGGATACGATCAGATTAGGAGGGATCTCATTGAAAACAGGGATACAAAGTTGAATTTTATCCATATGGAATAACCAACCCTCTTTTCCTCCTTAAGGCTGTGGGAATAATTAAGTGAAGCCCAGAGCTCATTAATTGTTCTAAAATCAATTTTTTTCTGCTTTATGTTTGAAGGTTATGAAGTTTCATAACCTTCATGAATTATATTTATCATCCTGAAGTTTAAAATTAGGAAAAAAATAAACAAACCTCCATCTAATAAAAATAAATATTATCTCACTTTTGGAAAGCAATTCCTAGAAAGGTGAGATAGATTGCTCAGAAATAATTGTGGTCATTCATCAGATTCTTTTTAAATCCCTCCAAATCTGGCCCAAAATCATCTTAAATCAATTTATTCCAATAAAAATTATTGGGAGACACAACAGCTCCGAACTAAAAGATTTTTAGGGAGAAACCCTTGGGAGACACGTAAAAATAAACAAAAAAAGAGTGGATTTTACTCCCTCCATATTCTCTTTGATTTTCCACGGGAATTTCACAAAAAAAATTCACAAATTGCTGATTTTGGCCATTTTTAATTTCAAATGACCAAATATTTGTCCAGAACTGCTTTTTTCACGTTTTAAGAACTCACTTTCCATTCTCAAAATTCGTCAGAAGTAACAAGTGAAGAGGTGCTTTTTAGGGATTTCTGTCTTTTAGGAATAATAAAAAAAAAAAATCTGGATTTCAGGCTCTTCCTTGGTTTTGTTGCTCAGAGGAAAAATGGAAATAAAAGACATTTTTACAGATTTAATTATTGGCTATGAGGAGATGGCTCCTTGCTGGGATCAGATGGATTTTCCATCGTAATTCCAGAGGATTTTGGAGAAAGGACATGATTATAATTATATATACAATATATATATAGTATTTATATATATATTTTATATATATATATACCCTATATATATATATAATTATATATATAATATTTAACTAATTTAATTAACTAATTTAATTGTCCCTGCCCACAGCAGAGGATTGGGATGAGACAACACTTAAAGACTCTTCCCACCCAAACCATTCCGGAATTCCGTGATAATTCCTGCTGGGATCCAAAGGGAATTGCAGCACCTTTATCAATTTTCTCCTGTGAGGTCTGAACAGCAAAGAGATAAATCAGGGCTGTTCTGGGAGGGGAAAATTTGGGGGTTTTTTTAATTGTTTTTGTGGTTTTCCCTCCAAGCTTTGAGCCTGGAGGGAGCAATCCCTGGTTTTATTTAAATTATGTTTTATCCCACGAATGCTGATTTGATTTTTCAGAATTCCGCACTTACATCGCCTCAAAATCCCATTATAAAGGAGGAGTTTGATGATTTTTCTTCCTTTTTTTTTTTTTTTTTTTTTCTGTTTTCCTTTTTATTTTCTTCAGTCCAAGACTGTGGTGGGTCTTTGATTTGGCTCCAAGAGTTCAACCCCAGTCAGCTCTGATGGACCCAGTTCTTTTTTGGCCAACGGTTTCTCTTCCGTTAATTCACTTCTGGAAAGAGAAAAAAAATTAAAAATAAAAGGGAAAAATAGGGAAAAAAATAGGAAAAAAAGAAGGAAAATGACGAATCTAATCCATCCATTGGATTAATCACAAACAAACACATCGGGAATGGAATCTGCCCATCCTTCAGTACCGTGACTTTGGATTAGGGAGAGTTTTATAATCGCATTCCCTGGCCCGGAGTTCTGTGGGAAATATCAGGTTAACCCGGCTGGAAGGGGCTGCCAGAAAACACAGAAAATTCCTTGGGAAGCCAAAATTTCTACTCCAAAGCCCTTCCAAACACGGGATGTGTGTGAGGGCGTCGATTCGTGCTCTGAGAGAGACACACAGACATAAACACGCCCCTTTTAAATGGAGACACGCCCCTCTCCCAAAATCCATTCCCACTGGGAATTCGATTGGCACCAAAGTGCTGATATATAAAATTCAGACTTTTTTGATCAACAGATAAAATAATCTCACATTGCATTTGAAATTTAAATTTTTTTTTTTTTTTTTTTTTGATAAAACGCGGATCAAAAATTTTGGGAGAAGGGGGAACCTCATCCCAACAAAACTTTGGTTCCTCTCTCTCTCCTGAGCTGACTCACAGCCCTCTGGATTTCCTGTTGTCAACAAATAAATTGGGATGATTCAGAACCGGGCGCTGGGAATGTCACGCTCTCTTCTCCTTCCCCAAATTTCCGCGGATTGTGGTGGAAGGTCGGGCAGTGAAAATATCCCTGGGGAAAATCCAGAGGTGTCTGATCCCATCCCAAACGGGCAACCAGAGCTGATGTCGTGAACAATTTCAATATTGGCACCCAATTACCACCTCCGAGTGCTGAAAGTCAATTCCCTTTTTTTCCAATAAACCCTTTCCTAATATCACTCCTATTAAAATTCTCATTCACATATTTTCTTTTTTTTTTTTTCTTAAAACTGATGTAATTTTTATTTTTTTTTCTCCTTGTTACTGAGACCTATTTTTGTGCTGCTTAGAATGTTGATTTTGAAATAAAAAATTCTGATAACTTCCAAAATTATTTTGAACAGAAAATGCTTTATGAGTTATTTTTTCATTAAAAAATGTAATATTTTATTAACCAAAAGCTCCACAATGATTAGATTTTTTTTTTGACATTTTTCAGTTAATTTTTTTTGTCAGAAAAACAAAAATATAAAACCGAAACAACATAAAAAAATATTAAATATGTTATAAGGCAGTAACTGCCCACATTAAAGAGCACAAGACCACCAATAATTCACACAGACCATTGTGGTGGTCCACAAAACAAACATTTGGGAAAGAAAGCAGTGGGAGATCCTGAGGGTTTTATGGAAAATGGCCCAGCAGAAGTTTTATTTTTTCTTATCTTACTATTCAATTCTTCATCAAAATGAAAAATGCAGTGAATCTCGGCTTTGGGGAAAACATTCTGGAATTTTGAGAAATTTGTGCTTCTGAAAGGATTCCAAAATCTCTGCAGCCGCCTGGGAGAAATAGGACAACTCTCGGGGAATTTTCTGAGGTTGCCATGAAGGTTTTTCAGTCTCCTCTAAGCTGGAAAATTCAACAATTGCCTCAGAATTAATTAATTAATTTTCCATTGGGCCGTGAATCGATCAAGAACTTGAAATTAAATCGGATTTTTGGCCCTTCAAGTCTTGGCATCTCACTAAACATTCCCAGCTCAGTTCTGGGCTCTATTTATTGACTTTGAGCTGTCGGAGGGTGGGGCTGGATGGGATTTTGGGAAGGAATTCCTGGCTGGGATGGGATTCCCAGAGCAGCTGTGGCTGCCCCTGGATCCCTGGAAGAACGGATGCTGGTTTTTCCTTTTCCTGAATTCCAGCTCGTTTCCTTTGAAGTTCTGCTGACTTTGCGCCTCTTCCAGCGTCTTCCAGGGAATGGATCCATCTTCTCCTTCTTCCCGTGGATGGGAATTTCCCTCTTCCTGTCTCTCCTCACAGCCCCACCCTGATCTCACCCCCCACCTCTCCCATTGGCTTGGAAAAAGTTTCATCCTTTAGTCAAGAAATGAGTCTGGATTCCCTGCCCTGAAGGAGGGAGGGGCTGGATGGGATTTTGGGAAGGAATTCCTGGCTGGGAGGGTGGGGAGGGATTGGGATGGAATTCCCAGAGATTTGTGGCTGCCCCTGGATCCCTGGAATGTCCAAGGCCAGGTTGGACACTTGGATCATCCTGGGACAGTGGAATTTCTGGAACAGGATGAGCTTTAAGGTCCCTCTCAACAAAATCCATTCCATATTTCCCAAGTTCCCATAAATCACACACATCCCCCTCTTTTTTTATTTTTTTGTACAAAAGGTGACCCTTCTGCTCCTCAAAATTATTGGAAAAGTTTAAAATGGGCAAGGCAAAGCTCAATATTTCCAAAAACACCACCAGCTGAGCATCTTCACAACCTCAGTGATCTTAAGGCATGGAAACCTCCTGGAAATTCGTGTTCCAAACCCAGAGATTTCCCACTTTTTTAAAGAATGTTTCAGCTTCTTTTCTGTCAGTATTTGGTGCAGAAAAGGGAAAGTCAGTCTTTGGAAGGAAGTCGTTTTCCCTGTGGGGGAGATGAGGGGTTGGAATGGAATTCCCAGATTTGCTGTGGCTGCCCCTGGATCCCTGGAATGTCCCAGGCCAGGCTGGACACTTGGATCACCCTGGGGCAGTGGAATTTCCCCCTGCCCATGGCAGGTGGAACAGGATGAGCTTTAAGGTCCCTCTCAACAAAATCCATTCCGTATTTCCCAAGTTCCCATAAATCACACACATCCCCCTCTTTTTTTTATTGATGACTCTTCTGCTCCTCAAAATTATTGGAAAAGTTTAAAATGGACAAGGCAAAGCTCAATATTTCCAAAAAAAAAAAAACCACCAGCTGAGCATCTTCACAACCTCAGTGATCTTAAGGCATGGAAACCTCCTGAAAATTCGTGCTCCAAACCCAGAGACTTCCAACTTTTTAAAAGAATGTTTCAGCTTCTTTTCTGTCAGGATTTGGTGCAGAAAAGGGAAAGTCAGTCTTTGGAAGGAAGTCGTTTTCCCTGTGAGGGAGATGAGGGGTTGGAATGGAATTCCCAGATTTGCTGTGGCTGCCCCTGGATCCCTGGAATGTCCCAGGCCAGGTTGGATGGGGATTGGATCACTTGGGGCAGTGGAATTTCCCCCTGCACATGGCAGGGGTGGAACAGGATGGGCTTCAAGGTCCCTCTCAACAAAATCCATTCCGTATTTCCAAAGCACCCATAAATCACACACATCCCCCTCTTTTCTTTATTTTTTTGCACAAAAGATGACCCTTCTGCTCCTCAAAATTACTGGAAAAGTTTAAAATGGACATGGCAAAGCTCAGTATTTCCAAAAAAACCACCAGCTGAGCATCATCCCAGCCATGGAAACCTCCTGGAAATTCGTGTTCCAAACCCAGAGACTTCTCACATTTTTTAAAGAATGTTTCAGCTTCTTTTCTGTCAGGATTTGGTGCAGAAAAGGGAAAGTCAGTCTTTGGAAGGAAGTCGTTTTCCCTGTGAGGGAGATGCGGGGTTGGAATAGAATTCCCAGATTTGCTGTGGCTGCCCCTGGATCCCTGGAATGTCCCAGGCCAGGTTGGACACTTGGATCACCCTGGGACAGTGGAATTTCCCCCTGCCCGTGGCAGGTGGAACAGGATGAGCTTTAAGGTCCCTCTCAACAAAATCCATTCCGTATTTCCAAAGTACCCATAAATCACACACATCCCCCTCTTTTTTTTATTGATGACTCTTCTGCTCCTCAAAATTACTGGAAAAGTTTAAAATGGGCAAGGAAAAGCTCAATATTTCCAAAAACACCACCAGCTGAGCATCTTCACAACCTCAGTGATCTTAAGGCATGGAAACCTCCTGGAAATTCGTGCTCCAAACCCAGAGATTTCCCACTTTTTTAAAGAATGTTTCAGCTTCTTTTCTGTCAGGATTTGGTGCAGAAAAGGGAAAGTCAGTCTTTGGAAGGAAGTCGTTTTCCCTGTGGGGGAGATGAGGGGTTGGAATAGAATTCCCAGAGAAGCTGTGGCTGCCCCTGGATCCCTGGAATGTCCCAGGCCAGGTTGGATGGGGATTGGATCACTTGGGGCAGTGGAATTTCCCCCTGCACATGGCAGGGGTGGAACAGGATGGGCTTTAAGGTCCCTCTCAACAAAATCCATTCCGTATTTCCAAAGCACCCATAAATCACACACATCCCCCTCTTTTCTTTATTTTTTTGCACAAAAGATGACCCTTCTGCTCCTCAAAATTACTGGAAAAGTTTAAAATGGACATGGCAAAGCTCAGTATTTCCAAAAAAACCACCAGCTGAGCATCATCCCAGCCATGGAAACCTCCTGGAAATTCGTGTTCCAAACCCAGAGACTTCTCACGTTTTTTAAAGAATGTTTCAGCTTCTTTTCTGTCAGTATTTGGTGCAGAAAAGGGAAAGTCAGTCTTTGGAAGGCAGTCGTTTTCCCTGTGAGGGAGATGAGGGGTTGGAATGGAATTCCCAGATTTGCTGTGGCTGCCCCTGGATCCCTGGAATGTCCAAGGCCAGGTTGGACACTTGGATCACTCTGGGACAGTGGAATTTCCCCCTGCCCATGGCAGGTGGAACAGGATGAGCTTTAAGGTCCCTCTCAACAAAATCCATTCCGTATTTCCCAAGTACCCATAAATCACACACATCCCCCTCTTTTTTTTATTGATGACTCTTCTGCTCCTCAAAATTATTGGAAAAGTTTAAAATGGGCAAGGCAAAGCTCAATATTTCCAAAAACACCACCAGCTGAGCATCTTCACAACCTCAGTGATCTTAAGGCATGGAAACCTCCTGGAAATTCGTGCTCCAAACCCAGAGATTTCCCACTTTTTTAAAGAATGTTTCAGCTTCTTTTCTGTCAGGATTTGGTGCAGAAAAGGGAAAGTCAGTCTTTGGAAGGAAGTCGTTTTCCCTGTGAGGGAGATGAGGGGTTGGAATAGAATTCCCAGAGAAGCTGAGGCTGCCCCTGGATCCCTGGAAGTGCCCCAGGCCAGGTTGGATGGAGCTTGGATCACTTGGGATAGTGGAATTTCCCCCTGCACATGGCAGGGGTTGGAATGGGATGAACTTGAAGGTCCCTTCCCAATCCAAACCGTCCTGGAATTCCATAATTCCATAAGGACAGTATGTGGCCTATGCATCAATCAATACCTGGATCAGAATGAAATCAGAATTGATATTTGACTGTCAGATTGTGCAAGAACACAAAAAACCACAAAAAACCAAAACAAACAAACAAACAAAAAAAACCCAAAAAAGCAAAAAAACAATAAAACAACAAAACCAACAAAAAAAAACCACAAAAAAAAAAAAAAAAAAAAAAAAAACAAAACAAAAAAAAAACAAAACAACAACCAAAAAAACACCAGCAAACAAAAACCACAAAAAAACCACAACAAAACCCAAAAAAACCCCAAACCTGAAAGGTTTAACACAGACTGAGAGCAAATAAACAGAGAGAAATAAAGCCTGGAATTCCAGGAGGAGTGTCGAACAGGATGAGGAATTATTGGAGGGGGATAATTCCAATGGATGGGAGGAGACATGGAAAATTTGGATGGAAAACTGGGAACTTTTGGAGAAGTTTTCAACAAGAGCAGTGGATCTCCTGGGATCCTGGAAATGCCCTGGATGTCACAGCTGGATCCTTGGTGGTGATCTGGGCAATCTCCTGGAATCCTGGAAGGAATCTGGATGTTACAGATGCATCCTTGGAAATCTCCTGGAATTCTGGAAGGAGCTTGAATATTTCATCTGGATCCTTGGTGGTGAACTGGGCAATCTCCTGGAATCCTGGAAATGCCCTGGATATTTCAGTTGGATCCTTGGTGGTGAACTGGACGATCTCCTGGAATCCTGGAAAGAACCTGGATGTCACAGCTGGATCCTTGGTGGTGATCTGGGCAATCTCCTGGAATCCTGGAAGGAGTCTGGATGTTACAGGTGGATCCTTGGCAATCTCCTGGAATCCTGGAAATGCCCTGGATGTCACAGCTGGATCCATGGTAGTGAATGGGAAAATCTCCTGGAATCCTGGAAATGCCCTGGATGTCACATCTGGATCCTTCGTGGTGAACTGGGAGATCTCCTGGAATCCTGGAAGTAGATGGGATGTCACAGCTGGATCCTTGGTGATGAAATGGACAATTTCCTGGAATCCTGGAAGTAGCCTGGATGTTTCAGTTGGATCCTTGGTGGTGACCTGGACAATCTCCTGGAATCTTGGAAATGCCCTGGATGTCACAGCTGGATCCACGGTAGTGAATGGGAAAATCTCCTGGAATCCTGGAAATGCCCTGGATGTTTCAGCTGGATCCTTGAACTGGGCAATCTTCTGGAATCCTGGAAATGCCCTGGATGTCACAGCTGGATCCTTGGTGGTGAACTGGGCCATCTCCTGGAATCCTGGAATTAGTCAGGACATTTCAGCTGGATCCTTGGTGGCGAACTGGACAAGATCAGGAGCTAAAACCAGACCCAGAATTCCCATCCACAAGGTGGGATTCTCTTCCTGCCTGGATCAGCCCCACAAAATCCATCCTGGTGGCTGAAAAACAAAATCCTGAGAGCTTTGACCAATTCCTGCATCCCACCGGAGCCGATCCCAAACCCAGGGCTTAAAGCCAGGCCTGGATTAACCCTTTTTTTATTATTATTATTTTGGGAATCTATTTCAGCTGTGCCCAAAAATATCTCCTGGAGGCCACCCCAGCCCCTCTCCCGGCTGGATTCCAACTCCTGGATCAGGGAAGCTCCTTGGATTTAAGCCGGGCCGTTATCAACAAGTCAATGCGGGGCCTCTTATCTCTTATCTCGGGCTGTCACTCAGGGCTGAGCTCCTTATCTCGGGCCGGGCTGATAACGCCTCTTGTCACCCCGGGGGAGGGGAAGGTGGGAGGTGGAGGAGTCTGGGTGGTTTTCATGGGGTGGGATGTTTGTGGGGGAAAAAATGGGGGAGAATGGGAAAAAGAAAAGGGAAAATTAATGGGGGGGAAATGGGGAAGAAATGGGAAAAGTGAGGGTGAAATAAAAAATAAAGGGAAGAATGGGGGAAACTTGAAAAAAGGGGGGTAAAGCATGAAAAAATGGGGAGAAATAGGAAAAATGGGTGGGAAATGGGGGGAAAATGAGGGGGGAAAGGGAAAAATGGGGGAAATGTGGGAAAAAATGAGGTGAAAATGGGGAAGAAATGGGAAAAATGAGGGCAAAATTAAAAAAAAAAGGAATAATGGGGAAATGGAGAAAAAATGGGGGAAATGGAGAAAAAATGAGGGGAAATGGGGAAATAATGGGGGAAATGCAGAAAAAATGGGGAAGAAATATGAAAAATGAGAGTAAAATTTAAAAAAAGGGGGAAGAATGGGGGAAATGTGAAAGAATGGGGGGAAATGGAGAAAAGTGGGGGGAAATGGGGAAAAATGGGGGAAATGTGAAAAAATGGGGAAAAATGTGAAAAAATGAGGAAATGGGGAAAAATTGGGGAAATGGGGGAAATGGGTGACGTGGAAAAAATGGGGGGGAATAGGGAAGAAATGGGAAAAAAATGGAGGAAATGGAGAAAAAAGGGGGGAAATGGGGAAAAAAGGGGGGAATTGTGGAAAAAATGGGGAAAATGTGAAAAAATGTGGGGAAATGTAAAAAATGTGGGGAAATGTGGAAAAATTGGGGAAATGGGGAAAATGGGTAACTTGAAAAAATGGGGGGAAATAGGGTAGAAATGGGAAAAATGAGGGTGGAATTAAAAAAAGGGAAGAATGGGGAAAACTTGAAAAAAAGGGGGGAAAGCATGAAAAAATGGGGAGAAATGGAGAAAAAATGTGAGGAAATGGGGAAAAATGGGGAAAAACATGAAAAGATAGGCAAAATGGGGAAAAACATGGAAAAATAGGGGGAATGGGGAAAAATGGAGGAAATGGGGGAAAAATGGGGGGAAATGGGGAAAAATTGGGATGAAGTGGGAAAAAATGGGGAAAAAATGGGGAAAATTTTGAAAAATGGGGAAATGTGAAAAAATGTGGGGAAATGGGGAAAAATGGAGGAAATTGGGAAAATGGGGGAAATGAGGAAAAAAAAGGAGGAAATGGGGAAGATATAGGAAGAATGAGGGTAAAATTAAAAAAAAAAAGAGAAGAATGGGAGAAAATGTGAAAAAAACTAGGGGAATGGGGAAAAGCATGAAAAAATGGGGGGAAATGGAGAAAAAAGAGGGGAAATGGGGAAAGAATGGGGGAAATGGGGAAAAATGGGGAAATGTGGAAAAAATGGGGGAAATGGGGAAAATAGGGGAGATGTAAGAAAAAATGAGGTGAAAATGGGGAAGAAATGGGAAAAATGAGGGTGGAATTAAAAAAAGAAATAATGAGGGAAATAGAGAAAAAATGTGGGGAAATGGGGAAGAAATAGGAAAATGAGGGTAAAATTAAAATAAAAGGGGAAGAATGGGGAGAAATGTGAAAAAATGGGGGAAATTGAGAAAAAATGTGGGAAATGGGGAAAAATGGGGTGAAATGGGGAAAACATGAAAAATGTGGGCAAATGGGGAAAAAATGGGGGAAAACGTGAAAGAATGGGGGGAAATGGGGGAAATGGGGAAAAAAATGAAAAAATTGGGGAAGTGGGGAAAAATATGGGGAAATGGGGGGGGGAAATGGGGAAGAAATAGGAAAAATGAGGGTAAAATAATAATAAAAAGGGAAGAATGGGGAAAATGTGAAAAAAATGTGGGGAAATGGGGAAAAACTAGGGAAATGGAGAAAAAATGGGGTGAAATGTGGAAAATGGGGAAAACATGAAAAATGTGGGGAAATGGGGAAAAATGAGAGTAATGGGGAAAAATGGGGGAAATGGGGAAAAATGGGGAAAACCATGGAAAATGGAGAAAATGGGGAAGAAATAGGAAAATGAAGGTAAAATAATAATAAAAAAGGAAGAATGGGGAAAACATGAAAAAATGTGGGGAAATGGGGGAAATGGGGAAAAATGGGGGAAAATGTGAAAAAAATGTGGAAAAACATGAAAAAATGGGGAAAAACATGAAAAAAATGTGGGGAAATGGGGAAAAATGGGGAAAAAATGGGGGAAAAGGGGTAAAATGTTGCATCTATGATGTGTTTCATTCCCGGAGAGAGATTTGCACAGCCAGGCTGCTCCAAGCCCATCCAACCTGGCCTTGGAAACTTCCAGGGATCCAGGGGCAGCCACAACTTCTCTGGGAAACCCATCTCAGGGCTTCCTCACCCTCCCAGCCAGGAATCCCTTCCCAAAATCCCATCCATCCCCATTCTCTGGCAGTGGGAAATAATTAAACAGAGCCCAGAACTGACCTGGGAATGTCAATCTGCTCCTGGGAAGGCAGAAGGGACTGGGAGAGGAAATCAGGTGAACGGATGTCCCGGGTTGTGGTGTAGGATGTACACAAAGTGTTTATTCCATCACCATCTCCATGAGCTGTTGGAACCAGGTGGGGCAGTGTTTTCCCAGGTCCCTTTTCCTTTGGGCTCTTCTGCTCATGGCCCATCAATGCCTTGCCCAGGACTCACAGGGAACTCCCTCCAGGAGCTCTCTCTGTTTAATGGGCCATCAAGGACCCACTTCACGACTCCTCATCCCATTGGGAGATGCTCCCAATGCCCAGGGGGAGGAGCCAAGCATTCCCACCTGGAGAGAATCTGGGATTTGGGACAGGACAAGCAGCCCTGAGCCACTGGATTCCCAGAGCTCCCAGACCTTTCTGTGGGATCACTGCTTCAGGAAGAGCCCCTCACCTGGACTGCTCCCACCACCCTGCTCAGGGTGTGTTCTGACTCTGTCAGTGATCCTTTGTGTTATTGCATTGATTTTATTTTATTTCTATATTTTTACCTTTCTTCTTATTAAATTGTATCTCTGACTTAAAGCCTCTCACTCGTTTTGCTTTCAAACCACGACAACCGGACAAAGGGAAATGTCAGTGAAGGACCAAGTGTGGATTACCTGATACTGATAAATCTGATAAATCTAATGAATCTTGTAAATGTGACACCTTTTTATGGCCCAGCTGTGCCGTTCACATCTGGTTTGCACCTGCAGAGCCCAGACCAGGCCGTTACTGATTTAACCTGCTCCAGAATTCCCAGGAAAATTTGGAGAACTCCATCTCCTTCAGTGGGATCCAAACCCATCCCACCTCCTCAGCTGTCCCAGGTCTTCCTTCCTGCCTGGATCCTGGATGTTTTTGACGCAGATATTCCGAATTTTGGGAATTCTGGGGCACAACCCACTGGCTCCATATTTGCCTCCCTCCATCTCCTCTTGTCTCCCCCATTAAATCCAGAGGGACAGGAAGATTTTGGTTTTAGGATCCTCTTAGTATCCAATGGAAACCAGGATTTTGTCCTAAACTGCATTTATCACCTAAAGAAAAGTTGGGAAAATACACATTTTAATTCTTTCCCAAGACCCACTTCTGGAGATTAAATGAACAATTATTTCCCTGATCTTCTGAAAATTTTAAGGGAGTCTTCACTGAGTGTATGTGAGAGCCTTCACAGCCTGGGGATCTGTTGGGATGAATCCAGGAGAGGTCCCAGGGCTGGAGCCTCTCTGGAGCCGGGCTGGGAGAGCTGGGAATGTTCCCCTGGAGAGGAGAAGCTCCAGGGAGAGCTCAGAGCCCCTGGCAGGGTCTGAAGGGGCTCCAGGAGAGCTGGAGAGGGGCTGGGGACAAGGGATGGAGGGACAGGACACAGGGAATGGATCACACTGCCAGAGGGCAGAGATGGAAGGGATTTTTGGAATTAGAAATTCCTGGCTGGGCTGGAATTCCCAGAGAAGTCAAGTTGGAATTTTCTGCTGGAAAAGGGGATCCAGGAGTGGGAATTCTGCCCCTCTGCCCCCTCAGGTGAATCCCCACCTGCAGAGCTGCCCCAGCCCTGGAGCCCAAAATCCACAGGAGCTGCTGGAGAGATCCAGAGGAGGCCCCGGAGCTGCTCCAGGGCTGGGAGAGCTGGGAATGTTCCCCTGGAGAGGAGAAGCTCCAGGGAGAGCTGAGGGTACCTAAAGGGGCTCCAGGAGAGCTGGAGAGGGACTGGGGACAAGGGATGGAGGGACAGGACACAGGGAATGGATCCCACTGCCAGAGGGCAGGGCTGGATGGGATTTTGGGATGGAATTCCTGACTCTGAGGGTTGTGAGACCTTGGAATGGATTTTCCAGGGAAGCTGTGGCTGCCCCTGGATCCCCTGGATCCCTGGAATATCCAAGGCCAGGTTGGACACTTTGACCACCCTGGGACAGTGGGAGATGTCCCTGCCCATGGCAGAAGGTGGAAAAACTTTATCTTTAAGGCCCCTTCCAAACCAAATCATTCCACGATCCAGGTGGCAACACGAGCTCCGGTGGATAAACTTCATCACAGTGGGAGAGTGAAAAAAATTTAAAAATTCTCCAAGTAGGAGCAAATTTTGGCTGTCGAGGACACACAGAGCGAGGGAGGGAGGGAGGGGGAGCTGCCACAAAAAGAATCATTGTTGGTGGCGTGTGGGGATTTCTCCTCCCAATAAAAGGTGATCCCATAAAACCTGCCTGGCTGTTTGCATTCCCACTCCAGAGTCCCAGGTGGAGAAACGGATCGAGCTGGAACCTCCCGGAGCAGAGCATAAACAGCATTCTTCAGGAAAGGGCTCGGCGGCTTTAAGAGCACTCGGAGGTCTCTGAAGGAAAATATAAGGAGGGATTTGCATACAGCAGATGGAATGTTGGGGTTTTTTTTCTTCACGGCAGCGAGAGGAGGGCTGAGCTGTGGAATTTGGATCCTGAGTATCCATATCTACGGATTCAGGGGCTTGGAGGTGGGTGGGTGCATTGCAGAGACTTTGGATCCCGCTCAAAAATAAATCCCAGGGTTTTCCTTTGGATCTCCTGCCTCGCTGGGGTTTGGTGTTGGAGTGGTGGGAGGTGCTGTCAGGAAAATTCATCCTTTTGTGCCCAGAGTAAATAACATGAGGGGATATTTGGGAATTATGTCACTAAAGGTGAGGGTGATCAGAGGGAATGGAGCATCTGTCCCATGAGGAAAGGCTGGGAGAGCTGGGGGTGTTCACCTGGAGAAGAAAAGGATCCAGGTGGTGCCGTGGGGTTTGGATTTGGTGTTTTGTGGGTTCTGTGTTGTCCAGGGGTGCAGCTCTGAGCTCCCAGTCAGTGTCACTGAGCTCTCTGCACACAGCAGGGACACAAAACAAACCCTTGTCCTGCTGCACACCAAGGACAACTGGCACAAGTGTTCAGGCCCAAAAGCACAAACAACGGTGGCTGAAGGGAGAAAACAAGAAGGATGGGACTGCATCACCTGCAGCTGGGATTGGACAATTCAACCCCAAGGTGCAAATGGACCAAAACTTATCAAAGTGTGAGACCTCGGGACCGTTTGTCCCTTTTGTGTCCATTTTGTGTCCATTTTGTGACCCTTTTGTGTCCATTTTGTGACCATTTTGGGTCCACCTTGGGTGTAGCCCTGGCCAGGCTCTTGTCCTGCCCAAGGTGAACCCTAAAATCCTTTTAATAAATATCTCCTTAATTCTCCAGCTCTGCCCAGTCTCTGTCCCAGCTCAGCCTTCCCAAGGCATCACTGGGAGAGCTCAGAGCCCCTGAAGGGGCTCCAGGAGATCTGGAGAGGGACTGGGGACAAGGGATGGACGGATTTGACACAGGGAATGGCTTCAAAATGAAAGAGGGAATGTTTAGATGGGATATTGGGAAGGAATTCCTGTCTGGGATGGAATTCCCAGAGGAGCTGTGGCTGCCCCTGGATCCCTGGAATGTCCAAGGCCAGGTTGGACAGGGCTTGGATCACTCTGGGACAGTGGGAGGTGTCCCTGTCCATGGCTGGGGGTTGATGTTAGATCATCCCTAAATTCCCTTCTAAACAAAACCAATTCTGTGATTCTAAATGGAAAAAGGACGGGAGTTGCAGTTCCTGGGTTGTTCCTGAGAGATCTTGGTCCACACATTCCCAGATGATCTTTCCCTTTGGTGACAGGAAAAGGAAGTTGGTTCTCACTCAGTTATGACCCGCTGGAACTTCCAGAACTTTCTGTGCAGGAGTTCAGGGGAGCTGATTTTGGAGTATTTCATATTTTGTAGAGAGTTTTGCCCTCATATTTTTGGAGATTTTTACCCTCCTATTTTGTAGACAGTTTTACCCTCCTATTTTATAGAGATTTTTAGCCTCATGTTTTGTAGAGATTTTTACCCTCATATTTTGTAGAGATTTTTGCCCCCATATTTTATAGTTTTACGCTCATATTTTATAAAGAGTTTTACCCTCCTGTTTTGCAGACAGTTTTACCTTCATATTTTATAGTTATTTTTACCCCCACATCCCCAGGCCCCCTTCTATTGGTCCTTCCTGATCATCAACCTTTTTTTTTTTTCCTTGAAAAACAACCAGATCATGAAAATTTTGTGTTGATTGATCCCATCTTCCTTTTACTACTATCAAAAATCTGAACTCTTTTCCTTTCTCTTCTGCTCTGAATCCTCAACGATGATGACGACGACAATGATGATGATGATGATGATGATGAGGATGATGAGGATGAGGATGATGATTATGATGATGATGACAACGATGATGATGATGATGATGAGTATGATGATGAGGATGATGATGATGAGGATGATGATGATGAGGATGATGAGGATGAGGATGATGATGACCATGATGATGATGATGATGATGCTGCTGGTGATGATGAAGATGACGATGATGATGATGACAACGATGATGACGATGATGATGATGAGGATGACAATGCTGCTGCTGCTGCTGCTGCTGCTGATGACGACAACGATGATGATGATAATGATGATGATGATGACAATGACAATGGCAATGATGATGATGAGGAGGATGATGATGACGATGATGATGCTGCTGCTGCTGAAGATGACGATGATGATGATGATAATGATGATGATGATGACAATGACAATGGCAATGACAATGGCCATGATGATGATGAGGAGGATGATGATGACAACGATGATGATGATGATGATGACAATGACAATGATGAAGATGATGACAATGATGATGAGGATGACAATGATGACAATGATGATGATGATGAGGATGATGATGATAAGGATGATGATGATGACGATGATGACAATGACAATAATGATGACAATGATGAGGATGACAATGACAATGATGATGAGGAGGATGATGATGACGATGATGACAATGACGATGACAATGACAATGATGATGATGACAATGACAATGATGGTGATGATGACAATGACAATGATGACGACAATGACAATGACGATGATGATGATGATGATGATGATGGTTCATCACCTCCTCTTATTCACTGACATTTCCCTGGCAGAACCCACTCACTAGAAATTTCCATTTGTACCTATTTTCCCCACTATTCCCCATATTTTAAAAACATTTTTCCAGCTTTTTTTTTGCCTCCAGGTCCTGGTATTTAATCCATTCCATGTTTATTTCTGAGAGTGTCATGTGAGACAGTGTTAAAAGCCCCAATAAATTCGATGTGTGCGTTGGCAGCTCCTGCTGCAGCTACAAACTGGCTACTGTCTGGAGTGAGATATTTAATTGGCTTTATGTCAGCTTTTATTTATTTTATTTTTTATTTTTTGGTCTTTCTGGGCATTTGTGCTTTTTTTGGTCTGAATTCTCCTTGTTTCTGTTTGAAACAAATGAATGTTCCATGATTTACCCAGTTTTCTGCCTCTTTAGGCATCTTAGTTTTCTTCTTCCAGAGCATAATTTGGTTTTTTAGTCTTGTCTCTTTTTATAAATTTTATAATCATTTATTTATTTATTTATTCATATTTTCATTTTTAAATTTATACTTATTTTTTATTTTATTTCATTATTTTTTATTTTATTTCATTATTTTATTTTATTTTATTTAAATTTATACTTATTTTTATTTTTTAATTTATACTTATTTTTAAAATTTATTTTATTATTTTATTCAATTTTATATTTATTTTATATTTATTTTTAAATTTATATTTATTTTTAAATTTTATTTAGAAATTATTTATTTTATTTTATTAATTTATTTTTATCTTAATTTAATTTAATTTAATTTAATTTAAATTTTTTCTTTTTTTCCTCTTTTTTTTTTTCTTTTCTTTTATTCCCTTTGTTCACAGACCACATTCGAGAACATTTTATCAAATTTTCTGAATGTCTTCACAGGTGTTTTATAAAAATCATCAGACACCACTCTGGAAAGAACTGGGGGACAGTTGAAATAACGGAGGAAAACTCCAGGAATGATGTTTCCATCTGATCTTTGGGAAACCCGGCCATTTATTAATAATTAATAATAATTTATTAATAATTAATCTGTACTGGGCGGTGGGGAAAGGCATTGACAGGTTGAGAATTCTTTTTTCTGCCAGCTGGGAAGGAAAATGAGGGACTTTGAGAAATTAAAATACAACAAAAATGATGAACAGAGAGAGGAAAAAAGAGAAAAGAGAAAAGAATGGATTTGGACACTCACAGGAACTGGAGCTCAGGTTCAAATCCTCGATTTTCCTTCACGAATCCGGAGAAGATTCAAGATTTTTTTTTAAAGGAATTAACATCTTCTCAAATAAATGAACAAAATATATTTGAGAACACCTTTAACCCCTTGAGGTTTTAACTCCAGATCTGTTTAAGAGTGATGAAGTTTTATTTCTGGCATCATTCTTCTGTCTGCTCCTGAAAAATCTCCTGGGTCAAAAAATCTTTCCTGAATTTTCAGCCTCTGTGATTCTTCTCAAAATCTTAATTATTTTTAGTAAAAAAAAGCTTGTAATGAAATCATGCAGAGTACAGCCAAGTCATATTTTGATTATTCATTTCAATAATTGAAATAATTTCAATAATCAAAACAATTTTTTATTTTTGTATTCATTCTGACAGATCCCCTTCCCCTCCTGAAAACGGTCTGAATGTCAAATCAGTTCAATCATTGGGTATTCTCATTATTCTATTTTTAATATTTATATATTTTAATATCTTTATATTTAATATTTTTAATGTTTTAAAATTTTAATATTCTATTTTTAAATTCAATTTTTAATTTAATTTTTAAATAGATAATATAATATAATATAAATAATAATATAATATAATATAAATAATAATATAATATAATATAATACAATATAATATAATATAATATAAATATATTATCATATATTAAATATGTATTATTTAGTTATATATTATATAAATATATAATATAATAATAAAGAATATAATATAATATAATATAATATTATATATTAACTATATATTATATATTTATATATTATCTAAATATATTATATAAATATATTATATAATAATAAATAATATAAATAAATACAATATAAATAATAATAATAATATATAATATAAATAATTTAATATTTTTAAATAGAAATTTTTAATATCGGAGGCCCAACCTACAGAATTTAACACCAGAACGTTTCCCGGAGCCCAAATTTCCTTCCCTGCCTGAAGAATTTCAACAAATCATCTGATTTTTATCTCACTGATATCTTTTTTTATTTCTCCAAGCACTGGAATTTTCTCATGGAGTCCCCACGCCTGGAGTTCTCTTCAAATCCCATTTTCCAAGAACTCACAGTCCTGGGTGTTTTTTTGGAGCTTAAAGAAAACCGCACTATCCCGAAAAAATTTGCTTTCTTTTCCACGCCGATGATTTATAAGCGGTTGATTGGCAGGAGGTTATAAATATATATTTGAATTATGTTGCCACGGGTGTCACCTGGGGGGTTTTGAGAGAAAATGGAATAACGGGTTGACATTGGATATAGGTGGGGTCCAGCCTGGTGCTTTTCTAGGATTAATGGAAAATCTCTCCGTAATTCCGCGGGTCCAGTGGGTGGGATTTTCACAAGAACCCGTGGAAGTCACAAAAGCAAAAAAAAAAAAAAAGGATTGGAACTATTCTCTATTAAAAAAAATTCAGAGTAATTTCTTCAGGACTCCTTGCAAAATTAATTGCCTTTCCTTGTGTCTCCTTAATTTTGGAATTGCAGAAATATTTGTAGGAATAAAAAAAAAAAGAGAGTTCTCGATTGTAAACATCAATTTCTTGGAGCATCCAAGTGATGAGAAGTGCTAGACCAGGTTTTACAATTTTGCTAAAAAAACTTAATTAAAATAATAATAAAAGAAAAAAACACACACAAACACCATATTTTTCACTGAAATACGATATTGAACTAAGAAAAAAAATAGGGTTGAGCATGAATTTTTTTTTTTTTTTAATTTTTCTTTAATTTTCTGAAACTGTTTTCAGAAAGGGAAAGAAACACTGAGGAGTTTTTTATTTTCATATTTTCCCTGAGAAATCTGTTCTCCTTTTTCCAGCAGCTCTTCCCAGGTGGTTTAAAGATAACAAATGTCAGGGGGTTTCCAGTTTAGTCAGGGCCAAGATTATCCACAAAGAAGAGAAGTAAAGGGAGAAACACGGAATAAATTCCAGAGGAGTGATTGTATCAGCTAAACCATTTAAAAAGTGTCTTTTTCCTTGTCCTGGAGAGATTCCACTCTGAAGACAGGAGGGAATATTTGGATAATTGGGTCGTGTCTTCTGGAGCAACTCCTCCATTTCAGCTCTTTCCTGGCATCTCCCATTCCGTGACATTCCTGGAAAGACACACCCGAGATTAGTTAATCTCCACCTCGAGATTAGTTAATCTCCACCTCAACGCTCCATTTTCCAGGAAAACCACACACACCCCGTGTCACGATCCGTGGAAAGTCTGACCCAGGTGGCCGTGACCACCCACGGGCCTCGAGGTCTTGTTCAAAAAACACCTCCAGGTTTGAGTTTTTTTTGTTGTTACCTCAGAAACCCATCCCAAACTTCTTTCCTGGACATCTTTTATTCTCTTTTCCTGCTCAGAAGAGCTCGGGATTGATGCTGAGGAGGAATTTATCCCTGTTCCTCACGGAATCTTACAGAAAAAAACCAGTGGCATTGTCGGATCCCGTTTCCAGCCCGTGTCTTCTTTCCTCTCATTCCTGGAAAGACACACCCAAGATTAGTTAATCTCCACCTCGAGATTAGTTAATCTCCACCTCAACGCTCCATTTTCCAGGAAAACCACACACATCCCGTGTCACGATCCGTGGAAAGTCTGACCCAGGTGGCCGTGACCACCCATGGGCCTTGAGGAATTGTTCAAAAAACACCTCCAGGTTTGAGTTTTTTTGTTGTTACTTCAGAAACTGATCCCAAACTTTTTTCCTGGACACCTTTAGTTGTCCTTTCCTGCTCAGAAGAGCTCGGGATTGATGCTGAGGAGGGATTTATCCCTGTTCCTCATGGAATCTTCCCAGGAAAAACCCAGCAGCATTATCAGCTCCCATTCCCAGCCCGCGTCTCCTTGTGTGACATTCCCTGGAAAGACACACCAGAGATTATTAAATCTCCACTTTGAGATTAGTTAATCTCCACCTCAACGCTCCATTTTCCAGGAAAACCACACACATCCCGTGTTGGGATCCATGGAAAGTCTGACCCAGGTGGCCGTGACCACCCACGGGCCTTGAGGTCTTGTTCAAAAAACACCTCCAGGCTTGATTTTTTTGTTGTTGTTTTCTTGGAAATCAATCCCAAACTTCTTTCTGGGACACCTTTTGTTGTCTTTTCCTGCTCAGAAGAGCTTGGGACTGACACTGAGGAAGGATTTATCCCTGTTCCTCATGGAATCTTCCCAGGAAAAATCCAACGGTGTTGTTGACTCCCGTTCCCAGCCCGTGTCTCCTTCTGTGACATTCCCTGGAAAGACACACCCCAGATTGGTTAATCTCCACCTCGAGATTAGTTAATCTCCACCTCAACGCTCCATTATCCAGGAAAACCACGCACATCCCGTGTCGGGATCCATGGAAAGTCTGACCCAGGTGGCCGTGACCACCAATGGGCCTCGAGGTCTTGTTCAGAAAACACCTCCAGGCTTGATTTTTTTTTTGTTGTTATCTCAGAAACCCATCCCAAACTTCTTCTGGGACACATTTTGTTGTCTTTTCCTGCTCAGAAGAGCTCGGGATTGACACTGAGGAAGGATTCCTCATGGAATCTTCCCAGCAAAAACCCAACGGCGTTGTTAAATTGTTTTTGTTTGCGTTGCAATTGGACCTGAGGATTTAAGTGGGAGAAGGGATTGGTGTTAAACAAAATCATGAAAAAAAAAAAGCTGTTGGAACCAGGTGGGGCAGTGTTTTCCCAGGTCCCTTTTCCTTTGGGCTCTTCTGCTCATGGCCCATCAATGCCTTGCCCAGGACTCACAGGGAACTCCCTCCAGGAGTTATCTCTGTTTAATGGGCCACCAAGGACCCATTTCATGATTATTTCTGTTTAATGGGCCATCAAGGAGCCACTGCACGACTCCTCATCCCATTGGGAGATGCTCCCAATGCCCAGGGGGAGGAGCCAAGCATTCCCACCTGGAGAGACTCTGGGATTTGGGACAGGAGAAGCAGCCCTGAGCCACTGGATTCCCAGAGGAGCAGAGCTCCCAGACCTTTCTGTGGGATCACTGCTTCAGGAAGAGCCCCTCACCTGGACTGCTCCCACCACCCTGCTCAGGTTGTGTTCTGACTCTGTCAATGGTTTTTTGTTTTATTTCATTTATTTTATTTTATTTTACTTTTTTACTTTTCTTCTTATTAAATTATATTTCTGAACTTGGAGCCTCTCACTCGTTTTGCTTTCAAATCACAACACAGGGTTTCACGGCAACTTTGGGAAAAAGGCCTTCCCAAAATTTTGGTGTGGAGGTGGGATATCCACAAGGTGTCAGATGCTGGATAATCACAATAAATTCCACCTCCATAAATCCTGAATTTTCCCACCGCAATTCCTATGCTTGTCTTTCCTCACTCAGCTCTGCTTTTCCAGAATTCCAGGAGTTTTCCACGTC
Organism: Zosterops lateralis; assembly: GCF_965231275.1. Classification (NCBI taxonomy): domain Eukaryota; kingdom Metazoa; phylum Chordata; class Aves; order Passeriformes; family Zosteropidae; genus Zosterops; species Zosterops lateralis. The sequence continues at coordinate 2,298,449 of NC_139762.1, forward strand.
AGTCCAGTGAGACATGAGCTGAGCCATCCATTTCCTTGGACAAGGAGGGACGTAAGGAGGCTGCTCAGAGGGCTGGAATTGCCTCATTCCAAAGGGAAATTCCATGGTGTGTGTGGTCCAGGTCGGCCAAAAGGGTGCAGGGTTCTGTCCTCCCTTAAAATCCGTGGAATTGCCGGATTCCAACAGTGTGGTGACGTCAGATAACATCATCCCACTAAAAAAAAAATTCCTGGAATAAGGCTCAAGTCTTTGAGTCCTCAGCTGAAAAAGCAACGGCTCCTCACCAAAATATTTATTTGAAAATTTCCCTTTCTGGGTGACGTCCTGAAATTGAACAGAACTTGCTCGAATTTAAAATATTTGCTTCTTTTAAAAGCTGCTTTTTAAAAGGAAATTGACGAAGATATTCCTTAAAAATAAAAATTTTGCTGTGAAATTTTGTTTCCCACTCAACTTTTTTAGGTCAAAGTAAAAGAAAGTCCATTCTTTAGCTTAAAAATCCTTTTTTTTAGGGGTAATTTTTTGCTTGGGTTAAGGAAAACTGACTTGTCGTCCCTAAAGCTCCAACACTCTTCCAGGCCGTGGTGAGGGGTCAGAGGTTGTTGCTCATTTTTCCTTCCTCGCTGGTATTTTTCCCAACTGAATGTTGGTTATGAGGATTCCTGGGAATCAAACAGGGATTCTGAACTCTGCCAGCAGCAGGCAAAGTTTGGAATTCATTGGATGGATGGTGATGTAGCATTTGGTGTGTGGATAAATTCATTTTACGGATTAAAAATACACAAATAAACAAACAAAAAAATTTCCATTAATTCTGTCAATGAGTTTTATTTTATTTATTTTATTTACCCTGACTTGGAAAAAAAAAAAAAGGATTTCCTTGCCTTATTCCCATTCTGGGAGTTATTCCCATAATTTATTCCCTAAATCTGCAAAATGTACAATGAATTTTATATAATGGTAGAACCATCCCAGGCCCCATCTTTAAACATTTTTAAAACATTTATTTTGTCAGAAAATGTTGCTTTCAGTCTATTTTAAAATACTTTCAATGGTCACTAAGGAACATGAAATCTTTGGGAACAGGGGGAATTCATGGAATGGCAAATATTTAATAAACAGAGTTTTATTTTTAGAAAATTGTGAGCTTTTAAATCAAAAATTTCAGCTGGAAGCTGCAGATCCCTTCCTTAAAATCTGCAGAGTGGATGCAACAAACCTTGGGAATGATGGAAAAATCGAGATGAGCTCGTCCTAAACTTGTTCCGACTTCATCCATATTGAATATTCTGTGTGCTTGGTTTGGAAAAAAAGGATTCCCTTGCCTTATTCCCATCCTCAGAATTATTCCCATAATTTCTTGCCTTATTCTCTCTATCCTTCCAAAATCTACTATGAATTTTGTACAATGGTAGAACCATCCCAGGCCCCATCTTTAAGATAAAAAACATTTTTAAAAAAAATTATTTTTATCAGAAAATGTTGCTGTCAGTCTGTTTTAAAATACTTTTAATGGTCACTAAGGAACATGAAATCCTTGGAAACAGGGGGATGGTAAATATTTAATACACAGAATTCAATTTTTTATAAAATTGTGAGCATCTAAATCAAAAATTTTAGCTTTTAGGAAGCTGCAGATCCCTGCCTTAAAATCTGCAGAGCAAATGCAACAAACCCTGGGAATGATGGAAGAATCGAGGTGAGCTCGTCCTAAACTTGTTCTGACTTCATCCATATTGAATATTCTGTGTGCTTGGTTTGGAAAAAAAGGATTCCCTTGCCTTATTCCCATCCTCAGAATTATTCCCATCATTCCTTGCCTTATTATCTAACCCTCCAAAATCAAAAATTAATTTTGTACAATGGTAAAGTCATCTGAGATCCCACCTTTAAGCTAGAAAACACTTTTAATACATCGTACCGAGCACATGCCTGTCTCTTACATTCCTTTCTCAAACTTCTGCTTTTGGTTGCCAAGGCTTGGGGCCCGCCAATGCTGACATGTCCATTTGTGTCCTGAGCTCAGCAGAGCTCCCACAGATGTTCCTGCTCATTTCACTGTGTTGGGACTAAAACACCTCCACAGGTGCCTTTCACCCCAAACCACCCCGTGGATCTGTTTCCAAAGGATTCCAACCCAAACCGTTCCGTGGATCTCTTTCCAAAGGATTCCAACCCAAACCGTTCCGTGGATCTGTTTCCAAAGGATTCCAACCCAAACCGTTCCGTGGATCTGTTTCCAAAGGATTCCAACCCAAACCGTTCCGTGGATCTGTTTCCAAAGGATTCCAACCCAAACCGTTCCGTGGATCTGTTTCCAAAGGATTCCAACTCAAACCATTCCACGAATATTTCCAAAGGATTCCAACCCAAACCGTTCCGTGGATCTCTTTCTAAAGGATTCCAACCCAAACCATTCCACGAATATGTTTCCAAAGGATTCCAAACCAAACCATTCTGTGGATCTGTTTCCAAAGGATTCCAACCCAAAACATCCCGTGGATCTGTTTCCAAAGGATTCCATAATTCAGTGATTCCCTGCAGCAGCAGTGATTGCCAGGCTGAGGTAATTAAATCAGGATAATTAAACGAGGAAAAACGGCTTTACATCAGCACAGAGGTGGCAAAACAGGACGATGGAAACATCCCCAAAAGTCCCACCATGTCCCTGCTCATTTCATTGTGTTGGGACTAAAACACCTTCACAGGTGCCTTCCAACCCAAACCGTTCCGTGGATCTGTTTCCAAAGGATTCCAACCCAAACCATTCCATGGATCTCTTTCCAAAGGATTCCATAATTCAATGATTCCCTGCACCAGCACTGAGTGCCAGGCTGAGGTAATTAAATTAGAATAATTAAAAGAAGGAAAACGGCTTTACATCAGCACAGGGGTGGCAAAGCAGGTCCATGGAAACATCCCCAAAAGTCCCATCACATCCCTGGTCCTTTCATTGGGTTGGGAATAAAACATCTTTATAGATGCCTTCAAACCCAAACCATTCCGTGGATCTCTTTCCAAAGGATTCCATAATTCAGTGATTCCCTGCACCAGCAGTGATTGCCAGACTGAGGTAATTAAATTAGGGTAATTAAATGAGAGAAAACAATATTATATCAGCACAGAGGTGGCAAAGCAGGGCCATGGAAACATCCCCAAAAGTCCCACCACGTCCCTGCTCATTTCATTGTGTTGGGACTAAAACACCTTCACGGGTCCCTTCCAACCCAAAACATTCCGTGGATCTGTTTCCAAAACATTCCATAATTCAGTGATTCCCTGCAGCAGCAGTGATTGCCAGGCTGAGGTAATTAAATTAGGATGTTTTAATGAAGGAAAACAGTTTTATATCAGCACAGGAGTGGCAAAACAGGGCCATGGAAACATCCCCAAAAGTCCCACCACATCCCTGGTCCTTTCATTGGGTTGGGAATAAAACACCTTTACAGGTGCCTTCCAAAACATTCTGTGGATCTGTTTCCAAACAATTCCATAATTCAGTAATTCCCTGCACCAGCAGTGATTACCAGGCTGAGATAATTAAATTAGGATAATTAAATGAGGGAAAACGGCTTTACATCAGCACAGAGGTGGCAAAGCAGGGCTATGGAAACATCCCCCAAAATTCCCACCACGTCCCTCTGAAGGGAGGTTTGTTTTTTTCCCTGGATTTTTTGGCCCTGGCATTATCTCTTGGCTGTTTCTGTGGAGAAAACATCTCCCTTAAAGGCACTTTGTTCCTGCGGAGCTAAAAGAAGGTGACGGTTCTCAGCCTGGAAAAAATTCCACCAAGCCAACGATTCTGTTCCCGAAATATCCCCCCCAGGAGCTGCTGTGTGAGGGATTGCTCAGCCTTTTAAACAGAATCCTTTTCACAGGAAAGCTCCTGTGAAAATAAATATAAATATTGAATAATAGCATTAAAATTATTATTCCAGTAAATCCAGCAGCCCCCCATCTCTCCTGGAAGCTTGTGCTGAACCAAAATCCCTCCTGCCCACCCCAGAATTCCTGGGATTGCCTCCTGCAGGGGGATCAGAAGTATTTTGGGAGATAAAGTTCCCGGAGCTGCAGTCTCTGATACAATCAAACCTTTTTTTTTTTTTTTTTTTTTTTTCTCCATGAGTTTGCCGGTACAGAAGAGCAGAGCTGCACTGACCCATCCAAGAATAGCTCCCAGAGGATGGGAGGAGTGAAAACCTGGCAAAAATGACTTTTATGTCACTCATCCCCTGTGGCTGTGGTGGAGAGGGACATGTCAGGACAGATGCCAAACACCACAAACCTGCTCACGGCTCTGTCTGGGTGAAAAAAATCTATTTTTTGCTGCAGATGAGAGATGTCGGGGCAGGCCTGGGATCCAGGGGTGTGTTAGCACAGAGGCAGGAATAAGATCCACCTTTTATATATATTTATTTAATTTTGACATGTTGTCATTACAGGCTCTGGAAAAAGGGGCTGGAATGTGCCCAGTGGGAAAAGAGTTGGGGGTTTTGGTCAAGAGAGGCTGAAGATGAGCCCAGGTGTGCCCAGGTGAGGCCACACCTCGATTGTCCAGTTCTGGGTGTCTCAGTTTAGGATGGACATTGAGTGCTGTGTCCAGTCCTGGGTGTCTCAGTTTAGGGTGGACACTGAGTGCTGTGTCCAGTTTGGGATGGACATTGAGTTCTGTGTCCAGTTCAGGGTGGACATTGAGTGCTGTGTCCAGTTCAGGATGGACATTGAGTGCTGTGTCCAGTTCTGTCCCCTCAGTTTAGGAAGGACACTGAGTGCTGTGTCCAGTTTAGGAAGGACATTGCGTGCTGTGTCCAGTTCTGGGTATCTCAGTTTAGGGTGGACACTGAGTGCTGTGTCCAGTTCTGTGCCCTTGGTTTAGGATGGGCATTGAGTGCTGTGTCCAGTTTGGGATGGACATTGAGTGCTGTGTCCAGTTTAGGGTGGACATTGAGTGCTGTGTCCAGTTCTGGCCCAGGACCTAATTAACCTATTTTGAATGATTTTTCCTCAATTAAAAATTTGGTCTCTTCTCCAAAGTTGGACTGGGGGACACGTGTCCTGATTCATCCAGAGATCTGTGTCTCTTTAGTTTGACTCAATAAATTCTGATACATCTTGAGGAATTTGATTTTAGGTGAGACTGCTCTGATTTTCAGGGGGTGATTTTTCATAAGTTTTGTCATTTTTCAGCAGTGTTTCCAGAAAAATCTCTACTCAATGTCAGCATCTCCAAGAGTTCTTGGAGTAAATCCAAGATTTTTCTGCAAAAATTCATCTTTGGGGAAAAAAAAAAAAGTTTTAAGTAATATATAAACATAGAATTTTGGGCATAAATGGGGGTAAAATTTAACTTCTCCATAGTTGAAATTTAAAATTATTTTCTATGTTCTTTCCATGTTTTTAATTGTCTGATTTTTAATTCTGCTTTAAAAAGACACCCAAAACATTTGTTTTGATAACAGAAATCTTCATTAACCAACTCTCAGTGTGAGTCAGTCCTGCTGCCTGGATGAGTCAGAAATCCCGTGAGCAAGAGGGGAATGATCATATAATAAACAGATTAATAATAATTCCTCCATAAATAAAAATTGAAATAATAATAATATAAATACAAATAAATTAAAATATAAATAAAATAATATAAAATAACAATTATCAATAAATAATATAATATAATATAATATAATATATAAAATGTAATATATGAAATATGTTATAAAATATACTAATATAAAAGCATATTCATAAATAATAAACAACAATAAATAAAAATATAAGTAAATAAAAGAAAACTCATTTATTAATATGATTAATAAATGATAAAATTAATTATAAATATTATTTAATTAATAAAACATATTATTATTGCAATAATAATATAATATATAGTATGATATTAATAAATATAATAGAGTAGAATAAAATATATAAATATAGAATTAGACTAGAATATATTAAAATGTTTATGAATTAAATATAAATATATAAATTATAAATATAAAGATATAATAATATAAATATCATATAAATATATAAATAAAATATTTTATATTATTAATATTATAATAATTAATGATATATATAGTATTATATATGATATATATAGTATTATATATAATATACTATATTATATATAGTATTATATATACTACTATAGCATTATATATACTATTATATCGTATTATATAATATATAATTAATATTATATTACATATTATTAACTAATATTACATAAATATAAAAATATATTTATTATATAAATCTATTATAAATATAAATAAAATAAAAATAAAATTAAAAATAATAGAAATAAATATAAATATAAATTAATAAGAATAAACATAACCCCCAAATCAACCCCAACACACATATTTATTAACCTTTGACCTGTAAATAACCAACCTTCTCCAGAATTTACTGAGCTGCTCACCCTGATCTGGCCAAAAACGTGTGACTGACCCAACCCAAGGCCAAATCCCACCCTGTGAGCTGGGAATTCTCCCTTCCCTTGGACAAAATTGAGAGAAGGAAGAGCCCAGAGCTCCATCCCAGCCCAAGAGTGACGGGATGGAACCAGGCACAGAACCCGGAGCTGGAGCCCAGGAGGGCTCTGTGCACCATTCCAGAGCTCTGTCAGGAGATGGAATCCAGGGATTGGCCTTTTTCCACCCCAATTGACTCATTGCACCTGGAAAATGCAGCTCTTGTTCCCTCAGCCGTGTTTGAAACTTTATTTTGGAGCTCCAGGCGTGGATCTTCTGATTTTTCATGGGCAAGGTGATGCCTTGGGAAGGGTGAGCTGGGACGGGGATTGGGCAGAGCTGGAGAATAAAGGAGAGATTTATTAAAAGGCCTTTAAGGTTCACCTTGGGCAGGACAAGAGCCTGGCCAGGGCTGCACCCAAGGTGGACCCAAAATGGACACAAGATGGGCAAAAAATGGTCACAAAATGGGCACAAAATAGACACAAAGTGGTCCCAAAATGGACCCAAAATGGTCACAAAATATTCACAAAATGGACCCAAAATGGACACAAAACGGTCACCAAATGGGCACAAAATGGGCACAAAATGGACAAAAAATGGACACAAAATGGAGACAAAATGGACACAAAATGGACACAAAATGGACACAAAATATTCACAAAATGGACACAAAATGGTCCCAAAATGGGCAAACGGTCCCGAGGTCTCACACTTTGATAAGTTTGGGTCCATTTGCACCTTGGGGTTGAATTGTCCAATCCCAGCTGCAGGTGATGCAGTCCCATCCTTCTTGTTTTCTCCCTTCAGCCACCGTTGTTTGTGCTTTTGGGCCTGAACACTTGTGCCAGTTGTCCTTGGTGTGCAGCAGGACAAGGGTTTGTTTTGTGTCCCTGCTGTGTGTAGAGAGCTCAGTGACACTGACTGTGAGCTCAGAGCTGCACCCCTGGGCACCACAGAAATACATGGAAATAAAACTTGAGGCATCATTGTCTTGCCAAATTAATCTGGAATTCCCTCTGCTGGAGCATCTTTTCCTTCACCTCCATCCTGGGAGATTTTATTATTTTTTGTTTATTTTTTTTTTTTACTATTTTATTTATTTATTTATTTATTTATTTTAATTTAATTTTTTTTCTCTTTTACCGCGTGAGCTAAAGCAGCGAGAATTAAAACCACCGAGAATTTCCCAGTTTCCCAAAAAAAATAACAAAGCTCTCGCCGAGCTTATGAATTCCCATCTTCTGCACACGGGACCCCAAATCTTCACATGGGTGGGCTCAGGCTGACACATTTTGGGGTTTCTTTATATAATTATCTGTCACTCAGAGGCTCAGACAGTCCAACGAGCGTCGCTGGAGAACATGAAAAACCAAAACAAGCTACACATCCGTAAAAAACTTTAATTTCTGACGGAATATTGACGGTTGTGACACCGAGGGAGGGATAAAAAACCAGCTCAGCTGGGTGTGTCAGCCCCAAACCCAAAACAAACATGAGGAGCTGGTGGAATTCAATCACCTTTCGTGTTCCTGCAGCTCAGGATCTCTGGGAATCCCCGAGCCAAGCAGACACACAACCAGCTGAAGAAACTCCGCGGGAAACTTTCCAGAAATTTGTTTCGTGTCTCTCAACGGGCTCGGGGAGGAATATCCAGGAATAACAAACCCTGCAAACATGAAGCACTTAAAACTTTAATGCTCACATAAAACCCCTCCGAGCCCGTTAATTGGTGGTTTTTTGGTGACAGTGGAGCTGTTCTTCATCTGCTCCATACAGAGAAATCTCTTGTGCTCCTCCACTTCAATCCCTGAAATGTGGAAAAAGAAAATGTTGTTGCCTTTTTTCCCTTTTTTCCCCTTCTGGAATGCTGTTGGAAATTGTTCTGCAGGCAATTGAATTATTAAAATAATTGTCCTACAATTAAATTAATTGTCCTACAATTAAAAAATTGTTATAAAGGTGTCCTGCACCTTTTTATTCTGAGGATTCGTGTTGCTCCCAATCTTACCTGGGCAGCACAAGCTCAGCTTGGTGCAATTCCTGGGTTTAATTCCAGAGTTTAATTCCAGGGTTTAATTCCAGGGTTTAATTCCAGGGTTTAATTCCAGGATTTAACTGGCTCATCCAGGAATGGCAGCAGGAGATTCCCAAACTGATTCGGTCTCCCAAAGATCCATGAAAAAGCAAATTCCAAATGCTTCCTCAAGGCAGAGAAAAATACCAAACAGCTCAGAATTGGGAAAGGTTTGAGGAAATTTAGTGATTTGCTCCCCCAAAACATCTCTTTAAATGTAAAGTTGGAGACATTAAAGCTTGATTGGCCTCAAGGCTTAAATTTCTAATTATTTTTAAATCCCACAGCTTTATTTTTTTTTTTTTTTTTAAATTTTGGAGGGGTTTGGTGGGTGTTGATGGTTTGCCAAGCTGGAAGAGAATTCCAGGAGGGCGGCAAAGAAAGAGCTCTCGGGGTCACCAGGTGTTCTCCCATTGTGGTTATTAATTAGAAATTAATAAACCTGCAGAAGCCAATTAATTTTTGTCTGGTGCCTTGAGAAGTTGTTGAGCAAAATGTGAAGATTTGGGGTCCCATGTGCAGAACATGGGAATTCATAAGCTCAGTGAGAGGTTTGTTATTTTTTTGGGAAACTGGGAAATTCTCAGTGGTTTTAAGAGTCATTTGCTGCTTTGGCTCACACGAACATGAGGTAAAACGGCAAAAAAATTAAAATTAAATAAAATAAAAAAATAAAATTAAAAAATTAGTAAAAAAATAAAATAAACAAAAAATAATAAAAAACTAAAATGAAATAAAATGAGAAAAAATTAAATAAAATAAATAAAAAAAAAAAAATAAAAAATGAAATAAAATGAGAAATGTTCAAACAAAATAAAAAAAAATAAATTAAAATTAAATTAAAATAAAATAAAATAAAATAAATAAAACAAAATTTAAAAGAATTAAAGTAATGATAAAATTAAAATTAAAAATGATATTAATATAAATAAATAAAATTTAAAATTAAAAAAATGAAATAAAATTAAATAAAAATTACAATAAAATAAGTAAAATAGAAAATAAAATACATATAAAATAAAATAAAAAGTAATTAAAAATAAAAATTAAGTAATAAAATAAATAAAAGTTTTAAAAATAAAATGAAGAAAAAATTGAAATTAAATGAAATAAAAATAAATAAAATAAAACAAAATAGAGGATTTAGAGAAGGGGATCCTCAAGGTTTATTGAGCATCAAGTTTTGTGGAACATCCCTATAAATCCTTAAGAACATTAAAAAAATAATAAAAATTCATAGACTCATGGCATAGTTTGGATTGAAAGGGACCCCCAAGACCATCCAATCCCATCCCCTTCCATGTGCAGAGACCCTCCCACCACCCCCTGGGCCCCTTTTGGCTTTTCCCCAGTTTAATCCACAGCCCCCCTGCAGCTCCTGCCTCATTCCCCACCCTGGAAAAGCCTCCAAACCAGGATGGAGCCTGGAACAAACCCTGGAATACAAATATCTGATACAAATATCTGCTTTCAAACCAAACTTTCTGCTGGGAAAAAATAGAGTTTGGCTTGTCTGCCCTTCTGACATCATTGGGTTTTCCATGAAATCCGCGAGCCGTGGGATGGCCCTCCCTTTCCTGCGGGTGACAACAGACAAATTCCTGGTGGGGAAGGTTTATTTGATTAATGTTTAATTAATATATCTGTCATTAAAGCCTCTGTTGGGTTTGACTTTTGGGAGGTTCAGTTTTGGGGAGGTTTCAGAAATACTTGGGAATTCCTGACCCCTGGAGATGTTGCCTCCAGGGACTGGGGAGTGTGATTATTTTATTTTATTTTATTTTATTTTATTTTATTTTATTTTATTTTATTTTATTTTATTTTTTTATTTTATTTTTGGAGCCACCTTGAACCGTTTAACAGCACCTCCCACTGATTTTCCTCTGGCACAAATAACCAGGGAGACAGAAAGTCAGTGTTCAATCCTGACTTTCCCAAAATATGTGAAATAAAGGGTTTTGTTTCTTTTGACTTTTAATCCAGACGCACTCGATTTAAGCTAAAATGGTGGGTAATGATTATTTGATTCTTTTTAATTAATGTATCTGTCGTTACAGCCAGGCGTTCCGTTTGATTTTTGGGAGGTTCAGTTTTGGGGAGGTTTCAGAAATACCTGGGAATTCCTGACCCCTGGAGATGTTGCCTCCAGGGACTGGGGAGTGTGATTATTTTATTTTATTTTATTTTATTTTATTTTATTTTATTTTATTTTATTTTATTTTATTTTATTTTATTTTATTTTATTTTATTTTATTTTATTTTTGGAGTCATCCCTGAGCCATTTAAGAGCACCTCCCACTGATTTTCCTCTGGCACAAATAACCAGGGAGACAAAAAGAGAGTGTTCAATCAATCCTGGCTTTCCTAAAATACGTGAAATAAAGAGTTTAATTTCTTTTGGCTTTTAATCCAGACCCACTCGATTTATGCTAAAAGAAAATAAAAGTGAGATGTGAAAGAAGAAAAAAATAAAAATGTCTGTGGATGTTTAATTGGGGAAAAGCAGCAACCTGGTGCCATTTGGTAGAGAAGGACACAGGGAAGATTTGAAACCTAAATTATTATTGTTTTAAAAGAAAAAGATCATTATTATTAAAAATAGTCATATTAATAAAATATATAAATTATTAAATTAATTATTAAATTAATTATTGAAAATACTATTAATGTTCCTATTAATAAATTATTTATTAAAAGAAAAAAATTATTAGAGTTAGTAATGTGATTTAATAATATTATAGTTAGTATTAATTTAATAATATTATATTAAGTATTAATTAAAATAATTCAACAATAATAAAATTCTTAAATATGCATATTAATTAAATTATAAATGCATTATTAATTATTAATTTATATTTAATTATAAATTCAATTATTTAAAATTATTTAAAAATGGTACTTCACAAATCTCTGCTAATTTCCTGTGTTTCTATTAATAAATTATTTTTTAAAATTAATAATTATCCTAGTAACATAATTCAATAATATTATATTCAGTATTAATTAAAAATAATTTAATACCTATTAAATTCTTAATTATTATGAGTATTAATTAAATTATAAATAAATTATTAAATATTAATTTACATTTAGTCAGAAATAATAAATTAAATTATTTAAAATTATTTTAAATTTGTACTTCACAGATCTCTGCTCATAATGGTCTGTAGGAAATAATAAGAAGCCAAAATCTTAAGCACCGCTCTGTAAAATGGGAATTTTCTCCTCACAATAGAAAAAAGGGAGATGATTTTGGAAAGACGACTTTGAACGTCTCCCACTCGTTCCCTGCTTGGAGAGGGAAGGACACACCAGCCCCAATCAGGGAATTTCATCCAGGATTTGAGCTCTGGGAAAATAGGGATGATTTGGGGACAGCCTGAAGTCACCGTCGTCCTAAGGGCAGGAGGAAAGGAACCTCAGGGAATAAAAGGCCAAGGAAAGACGTGTAAAGGAATAGAAAATAATATGGGAAAAATAGAAAATAGAAAACAGATTAAAAAAACCACCTCCTCAATCGGGTTTCAACAGACGGAATAGAATAAACTTTTTTTTTTTTTTTTTTTTTTTTTGTTTTTTTTTTTTTTTTTTTTTTGTTTTTTTGTTTTTGTTTTTGGTTACAAAGCCCAAGACAGAGTTACATTCCTGGAGCCCAATCCAGATTTCTGTGCTGCCTCTGAGCCAATTACAATGAGAAACCCGCAGAACTTTCCAGCTAAACTCCCTAAAATGTCTAAAGGCGAACTGAAACTCTTTCCCCATTTGGAAACACCTTCTGGAGGAGTGGGGAATGCACCACCACATCTCTGTCCTTGGTTTCCGGGGTGTCGCTTTGATTTTTCAGCTTTCTGATGTTTTCATATTTCTACTGGAGATGTCTCAAGCTCATAACAAAAACAAAGACTGATATTTTGTAACTAACACATTCCTTCCAGGGGGAAGGACAGATTGACGGACTTCTGAGTTGACCACTGGGGTCAGAGAGGTGTTAACTCTCTTCCCCAATCCCTGAACAAATTCTAAACCCTGTGTCCTGGTTTGCAGTGTAGGATGTACACAAAGTATTTATTCCATCATCATCTCCATGAGCTGTTGGAACCAGGTGGGGCAGTGTTTTCCCAGGCCCCTCCTTTGGGCTCTTCTGCTCATGGCCCATCAATGCCTTGCCCAGGACTCACAGGGAACTCCCTCCAGGAGCTCTCTCTGTTTAATGGGCCATCAAGGACCCATTTCATGATTATCTCTGTTTAATGGGCCATCAAGGAGCCACTGCACGACTCCTCATCCCATTGGGAGATGCTCCCAATGCGCAGGGGGAGGAGCCAAGCATTCCCACCTGGAGAGAATCTGGGATTTGGGACAGGACAAGCAGCCCTGAGCCACTGGATTCCCAGAGGAGCAGAGCTCCCAGACCTTTCTGTGGGATCACTGCTTCAGGAAGAGCCCCTCACCTGGACTGCTCCCACCACCCTGCTCAGGTTTTATTCTGACTCTGTCAGTGATCCTTTGTGTTATCGCATTTATTTTATTTTTACCTTTTTACCTTTTTTCTTATTAAATTATATTTCTGACTTGGAGCCTCTCACTCGTTTTGCTTTCAAACCACAACACCCTATAAAAACCCCAAATCATAATAAACTTTCTCTTCCTCTCCTCACTTCTCAACTTGACGGGTGAGTGCAGTTCTTTCGTGTCCTCCAGCGACGCTGGGGGTGTGAAAAATCCCAGAATGGATTTGGGTTGGAAGGGACCTTCAAGGTCACCCAGTGCCACCCCCAGCCATGGACAGGGACACCTCCCACTATCCCAGGGTTCTGGAATTCCACAACCTCTCTGGACAACCTGTGGTGCCCAGGAATGCTCAAATCATCCCTAAACTGGGAGGATCCTTAAAGTCTCAAGTTCCTGTTATAGCCTGTTCCAACCACTTAAATTAATAAATAAATAAACCACTTAAAAATTAAATTCCAGCACTGCGGACGTTGTTCAGCTCATTAACACAGACGTGGTCTCACTGATTAATTATTTTACCAATTTATTCAGGACACGTATTTGGACAAAAAAATCAGGTTTTTTTGAGGACAAGCTACAAACCACCAAGGGTTTAATTCAGCAGGTTTAGATTTCCTTTGCCTGCCATGAAATATCATTAATGAACAGCCTGGTGTGACTCAGTTCTAAAGAAACACGGATTAAATTCCAGGCTGGTTCGGGGAATGCACAGAGCAAGGAGTTGTTTTAAGCAGCAAAATTGTCTTCTTGGTGAAGTTGTCCACGGGCTGTGCCAAGTTTGGTTCTCCCCAGGTTATGGAAAGGAAAGTTGGTTGTGGTTGTTGCCACTAACAAAATATATTTTTGCTGGTAACACCCGGCACTCTCAGGAGTAATAATAATAATAATCGTGATGATAATAATAATAGTAATAATAAAATAAAATTAATAATTAATTTTAATTATATAATAAAATTAATAATATACTATAATATAAATATTTTATTTATAAAAATATGTTTATATATTATATATATTATATATCTAATTATATATATGTTAAATATTTAATAATTATATAATATAAATATTACATTAATATTTAATCAATAATATTAATTATTAATATAATAATATATTATATTGATTATATTAATATGAATTAATATACATTAATATATATTATTAATATATATTATATTATATTATATTATATTATATTATATTATATTATTATATATATTAATTAATATATTAATATATATTAATATATATTAAATTAATATATATTAAATTAAATATCAAATATTAAAGCATTAATTTAATATATTATTTAATATATATTAAATATTAAAAATATATTAATTATTATATTAATATTAATATAATAATATAATATCTATATTATATAATTTATAATATAGATATTATAATTATATAATATAATTATATAATATAAATATTATATTAATTTCTAATCATCATTATTAATTATTAATATAATAATATATTATATTAACTAATATATTATTTAATATATATTAAATTAATATATTAGATTAATATATTAAATATTAAAAATATAAAAATCACTATATTAATATTAATATAATAATATAGTATCGATATTATATAATATATAATATATATATATCTAATTTTATATATATGTTAAATATATTATAATTATATAATATAAATATTATATAAATATTTAATTAATATTATTAATTTTTTGCTTCTTGTCCTCACAAATTGCCCAGAAAGACCAGCACAATGCAGAGAAAATTCTGGGACTTGGCTGTGCACGTTGTGTGTTAAATCTGGGCTTTGAGAGGAGCTGGGGAATGAAATGCCCTAAAAAACCTTGAGAATCTTAATTCTCCCATAAACGGCCATTCTCCAGGAGCTTGTGTTAATTATGTAATTGTTACTCCATTGAGCAGAAAGATTAATTAGCAACAAATGATAATTCACGTGTCCTTTTGGTGGGGTTTGGACCTACCCAGGATCTTTTGGGAGCCACAAAACATTGATAGGAAGCCTCAGGGAAGCCATGAAAATTGAATTTCCCGCTTTTCATAACAAAATGCCCTTCCCTGCGGATCTCCCATGGATTCAGACAATTCCAAAAACACCTGTGTTGGAAACACAGAGAAGAAACCACTCAAACCTGCCTCCTCCTGTGGGTTTTTAATCTTATTTTCTTGTGTTAGAGGAGGGATTAAATGCTTGAGAGGCACAGTTCTTATTCAAACTCAGATGTTTACTAATTCTT